>NW_023270451.1:5915385-5932889 GCF_011800145.1 Mirounga leonina | reverse complement strand
TGCTTAGATGATCTGTCCATTTCAGTGAGGGGGGTGTTAAAGTCCCCCACTATTATTGTATTGTTGTTGATGTGTTTCTTTGCTTTTGTTATTAATTGCCTTATATAATTGGCTGCTCCCATGTTAGGGGCATAGATATTTACAATTGTTAGATCTTCTTGTTGGATAGATCCTTTAAGTAGGATATAATGTCCTTCCTCATCTCTTATTACAGTCTTTGGTTTAAAATCTAATTTGTCTGATATAAGGATTGACACCCCAGCTTTCTTTTGGTGTCCATTAGCATGGTAAATGGTTTTCTACCCCCTCACTTTCAATCTGGGGGTGTCTTTGGTTCTAAAATGAGTCTCTTGCAGACAGCATATCGATGGGTCTTGTTTTTTAATCCAGTCTGATAGCCTGTGTCTTTTGATTGGGGCATTGAGCCCATTTACATTCAGGGTAACTATTGAAAGATAGGAATTTAGTGCCATTGTATTGCCTGTAAGGTGACTGTTACCATATATTGTCTGTGTTCCTTTCTGGTCTATGTTGCTTTTAGGGTCTCTCTTTGCTTAGAGGACCCCTTTCAAGATTTCCTGTAGGGCTGGTTTTGTGTTTGCAAATTCCTTTAGCTTTTGTTTGTTCTGGAAGCTTTTTATCTCTCCTTCAATTTTCAATGACAGCCTAGCTGGATATAGTATTCTTGGCTGCATATTTTTTCTCATTTAGTGCTCTGAATATATCCTGCCAGTCCTTTCTGGCCTGCCAGGTCTCTGTGGATAGGTCTGTTGCCAAACTAATGTTTCTACCCTTGTAGGTTACAGACCTCTTCTCCTGAGCTACTTTCAGGATTTTCTCTTTGTCTATGAGACTCATAAGTTTTACTATTAGATGTCGGGGTGTTGACCTATTTTTATTGATATTGAGAGGGGTTCTCTGTGCTTCCTGGATTTTCATGCCTGTTTCCTTCCCCAAATTAGGGAAGTTCTCTGCTATAATTTGCTCCATTATACCTTCTGCCCCTCTCTCTCTTTCTTCTTCTTCTGGGATCCCAATTATTCTAATGTTGTTTCGTCTTATGGTATCGCTTATCTCTCGAATTCTGCCCTCGTGATCCAGTAGTTGTTTCTCTCTCTTTTTCTCAGCTTCTTTATTTTCCATCATTTCATCTTCTATATTACTGATTCTCTCTTCTGCCTCATTTATTCTAGCAGTTAGAGCCCCCATTTTTTATTGCACCTCATTAGTAGCCTTTTTGATTTCTACTTGGTTGGATTTTAGTTCTTTTACTTCTCCAGAAAGCGTTTCTCTAATAACTTCCATATTTTTTTCAAGCCCAGCTAGTATCTTTAAAGTGATGATTCTGAACTCTAGATCTGACATCGTACTAATGTCCGTATTGAGTAGGTCCCTGGCAGTCAGTACTACCTCTTGTTCTTTTTGTTGAGGTGATTTTTTCCGTCTTGTCATTTTGTACAGAGGAGAATGGATTAATGAGAGAACAAAATTCTAGCAGAGTAACAATGTCCCCAGAAAATATACTCTAAACAAATCAGAAAAGATCTGAAGCAGTGGGAAAAGAAAGGGAAAGAGAGAAAAAAGAAAAAGATAAAGATAAAAACAAAAACAAACAAAACAAAACAAGAACAACAAAAAAAAACAGAATGTGATCAAATATGATCAGGCTGGTATATAGATCAGTGCCACACACTAGATTTGGGGTGTATTTTGGTCTTTTAGAAGAAAGTGCCTCCCAAAATTTTAAAGAAAGAAAAACTTATATATGTACAAAAATAAGGATTGATATGATGAAGGGATGGAATATGACTGTAAAGATGGAAATTATAAAGAATTTTATAAAAGGAATTGATAAGTTGTTTGAAAAAAGAAAGAAGAGGACTTAAAAAAAGAAAAAAGAAAAAGAAAAAAAAAAGGGAGAGGATGTGATCAGGCAGGGGAATAGAAAACACCATATACTAGAGATTTAGGGTATATTTTAATCTGTTAGAAGAAACTATCTCAAAATTTTAAAGAGAGAACAACTTATATATATAAGCCAAAAATATGGGTAACTACTATGAAGGGATAGAATATGACTCTAAAAATGAAAAAAAAATGTTTTTTTTTTTTTAAAAAAAGGGATTGATAAGATGTTGGTTGAAAAAGGGAAAAAAAATTCAAAAAGAAATAAAAAGACAAAAAGACAGTTAAAAAAATTAACTTTAAAAGACTAAAGAATCATGGTAAAAAAGCTGTGAATTCTATGTGCAGTAGTCCCCTAGCGCTGGAGTTCTGCCGTTCTCATTGATCGGTTAACTCGGTCTTGGCTGGCTGTTCTCGCTGATCTTCTGGGGAGGGGCCTGTTGCCGTGGTTTCCAAATGTCTCTGCCGGAGGCGGAATTGGCCCGCCCTTGCCCCCTCCCGGCTAAGTCATCTGCTCGGGTTTGCTCTCCGCGGCTTTTGTTCCCTGCGAGCTTTCCGTACAGCTTTGGAGGCGGAGAATGAAAATGGCGGCCTCCCAATCTCCGCCCCGGAGGAGCCGAGAACTCGGGGCCCCACTCCTCAGTGAGCCCCAGAGAAAAGCCGTCAGTCACTCCCGTCTCCCCGGTCTCCGGCCGCACTCCGTGCTCGCCCGGCCTGTGACCGCGCGTTTCTATCTCTGGCACCCGACCCCGGGTGGAGTCTCCAAACCCAGCAGATCCCTGCGGTGCACTCCCGCGCGGCTCCTCCCGGGGGAGGAAGGTGAGTCTCCCCGGATCTGCCGCTTGTTGGGTCCCTGCTGGAGGAGCAGGGGCCCGACTGTGCCGCGGATCCCGGTTTATGGCGACCCCGAGCTGAGAGCCCGCGCCTGGGCTCTGCCTCTGCAGCCGGCTTCCCTGCTCCGTTACCTGGGAGCTCTGCCGCACTCAGGCACCCCCGGTCTTTCTGTGACCCCGAGGGTCCTGAGACCACACTGTCCCGGAGGGTTCCACCCCTCGCTTAGCCACCAGAGTGACGTACCTCAGCCGGGCAGACTTTTAAAAGTTCCGATTTTGTGCTCCGCGGCTCTATCACTTGCCAGAAGCGGCCGACGGAGGCCCCTCCCCCGCCGTCTATCCTCCCGAATATCGCCTCGGATTCACTTCTCCGCACGTCCTACCTTCCAGAAAGTGGTCGCTTTTCTGTTCAGAGAGTTTTTGCTCTTCTTTTCTTCGATCTCCTGTTGAGTTTGTAGGTGTTCAGAATGGTTTGATCCCTATCCAGCTGAATTCCTGAGAGGAGACGAAATCCAGGTCTCCTCTCCTCCGCCATCTTACTCCGCCCCCCGTATTTTTCACTCTTAAAGAGGAGGGAGATTCAGATATGAGCTGCCACATGGGTGAAACTTAAAGACATGATGCTAAATGAAAGAAATCAGGCTCAAAAGGGCAAATATTGTGTGATTCCACTTATATAAGGTAGTCAGATCCATAGAGGGAGAAAGTAGAATGGTAGTTGCCACAGGTTGGGAGTAGGGGGAAATGGGGAGTTAATATATAATGGTTCAGCGTTTCAGTTTTGCAAGTAAAAAAAAAAAACTTTTTGAAAAGGTTCTGGGGGCGCCTGGGTGGCTCAGTCAGTTAAGCATCTGACTTCAGCTCAGATCATGATCTCAGCTTACTGGGATCAAGCCCCACATTGGGGGGGGTCCTCAGTCAGTGTGGAGTCTGCTTGTCCCTCTCCCTCTGCCCTTCCACCCGCTCTTGCTCTTTCTCTCTCAAGTAAATAAATAAAATCTTTAAAAAAGAAAAATTCTGGGGGAGCCTGGGTGGCTCAGTGGTTGGGCGGCTGCCTTCAGCTCAGGTTGTGATCCCAGGATCCTGGGATCGAGCCCCACATTGGGCTCCCTGCTCAGCGGGAAGCCTGCTTCTCCCTCTCCCGCTCCGCCTGCTTGTGTTCCCTCTCTCTCTCTCTCTTTCTCAAATAAGTAAATAAAACCTTAAAAAAAAAAAGAAAAAAAAAAGAAAAATTCTGGAGGTGGATGGTGATGATGGTTCCACAACCATGTGAATGCACTTAATGCTACAGAACTGTACACTGAAAATGGTTAAAATGGTAATTTTTGTGTTATGTATATTTTACCATAATAAAAAAACTAAAAAGTTGGTTGTTTGAAATGATCAACAAAAATTAACAAACCTGTAGCTAGACTGATCAAGAAAAATGAGGGAAGACTAAAATTTCTAAAATTAGAAATGAAAGTGCATGCATTACTACTTGCTTCACAGGAATAAAAAGGATTATAAGAGAATACTATGAACAATTGCACTTCAACAAATTAGGTTCCCTACGTTGGAACTGACAAATTCCTAGGAACACACAAGCTATCAAATTTGACTCAAGAAGAAACATAAAATCTGAATAGATAAGTAACAAATAAGGCTATTAAATCAGCAATCAAAACACTTTCAACAAAGAAAAGCCTAGGACCAGATGGCTTCAGTGGCAAATTCTACCAAACATTTAAAGAATAATATCAATCCTCAAACTCTTTCAAACTATAGAAAAGGAGAAAACAGCTCCTAACTCATTCTGTGAAGCCAGTATTAGCCAATAAAGAAGCCAAAGACCTCATAAGAAAGGAAAACTACAGAACAATATTCCTTTTAAATATAGATGCAAAAATCCTCAACAAAATATTAGCAAAGAAAATACAGCAGCATATTATAAGGATTATACACAATGAACAAGTGAGATTGTTCCCAGGAATGCAAAGATGGTTCAACATACAAAAATCAATGTAATAACAACATATTAATAGAAAGAAGAAAAAAATTTCAGTTGATGTGGAAAATGCATTTGACAAAATTCAACACCCTTTTATGATTAAAAAAATTCAACAAACTAGGAATGAAAGCCTCCAGAGATACATGCCCTGCCATTTCTCAGAAACTCACCCCAGTGTTCAACCACCACTGCTAACATGAAAATATTAGGCCAAACCAAAACTTTGAATGTTGCATCTTGAGTCCATTTTCTTTCTTCAAAAAACAGATTTTTTTAATAGTCCATTTTTCTGGAGGCAGTGAGTTTGGGTGACTAGCACATTTTCTTTAAACTTTTTGTTTAAATTCCAGTTAGTTAACACACAGTATAATTAGTTTCAGGTATACAATACAGTGATTCAATGCTTCCATACAATACCCAGTGCTCATCACAAGTGCATTCCTTGATCCCCATCACCTATTTAACCCCTCTCCCCACCTAACTCCCTCTGGTAACCATCAGTTTGTTCTCTATAGTTAAGAGTCTGTTCTTAGTTTGCCTCTCTCTTTCTCTTTTTTCCCCTTTGCTCATTTGTTTTGTTTCTTAAGTTTCACATAAGTGAAATCATATGGTATTTGTCTTTCTCTGATTGGCTTATTTTGCTTTGCATAATACTCCCTAGTTCCATCCATGTGGTTGCAAATGGCAAGATTTCGTTCTTTTTTTATGGCTAAGTAATATTCCATTGTGTGTGTGTGTGTGTGTGTATAACCACATCTTTATCCATTCATCAATCAATGGACACCTGGACTGTTTCCATAATTTGGCTATTGTAGGTAATGCTGCTATAAACTAGGTGGCTAGCACATTAAAGTTTACAATTATTTTGTTAAATCTTTATTACTAATAAAGTTATAAGTTCATTCAAGATGGCAGACTAAGCACATATTTCAGCTTTCCTCTCCTACCCAAATTCCAAGAAATGATTTTTTCTCAAAAATCTGTAATATCCCTGGAAAACAAAGCAGGAAGTGGTATTGGTGGATCAGACATTAATAGTTCCTAAAAATCCAAAGGCAGACATGACGAGATTGAATGAGGAACAAGCAAAACATGGCTGCTGTAAAAAAAGGAACAGCGCTATATGCCTATACAGGGTGTATGCCAGGAATGAAAGATGTAATAATAGTAACACTATTCTCATTAAAAATATGAAAAAGGAGTAAAGAATGAGACAAGATGGCTGCATATCCCTGCTACTGAAAAAAAAAAAAAGAAAGAAAAGATATAAGGATTGGAATGAATGGAAATAAATGACCTGCCTAGAAAACCCCAAAGAATCAACTGGCAAACCATTAAAACCCAGAAAACAATTTAATATATAATCAAATACAATAACATCATGTAAAAACTATAGCTCTTTTCAGCATCAGCAACCAGTCACAATTATCCCATTTGGTATATTTTCTTTACTTTTTCAATTAAAAAAATTACAGGTACAGTTGAAACTCCTTGTGGCGCCTGGGTGGCTCAGTCGGTTAAGCATCCGACTCTTGATTTCTGCTCAAGTCATGATCTCAGGGTCGTGAGATCAAGCCCCACTTCGGGCTCTGGGCTGGGTGTGGAGCCTGCTTAAGATTCTCTCTCTCCCTCTCCTTCTGCCCCTCCCCCACCTTCTCTCTCCCAGAAAGAAAGAGAGAGAGAGAGAGAGAAAGAAAGAAAGAAAGGAAGGAAGAAAGAAAGGAAGGAAGGAAGAGAAAGAGAAAGAAAGAAAAAGAAAGAAAGAAAGAAAAAAAAATTTGTGAACATTTTCCCCACTTCATTCAACTCTGTCCACCTCAGGGGTAACCATTACCTTGCATTTGGAGTTTTCATTCCCATGCAAGCTTTTTTAATTTTGCTATATATGTGTGTGTCCCCTTAAAAATATATTATTGAAAATCTTTCAAAATATTAAGTATATTATTATTTTGCACATTGAAAAATTGTATGCAAAGGGTATTAGATTATGTATGTCATTCTGCAACTTACTTTCACTCATATATCTCTAGACCCATCCATGTTGATATCTACCTATGTTTATGACATTCTTATTATCTGAAATCAGTATGGATGTACACTTTTTAAAATATATTTTTTCCTTTCATTTCCAGAAATATATATGGAAACTAAAAAATGCACCTTAAACAACATATGGATTAATGCAATGGACTGGATGTGCCCCCACCACCAAACTCATAGGTTGAAATCCTAGTCCCCAATGTCATGATATTAGGAGGTAGAGGGCCTTCAGGACATAATTAGGGTGGAGCTCTCATGAATAGGATTAGAACCTTTATGCAAGGGACCCCAGAAATCTCTGTCTCCCTCTCTCTGTCATGTGAGGATACAACAAGACAACAACCGTCTATGACCTAAAAGAGGGCCCTCTCTAGAACCATGTTGGCACCCTGGTCTTGGACACCTAGCTTCCAGAACTGTGAGAATTAAGTTTCTGTTCTTTATAAGCCACCTGGTCTATGAAGCTTTATTATAGCAGCTCAGACTGACTTAAGACTGTTAAAGACAAATGTCACAATGAAAGTACAAAGCAGTTTGGAAAAAAATGGAAATAACCTCGATGTCCTTCGAGAGGAAGAAAGTTAAATAAATTATGCTACACCCATAGTATGGAAAATGATTTTAAGTATTTAAAAATAATTTTGTAATTCTATATGGACTGACATGGAAAGATTTCCAGGATATAAAAGAAAATATAAAACAATATGATCATTTTCATGTTAAAATTTTTAATTGTGTATTTTTAATCACATATATGTAAATGTATTTTAGAAAAACAGAAAACTGGTAACATTGAGTACCTTTGAGTAAGTGAATGGGTTTGAGGGAGATAAAGGTAAGTTTTTGCTTTTACAGTCTATTGTTAGAATTTTTAAATTGAGAATATATTCTTATACTGTATTTTTTTTAGTAGATGAATTGAGGATACATAGACAAATGCTAAACAAAAAAAGCAGTCTAGAAGAATGGACAAAGGACCAAATCCCAGAGCATACAATCCAGTAAGAGCTGACTATATTATAAGCATTTAAAATGTTTTTAATTGGCATTCTTATGGCCTATGACCGTAACTGAACTTTCTATTTTCCTTCTATTTTTCTTTATATTTGTTTAGTTAAAAACAGAAAGCAAGACAAAGAGTTGTAATGAACATACTCACTGACAGATCTCAAGGTTTTCAATCGGAGAACACAACCACGAAAATTCAAATGCAGCACATTTAGACGCCACCTTTGCAAAGTAGACACTATACATTTATCTGTGATTATATTTTTTACTGCGGAAAAATCAATCTAAAAAGGATAAGCAAAAGACATTAAGAAATGAGAAAGATCTTTTGCATGCAAAAATTTTTAATATTTTAAAAGCGTCAAGAAACAAATGTCTTCATCATATCTCTCACTTTTTCATTTCTTTGTTTTCAGGGTCATTCTTAATTACAAGCAGATTTTTTTTTCATGGTCATTCCCAGGTTTAGTTACAAACAGATTTCAAATGTCCAATCTAGGTCAACAGCTGGGAGGGCAAGAGTCTCACATCTACCCCACAACAGAGTTGATTGTCTTGGAGTGGCCTGGATACCTCACCCCCCATCATTGCAGATGAGCCCCAAGGCTGCCCCCCACTTCAGTGTCAATGAACCCATCCAGGTTCATTATTAATGGGTGCCTCCTTCTCTATTCATGAGCATAGATGATGTGTTAAGTTCTTGACTGTGGGGAAGACAATTTAGAGTGTGGGGTTTAGAGTGGCCTTCTCCTAACTCATAATTTGGAGGAGGGAGGTCTAGGGGAAAGGAAAGATGACCTGAGTGAACCTGGCTGACTGCATGTAATATTGAAGAGCACAGAGATTTCTGGGAGCTCTGAGTGGCCAGGGCCAGCTGATAAACAATAGTATTGATATCGTAGTATTAATCATGTCTTTCAGCTAAAAGATTAAGTTTATGAGCTTCCAATCAGCTTGCCATCTGAACAAAGCTATTCTTTGTGCTAAAATGTTTGTTACACTTGAGCACTCACAAATGAAGGTAAAATTAATAGAAGATGAAGGACAGCAAAGAATTGTGGAGAAAGAAATTTGCTGAGCATAAAGAAACTTAACCTCCTACCCAGGCTCTGTTCTTCACTGACATGTACTCATATTTTCTCCAACTTTACCTAGTGAGGTGTCTGGGCAAAAGTGCTGGCTTTTCCTGCCAGGCTTCTGCAGGATTTGTTCTGATCTTAGTATTATATATAATCTTTCTCTTTCTGATTGCTTGGAATCATTTTTTTATTCTTTAGAGGCTTTCCAAAGCAAAAAGTAACATCCCCAATCTATCACATAAGAAAGAGATTTATTACTTTAAACCAGTGATTCTCAAAGTATGGTCCTGGGACCAGCAGCATCAGCATCACCAGGAACTTGTTGGAAATACAAATTCTCAAGCCCCACCCCAGACCTACTGAGTCAGAAATTCTAGGTTTGGCAATCAGCAATCTGTTTTAACAACCCCTTTAGATAATATTTTTTTAAAGATTTATTTATTTATTTAACAGAGAGACACAGTGAGAGAGGGAACACAAGCAGGGGGAGTGGGAGAGGGAGAAGCAGGCTTCCTGCGGAGCAGGGAGCCTGATGCGGAGCTCAATCCCAGGACTCTGGGATCATGACCTGAGCCAAAGGCAGATGCTTAACGACTGAGCCACCCAGGCGCCCCTATTTCTGATGCATTCTGAAGTTTGAGTATCACTGCCTTAAACTAAAAATAAACTTAAGACAGGCATCTCACATTTGGTAGCCAAGATGGGTTAGCGGAGACAGAAGCACATTTTCTTCTTGCCATTGTTGCACAAGGAATAGTAAAGCCAAGAATGGGATGTCAAGATGGTGACTTGATTTATGAACGGCACCTTAGTTTCTTTGTCTAAATGTTAGAATTTATGCTGAATGGTTCCAGCCATCTACTCATAGGTCAGTTTGAGCATGTGATGTCATTACTCCTCTGATCACTGGCTATCAAGGAGGGGTGGTAAAGTCAGCTACTGACTGGACATCAGGAAACAGGGAAAATGTTGCCACTACAACGTTGGTTGATGGCATAAATGATTACAGAGATTAAAGTATCATCCAAGGAACAGAAAAGAGAAATCATCAAGGACAATTTATGCTTATTTTTTGTGGTTGGCTGAGACCTCTCCCCAGTGTCTTATTGGAATGAGAAATTCTAGGTTACAAGAAGAGTAGAAAAATAGTACAATGACAATACCAGCCTAGTTGTCCATATTAGAAAATGCCAGAGTGAATGTTGTCTTTGTACATGCAGATACCCTAAGAATATCAAACAAGCTGTGTTTACATGTTGTATATTTTAGCCCCATTTCATGCTCAGTTTTTTTTTCCCCTTTACTCCATATTTTGTGCTACTTTGTTATGTTTTGTGAACCAATAAAAGGAGCTAATATTCACTGAGTGTTGCCTACATGCCAGGCTCCATAGTAAGCACTTTACTTACATTTCCTCAGTTTATCTCAGCAGCATCCTGAGTTAGGCAATGTTAAGTCTAACTCAGATATAACAGAGATCTGTTTCCATCCAAAAAGAATATTCGATGTATTTCTACCATGTAAATTAGAAAATACTGATAATATATCTCTTTAAATAACTTTATTATCTTTCCATCTTGTCCTTCAGGCTTGTGCCTGGACAAAAGAAAAACAAATGCACCTACTTTCTGTGGCCCCATTGGGAGAGCAGGGAAAAGTAGTCCCTAATATAGCTGGTTTTATAGCAGGCTGTTCTCCTTTAAGAGCTAGAATAAAGACATAGCTGCCAGTATTGTCTACTTACACTATTCCACAATGAGCTTCCTTGTGTCATCAACGTCCAGGAGTGACAAACTTGACCACATATTCCTATATCTCTTAAAGTGAGGTAGGCGAAAATCTAAACACAAAGAAGAGACATACACAATTTTGAAAATTATGAAAGGCAACTCTGCCACTTACCTTTTTTTGTTGTTGTTAATGATGATAATGTAATCCATATTGTTGTAGTTGGGGTTTAAGTGCTGAACATGGGAATTTTATCTAAAGTACTAGAACTTATCTGATGATGCCTTTGTTAGAATGTGATCTTTGCAATTGATAGTCACAAAAGGATGGGGAAGAAGATAGATTTATTTTCTGACCGAAAGTGGCTTTCTGTTAGCAAATGAGTGGTTTCCCGAAATAGTAGCTGCTACAGAGAAGGCATTCAATGATTGCTTGCTGAACTAAACTAGATTCCCTTTAAAGGATTCCTAGGAAAGATCAATAAACCCATCTTGGCTTCAATTTCTGGAAAAATGATAGATTAGAAAGCCTGCAAATCCTCTTGATACAAACAATGATTTTTTTGTTTTTAAGATTTTATTTATTTATTTGACAGAGAGAGAGACAGCGAGAGCAGGAACACAAGCAGGGGGAGTGGGAGAGGGAGAAGCAGGCCTCCCGCCGGGCAGGAAACCCAACGTGGGACTCGATCCCAGGACCCTAGGATCATGACCTGAGCCGAAGGCAGATGCTTATTACGACTGAGCCACACAGGTGCCCCCCCAAACAATGCTTTTAAATGCTAAAACAAAGCTTTTAGAAAGATTTCCTTTTTTAAATTTAAATTCAAGTAATTAACATATAGTGTATTATTAATTTCAGAGGTTGAGTTCAGTGATTCCTTAGTCTTATATAATACCCAGTGCTCTTTATATCACGTGCCCTCCTCTTTTAAAAAAGATTTTATTTGAGAGAGCAAGCGACAGAGAGACAGCATGAGTGTTGGGGAGGTGCAGAGGGAGAGGGAGAAGCAGATCCCCCACCGAGCAGGAAGCCCAACTCCGGGCTCAATCCCAGGGTCCCAGGATCGTGACCTGAACCAAAGGCAGACGCTTAACTGACTGAGCCACCCAGGCGCCCCTCTCGTGTCCATCACCAGTTACTCCATCCCCCCACCTCCGTCCCCTCCAACAACCCTCAGTTTGTTTCCTTTGGTTAAGAATCTCTTATGGTTGTCTCCCCCTATGATTTCATCTTGTTTCATTTTCCCTCCTTTCCCCAATGATCCTCTATTTCGTTTCTTAAATTCCACAGGTGAGTGAGATCATATGATAATTGTCTTTCTCTGATTGACTTATTTCACTTAGCATAATACCCTCTAGTTCCATCCACGTTGATGTAAATGGTAAGTATTCATTGTTTCTGATGGCTGAGTAATATCCATTGTATATATATATACCACATCTTTTTTTGGGGGGGGGGGCTTGCATTTTTTTTTATTATGTTATGTTAATCACCATACATTACATCATTAGTTTTTGATATAGTGTTCCATGATTCATTGTTTGCATATAACACCCACTGCTCCATTCAATACGTGCCCTCTTTAATACCCGTCACCAGGCTAACCCATCCCCCTGCCCCCCTCCCCTCTGGAACCCTCAGTTTATTTCTCAGAGTCCATAGTCTTTGATGGTTCGTCTCCCCCTCCGATTTCCCCCCCTTCATTTTTCTCTTCCTGCTATCTTCTTCTTCTTCTTCTTCTTCTTCTTCTTCTTCTTCTTCTTCTTCTTTTTTTTTTTTTAACATATAATGTATTATTTGTTTCAGAGGTACAGGTCTGTGATTCAACAGTCTTACACAATTTACAGTGCTCACCATACCACATAACCACCCCAATGTCTGTCACCCAGCCACCCCATCCCTCCCACCCACCACCACTCCAGCACCCTCAGTTTGTTTCCTGAGATTAAGAATTCCTCATATCAGTGAGGTCATATGATACATGTCTTTCTCTGATTGACTTACTTCGCTCAGCATAACACCCTCCAGTTCCATCCACGTCATTGCAAATGGCAAGATTTCATTCCTTTTGAGGGCTACATAATATTCCATTGTATATATATACTACATCTTCTTTATCCATTCATCTGTCGATAGACATCTTGGCTCTTTCCATAGTTTGTCTATTGTGGACATTGTGCTATAAACATCGGGGAGCACGTACCCCTTCAGATCCCTACTTTTGTATCTTTGGGGTAAATACCCAGTAGTGCAGTTGCTGGGTCATATTATACCACGTCTTCTTTATCCATTCATCTGTCGATGGACAGCTGGGCTCTTTCCATAGTTTGGCTATTGTGGACATTGCTGCTATAAACATTGGGGTGCAGGTGCCCCTTCAGATCACTACATTTGTACTTCGGGATAAATACTTAGTAGTGCAATTGCTGGGTCTATATGCTAACAATGAAACGGAAGAAAGAGAAACTAAGGAGTTGATCCCATTTACAACTGCACCAAAAACCATAAGATACCTAGGAGTAAACCTAACCAAAGAGGCAAAGTTTCTGTACTCAGAAAACTACAGAACACTCATAAAAGAAATTGAGGAAGACACAAAGAAATGGAAAAATGTTCCAAGCTCATGGATTGGAAGAACAAATATTGTTAAAATTTCTATGCTACCCAGAACAATCTACACATTCAATGCAATCCCTATCAAAATACCATCCACTTTTTTCAAAGAAATGGAACAAATAATCCTAAAATTTGTATGGAACCAGAAAAGACCCCAAATAGCCAGAGGAATGTTGAAAAAGAAAACCAAAGCCGGTGGCATCTCAATTCCAGACTTCAAGCTCTATTACAAAGCTGTAATCATCAAGACAGTATGGTACTGGCACAAAAACAGACACATAGATCGATGGAACAGAATAGAGAGCCCAGAAATGGACCCTCAACTCTATGGTCAACTCATCTTCGACAAAGCAGGAAAGAAGATCCAGTGGAAAAAAGGTAGTCTCTTCAACAAATGGTGTTGGGAAAACTGGACAGCCACATGCAGAAGAATGAAACTGGACTATTTCCTTACACCACACACAAAAATACACACAAAATGGACGGAGGACCTAAATGTGAGACAGGAATCCCTCAAAAAATCCTAAAGGAGAACACAGGGAGCAACCTCTGCAGCTTCGGCCGCAGCAACTTCTTGCTAGACACGTCTCCAAAGGCAAGGGAAGCAAGGGCAAAAATGAACTATTGGGACTTCATCAAGATAAAAAGCTTCTGCATAGCAAAGGAAACAGTCAACAAAACTAAAAAACAACTGGGATGCTTGGGTGGCTTAGTCAGTTATGCATCTGCCTTCAGCTCAGGTCATGATCCTGGGGTTCTGGGATCAAGTCCCACACTGGGCTTCTTGCTCAGTAGGGAGTCTGCTTCTCCCTCTGCCTGCCGCTTCCCCTCCTTGTGCTCTCTCTCTGTCTCTCTGACATATAAATAAAATCTTAAAAAAAAAAAAGATAACCTACAGAATGAGAGAAGATATTTGCAAATGACATACCAGATAAAGGGCTAGTATCCAAGATCTATAAAGAACTTACAAATTGCAACACCCAAAGAACAAATAATCCAATTAAGGAATGGGCAGAACACATGAAGAGACATTTACAAAGACATACAAATGGCCCACAGACACATGAAAAAATGCTCAACATCACTCGGCATCAGGAAAATACAAATCAAAACTGCAATGAGATACCACCTCACACAAGTCAGAATGGCTAAAATTAACAAGTCAGGAAAGGACAGCTGTTGGCAAGGATGCAGAGAAAGGGGAACCCTCCTCCACTGTTGGTGGGAATGCAAGCTGGTGCAGCCACTCTGGAAAACTGTATGGAGGTTCCTCAAAAAGTTGAAAATAGAGCTACCCTATGACCCAGCAATTGCACTACTAGGTATTTACCCAAAAAAAATTTCTTAAAAAAAAATTTTTTTTTAAGATTTTATTTATTCATCTGACAGAGAGAGCACACAAATCAGGGAGAGTGACAGGTAGAGGGAGAAGCAGACTCCCCGATGAACAGGGAGCCTGACACAGGACTTGATCCCAGGACCCTGGGATCATGACCTGAGCTGAAGGGAGACACTTAATGACTGAGCCACCCAGGCACCCCAAATCTAGGGGTTTATGGGCTTGTTGGTGTGCTGTTTTAATCCGATTAACCCTCCCTGCACCTGCCATCCAATTAGGTTTTTGTCACGTGGGAAAGGGTGGCGAGCTCTTTCCGAGGTGGTATAAAATCCTTTTAGGGATGGTTTCCTCTTAGGGCAGGGAGCCTTGTCCCTACCTGCCTTTCTTCCTACTATTCTTCATGAAAAGTTTGTACTCTTTTTTCCAACCTCTCCCTATTTCCCTTACACCACAGCCCCTGACAACTATTTTTTCTACTCTCTAAAACACACTTTTTTTTTTTTTAAACATACCTGAGTTTTTAAAAAAGTAAGGAAAATATCCAGGCCCACAATCTTTGCAAACCCAGACTCCTTTTTTTTTTTAATTTTTATTTTTTTAATTTTATTTTATTATGTTATGTTAGTCACCATACACTACATCATTAGTTTTTGATGTAGTGTTCTATGATTCATTGTTTGCATGTAACACCAGTGCTCCATGCAGTACTAAACCCAAACTCCTAATACGGTGTTCATACTATAGTTGCTCTGGATAAGGAAATAGTGGGGATGGTTTTGCTTTTCATGAAAAATAGATTTCATGACAAATAGATTTCAGATTTCACTGGCCATGCAGGGACAGAAAAAGTTACCAAGCTGTACAAAGCTAGAAGTCCTAACTTGAGTCAGAGAGAGAAAGGGAAACAGAAAGGGGGAAATAGAGAGAAATCTAGGATTATTAAACAGAGAGGATTAAAACAACACAACTACTACCTATTGGTGAGGAAAAAACTAAGGTAACTAGCCTGGGATTTAAAAAAAAAAATCCCAAAGAATTTGTAATGAAAGACCAGCTATCATGTGGATTGGAATTTGAATTTTAGTTATTTGTGGGTCCAATGTGAATTTATTACCTTTGTAATTGGATTTGATACATTAACAAGCACAGAGCTTCCAACTCAGTGGTAACTCTGGGACATCTGGCAGAAATAAATACCATCTCTCTAAAGAGGCACATCTTCAAACCATGCCTTATAGGAGTCCTACAGATTAATCCCCCCACAAAAAATGAGTTTTCAATAAAAATTACAAATCACATGAGGGGAAAAAAATCCAAGAGTCAACAACAGACAAACAGTAAATATCTTCTTTGACCCCAAGAGTGATATACAACAGAAATTTACAGGGACAATCTATAAAAACAGCGTCTTCACAGGCAACATGATGACAATTAATTCATATCTTTCAATAATCACTCTCAACGTGAATGGCTTAAACGCTCCCATAAAATGGCACAGGGTTGCAGATTGGATAAAAAGACAGGACCCATCCATATGCTGTCTACAAGAGACTCATTTTGAGCCTAAAGATACATCCAGACTGAAAGTGAAGGGATAGAGCTCCATCTTCCATGCCAATGGACCTCAAAAGAAAGCTGGGGTAGCAATTCTTATATCAGACAAATTAGATTTTAAACTAAAGACTGTAGTTAGAGACACAGAAGGACACTGTATCATTCTTAAAGGGTCTGTCCAACAAGAAGATCTAACAATTGTAAATATCTATGCCCCCAACTTGGGAGCAGCCATCTACGTAAGCCAACTGTTAACCAAAATAAAGAGTCATATTGATAACAATACGATAATTGTAGGAGACCTCAATACTGCACTTTCAGCAATGGACAGATCATCTAAGCAGAAAATCAACAAGGAAACAAGAGCTTTGAATGATACATTGGACAAGATGGACCTCATAGATATTTACAGAACATTCCACCCTAAAACAACAGAATACTCATTCTTCTCGAGCGCACATGGAACTTTCTCCAGAATAGACCATATACTGGATCACAAATCAGGTCTCAACCAATACCAAAAGACTGAGATTATTCCCTGCGTATTCTCAGACCACAATGCTCTAAAACTGGAACTCAATCACAAGAAAAAATTTGGCAGAAATTCAAACACTTGGAAACTAAAGACCACTCTGCTCAAGAATGTCTGGGTCAACCAAGAAATCAAAGAAGAACTTAAACAATTCATGGAAATCAATGAGAACGAAAACACATTGGTCTAAACCTATGGGATACTGCAAAGGCGGTCCTAAGGGGGAAATACATAGCCATCCAAGCCTCACTCAAAAAAAGAAAAATCCCAAATTCACCAACTAACTCTACACCTTAAAGAACTAGAGAAAAAGCAACACACGATGCCTAAGCCACGCATTAGAAGAGAAATAATGAAAATTAGAGCAGAGATCAATGAATTAGAAACCAGAAACACAGTAGATCAGATCAATGAAACTAGAAGTTGGTTCTTTGAAAGAATTAATAAGATTGATAAACCACTGGCCAGACTTATCCAAAAGAAAAGAGAAAGGACCCAAATTAATAAAATTATGAATGAAAGGGGAGAGATCATGACTAACACCAAGGAAATAGAAACAGTTATTAGAAATTGTTATCAACAACTATATGCCAATAAACTGAGCAATCTGGATGAAATGGAGGCCTTCCTGGAAACCTATAAGCTGCCAAGACTGAAACAGGAAGAAATTGACAACCTGAATAGGCCAATAACCAGTAAGGAGATTGAAGCAGTGATCAAAAACCTCCCAAAAAACAAGAGTCCAGGGCCTGATGGATTCCCTGGGGAATTCTACCAAACATTCAAAGAAGAAATAATACCTATTCTACTGAAGCTGTTTCAAAAAATAGAAACAGAAGGAAAACTTCCAAACTCATTCTATGAGGCCAGCATTACC
>NW_023270451.1:5836927-5860385 GCF_011800145.1 Mirounga leonina | reverse complement strand
GACTTTCCTCTTGTGATTGAGTTCTAGTTTCAAAGCATTGTGGTCTGAAAATAGGCAGGGAATGATCCCAATCTTTTGGTACTGGTTGAGACCTGATTTATGACCTAGGATGTGATCTATTCTGGAGAATGTTCCATGGGCACTAGAGAAGAATGTGTATTCTGTTGCTTTGGGATGGAATGTTCTGAATATGTCTGTGAAGTCCATTTGGTCCAGTGTGTCATTTAAAGTCTTTATTTCCTTGTTGATCTTTTGCTTAGATGATCTGTCCATTTCAGTGAGGGGGGTGTTAAAGTCCCCTACTATTATTGTATTGTTGTCGATGTGTTTCTTTGCTTTTGTTATTAATTGCCTTATATAATTGGCTGCTCCCATGTTAGGGGCATAGCTATTTACAATTGTTAGATCTTCTTGTTGGATAGGCCCTTTAAGTATGATATAGTGTCCTTCCTCATCTTTTATTATAGTCTTCGGTTTAAAATCTAATTTGTCTGATAGAAGGATTGCCACCCCAGCTTTCTTTTGATGTCCATTAGCATGGTAAATGGTTTTCTACCCCCTCACTTTCAATCTGGAGGTGTCTTTGCATCTAAAATGAGTCTCTTGCAGAGAGCATATCGATGGGTCTTGTTTTTTTATCCAATCTGATACCCTGTGTCTTTTGATTGGGGCATTTAACCCATTTGCATTCAGGGTAACTACTGAAAGAGATGAATTTAGTGCCATTGTATTGTCTGTAAGGTGACTGTTACTGTATATTGTCTCTGTTCCTTTCTGGTCTATGTTACTTTTAGGTTCTCTCTTTGCTTAGAGGACCCCTTTCAATATTTCTTGTAGGGCTGGTTTCGTGTTCGCAAATTCTTTTGATTTTTGTTTGTCCTGGAAGCTTTTTATCTCTCCTTCTATTTTCAATGACAGCCTAGCTGGATATAGTATTCTTGGCTGCATATTTTTCTCATTTAGTGCTCTGAATATATCATGCCAGTCCTTTCTGCCTGCCAGGTCTCTGTGGATAGGTCTGTTGCCAATCTAATGTTTCTACATTGTAGATTACAGATCTCTTCTCCCGAGCTGCTTTCAGGATTTTCTCTTTGTTTCTGAGACTCGTAAGTTTTACTATTAGATGTCGGGGTGTTGACCTATTTTTATTGATTTTTGAGGGGCGTTCTCTGTGCCTCCTGGATTTTGATACCTGTTTCCTTCCCCAAATTAGGGAAGTTCTCTGTATAATTTGCTCCAATATACCTTCTGCCCCTCTCTCCCTTTCTTCTTCTTCTGGGATCCCAATTATTCTAATATTGTTTCATCTTATGGTATCACTTATCTCTCGAATTCTGCACTCGTGATCCAGTAGTTGTTTATCTCTCTTTTTCTCAGCTTCTTTATTCTCCATCATTTGGTCTTCTATATCACTAATTCTCTCTTCTGCCTCATTTATCCTAGCAGTTAGAGCCTCCATTTTTGATTGCACCTCATTAAAGCCTTTTTGATTTCAACTTGGTTAGATTTTAGTTCTTTTATTTCTCCAGAAAGGGTTTCTCTAGTAATCTTCCATGCTTTTTTCAAGCCCAGCTAGTATCTGTATAATCGTCATTCTGAACTCTAGTTCCGACAACTTACTAATGCCTGTGTTGATTAGGACCCTGGCAGTTGGTACTGCCTCTTGTTCTTTTTTTTTAGGTGATTTTTTCCCTCTTGTCATTTTGTCCAGAGGAGAATAGATGAATGAGAGAACAAAATGCCAACAGGGTAACAGTGACCCCCCAAAAATATACACTAAACAAATCAGAAGAGACCCGAAACCGGGGGAAAAGAAAGGGAAAGAAAGAAAAAAGAAAAAAAAAAAAAGAATATGATCAAATATGATCAGGCTGGTGCATAGATCAGTGCCACACACTAGATTTTGGGTGTATTTTGGTCTGTTAGAAGAAAGTGCCTCCCAAAATTTTAAAGAAAGAAAAACTCATATATGTACAAAAATAAGGGTAAATATGATGAAAGGATGGAATATGACTGTAAAGATGAAAATTATAAAAGATTTTATAAAAGCAATTGATAAGATAAGACGTTGGTTGAAAAAAGAAAGAAGAGAAATTAAGAAAAAAAAAAGAGAATCTGATTAGGCAGGAGACTAGAACAAAACCATACACTAGAGATTTAGGGTATATTTTGGTCTGTTAGAAGCAACTGTATCCCAAAATTTTAAAGAGTAAACAACTTATAATATATATACCAAAAATAAGGTTAACTACAATGAAGGGATAGAATATGACTCTAAAAATGAAAAATAAAAAAGATTTAAAGAAAAGGGATTAAAAAGGGATAAAGAAAAATAAAAAAATAGAAAAAGAAAAAATAGAAAATTTAAAAAATTAACTTTGAAAGACTAAAGAATCATGGGGAAAAAAGCCATGAATTCTGTGTGCTGTATTCCCCTAATGCTGGAGCTCTGCCATTCTCATTGATTGGTAAACTTAGTCTTGGCTGGCTGTTCTTGCTGATTTCTGGGGGAGGGGCCTGTTGCCCTGGTTCTCAGATGTCTTTGCCAGAGGCGGAATTTCCCTGCCCTTGCCGGTCCGGGCTAAGTAATCTGCTTGGGTTTGCTCTCAGGAGCTTTTGTTCCCTGCAAGCATTCTGTACCACTTTGGAGGACGAGAGTGAAAATGGCGGCCTCCCAATCTCTGTCCCAGGGGATCCGAGAACCCGGGGCCCCACTCCTCAGTGCACCCCCAGAGAAAAGCAGTCAGTCACTCCCGTCTCCCCGGTCTCAGGCCGCACTCCGTGCTCACCCAACCTGTGACCGAGTGTTTCTATCTCTGGCACCCAACCCCGTGTGGAGTCTCCAAACCCAGCAGATGCCTGAGGTGCACTCCCACACCGCTCCTCTTGGGGAAGGAAGGGTAGTCTCCCCGGATCTGCTGCTGGTTGGGTCCCTGCTGGAAGAGCAGTGGCCCGACTGTGCTGCGGATCACAGTTTATGGCAACCCTGAGCTGAGAGCCCGCTCCTCCACTCTGTCTCTGCAGCTGGCTTCTCCACTCCGATACCTGGGAGCTCTGCCACACTCAGGCACCCCTGGTCTTTCTGTGGCCCAGAGGGTCCTGAGACCACATTGTCCCAGCGAGGGTTCCACCCCTCACTTAGCCACTGGAGTGACCTCCTTCAGCGGAGCCGACTTCTACAAGTTCCGATTTTGTGCTCCGCGGCTCTATCACTTGCCAGAAGTGGCCAATGGAGGCCCCCTCCCCCGCCGTCTATCCTCCCGAATATCGCCTCGGATTCACTTCTCCGCACGTCCTACCTTCCAGAAAGTGGTCACTTTTCTGTTAAGAGTTGCTGCTATTCTTTTCTTCGATCTCCTGTTGAGTTCGTAGGTGTTCAGAATGGTTTGATCCCTATCTAGCTGAATTCCTGGGACCAGATGAAATTTAGGTCTCCTACCCCTCCGCCATCTTGCTCCTGGCCTCTTCCTATAACTTACTTTTAATAGCTATATAGTATTCCATCCTATCAAAATACCAGCATGTATTTAATCATTCATTATTGGCCTACCATTTTCTGCTGTCATCAATAACTTGTGAGGAAAATTTTCATAGCCAGATATTTCCATATGTCTGTAATATTTTGGTATGAATTTTTAGAAGTGAAACGGTCAGAGGATATAATTATTTTTAAGGCCATCCATGCACGACAATGGTAGCCAATATAAATTTATCATAAATGTAAAATAATGTCTGGTATCTTCATAAGAATATTATGTAAAAAAACTTTAGCTAATTTGACATTGAATATGGTATTATATGTCTTTAATTTATATTTCTCTGATCACTTGTAAGGTTAAACCATAACCAGGCACTTAATTAATATTTGTTAAGTAACAGCATTCTCATCCCAACAGGCTGCCATTGGTAAAAATATTTTTTAAATTAAATAAAAATTTTCTTTCAGAACCAGAGTGCAACATTTTCATTATACTGTTTTCAGAAGAAAGAAAGAAACAATCTACATTCATTTAACACAAAATTCTGGTTAAATCAGTTGACCAAATTTAATATACCTGCTTCTACATTTACTGTTTACTCAAAGTGATAAAAGCTAAGCTTATGCCATAAAACAATTTTTTAAAAAACTGTTTTTAAACTCAATTTGGGAAGATTTTTGGAGACAAAATAGTTTTATTACCAAAAGAAAGTACCCTTTCCTGTGGTCCTTTGTTATCTACGGTCAGGGAGACATTTGGTGACAGTGAATGGGTCCATCTTGTTCTCTGCTCTGATGAATGGTGTGTGCTCTAACTCATGGCAAACATTTATCGTATGCTTATTGAATATTTGGATTCATGTTTAGTTAAATAAGTGAAACTAATGAGCTGTTTTATGAAATGTTGGTAGTTTTTCCTTTGCACCTCATACTTTGCTTCAGGAAGCATTTCTCTCCTTTCTCTTGTGGCTCTGCAGAACTGTCACTCATGGCACCTGGAGAGCAGTACATGACAGTATTTGGGAGCATAGGGTCTGGGGCACCTGCATGCGAATCCTGAGTTTGCCATTTACTAGTTATGAGACTGGGGCAGGTTCCCCAAGCTTTCTGTATACCCCAGTCTCCATATCTATGAAATGGGGAAAATACTAGCACCTCCCTCATAAGTGTGTTGTGTAAATGAAGTGATTTCATACATATAACGTGCTTAGAACAGTGGCTTCATAGAGTAAATGCTTAGTAACCGTTAGGATTTTCCTACGGCCACTGAATCATTTGATCCAGGCCTAGACAATCCTAAATTCCATATGCAGTGGCTGTGATTTTTCCAGGAGAGGAGGATGACCCTACCAGAACCATTCAGAATCCGTCTAGATATTCAACACTGGGAAAAATAAATTCTGTTTTTCCTGCGATTGCAGGGCCTGGAGAGTGTAAGTCTAGGCTCATTTGTGGTTCTCTTAACATTCATGTACATGTCCTTCTATGAATACGGCAGACACTTGTGTTGGGTATACACATAGGAGTTGGATGTGTGGGTCATGACGTATGTGTACGTTTGGTTTTTATCAATACTGTTAGTTTCCTAGATTGGCTGTGTCAATCCTAATGACATTTTTATGATTTAGAAAACACATAGAGGGACATCTGGGTGGCTCAGTCGGTTAAGCGTCTGCCTTCTGCTCAGGTCATAATCCCAGGGTCTTGGGATCAAGTCCTGCATCAGGCTCCTTGCTCAGTGAGGAGCCTGCTTCTCTCTCTGCCTGCCACTTCCCTGCTTGTGTGCGTGTGCACTCTCGCTCTGACAAATAAATAAATACAATCTTTAAAAAAAGAAAAAAGAGAAACTCACATAGATATGATTTCTCTGGGAAAGCTAATGCCGTGGCTCTCCATACTTAATCCCTATATTTACCTACATAATTTATTTTCATAGCAGCACTCTTCTTAAGGTGCACTGCTAGAGAGGCAGGAGATCAACATTCAAACCTAGAATGGGTTTCTATCCTGGTAAGGACGCTTCCTGTCTCAGAAATGAGCAATAAGTCTTTAAATCATCTTACATTCACTTCCATATTTTTTTTTAAAGATTTTATTTATTTATTTGAGAGAGTGAGAATGAGAGAGAGAGAGAGAGCATATGAGAGGGAGGAGGGTCAGAGGGAGAAGCAGACTCCCTGCTGAGCAGGAAGCCTGATGCGGGACTCGATCCCGGGACTCCAGGATCATGACCTGAGCCGAAGGCAGTCGCTTAACCAACTGAGCCACCCAGGCGCCCCACATTCACTTCCATATTAAGTAGGTTTCATTAAACTTCCCTCTTTTCAAATATTTTTTTATCAAGCATTCAGAACCTATCGGTGACCACTTTCACTAAAAGAAATTAAGCAGAGGGAATTAAAAATATTGTTTTCTCTGCTGTTTTTTTTGCAGGGGAGAAAAAGTACTCAGGGAAAGAAACATAACCAGGAATTTTGATTTTATTTCATGTTAGATTTACTTTATTTTATCTTACCTATTTTGGATCTCAGGCACCAAGAACAGATTTAATCATACTCCTCATTTCGGCACACTTTCACTATCAGTCCATGCAAGGCCACTCTCTTGTTTTATTGATTCCCTTTTACCCACATTTACCACTCCCATTCCCCTCCCCCTACATGAGCAAACCCTCTAATTTGTTTTATGTGCTTTCATATAAGAATATATGTTTCCTCCACTATCTGAAATTTGGGTGTTCCTATGAAACCTTTCTTAAGCAGAAATGGCATAAAGCAAAGAAGCAGTTACCACTAATTTATACGGAAACATTTTTGAGCGCTCCCAGGCCCCCAGAATAATCTCTCTTAGGCTTTCTGATATCTTAGGACACATCTTGCTAACGGATGCACAAAATAAATAGAGATACAGCACAGATGCTCTTAGACACAGTTGAAACCTCATGGCGGCTTGATACTGAGATGCTGAGTGTGGTTCCCAGGGAAGGTGCCACTCTGTCTCTGGAATGGCTCGCCACAAAATCCTCTTTGCATTTCTTTTGGTTAGTGAAAACAGGTACTAATGTAGGTCTTTTGTAAAAGTGAAGTAGCCTAACTTTCGAAAAGCAGGGGATACCTATGTATTCTTGCATTCTTATATTGTGGTTCTGTGTGCATGTATTTTAATTCTCCTGCATGATACTGTGTTATATATTTTGCTCTTTTTGTTTTGGCAATATTTCTAAAGTTGACTCCCTTTTTCACCTCTTCTCTCCAAACCCTTAATTACAGAGGGCCCCAGGGTTCAGTTCTTAGTCCATTTTTCTTCTCAGCCTACACCTACTCCCATGCTGATCTCACCTAGATCATGGCTTTAAATATCACCTACAATAATGAGCAAATATATATGTATATATATTTAATATTTTATATATTTTATTTATATATTTATGTGTATGTGTATGGTGTATATTTTATTTATATGTGTGTGTTTGTGTATATACATACACATACACATATAGATGCTCACTCACACATATATACATACATATGTATGTTATATGTATAGAAGAGGGTGTTTATACATGTATATATGTTTATAGAAGTGTGTATATGTATATAAGACCATATAGATAGAAGTAATACATGATTACAGAAGTAATATGCATATATACGATATACATATACAGACACACATATATAATATGTATCTCCAAACCAAACCTCAAATTTTAGACTCATATCTTAAAAAAATCCCTGCTCTAAAAAAAAACTCCTTGCTCCACCTTCAGCTTTCCCCATGTCACTTAAGGACAGTTCCATGTTTACAGTTGCTGAGGTCAAAAATCTTGGAGTCATCTATTACATATTGAATTGTAACCCCCCAAATTCACATATTGAAATCCCAATCCCTAGTACCTCCTTACTTGGAAATAGGGTTGTTCCAGATATAATTAGCTAAGATGAAATCATTACGATGGGCCCTAATCCAAGACGAATGATGTCCTTAATAAAAAGGGGACATTTGGACATAGATATATGCATACAGAAGAGTGAACATGAGAATAGCCATCTACAAGCCAAGAAGAGAGGCCTGGACCATTTCCCTCCCTCACATTAAAGGAAGCAACCTGAGAAGGACCCAACCCTGCTGACACCTTGATCTTGGAATTTTAGCCTCTAGAACTGTAGGACAACAAATTTCTGTTGTTTAAGCTACCCAGTTTGTGGTACTTCACTACAGCAGACCTAGCAAACTAGTATGTTATCTCGGACCTTCTCTTTCTCTTACATACCCCACATGCACTGTCAGGAAGGCCAGATGGCTGTGACCCCAGAACTCCCTAGGATCTGACCACTCGTCACTACCTCCGCAGCTACCACCCCAGCCCAGGTCACCATCATCTCTTGCCTGCGTTATTGTGATGGCCTCCTAACGGGTCTCTCTGCTTTCACTTCTGCCTCCTACAAGTCTACTCTCAACGCAGCATCCAGAGTGATCCTTTTAAAACCCAAGTCAATGTCCTTCCTCTTCTCAAATACCTGTCGAGGCACCCCATTCACTCAATAAAAGAAAAACCTCAGAAGGACCTTCGAGACCCTATGTAATCTGTCCTCTCCTGCTACTCTCCCACTCACCAACTCTCCGCGGGTCATACTGCCTTCCTTGCTGCTCTCTTAGCACACGAGCTTTTGCCTTGGTGCATTTAGCACTGGCCATTTTCCTTGCCTGGAATCCTCCTTCTGTGGCTATCTGTGTGACTAACTTCCTCACCTCCTTCAAGTCTTTCCTCACACATCCCCATGATGAATGAGTAAATGGATAGAGAGGTATCAGCTAAAATGCACCAAAGATATCTACATTAGTTCCCTGTTAATTTTAGTGCTCTCCAAAAGTTCTTGTTTCTTTCAAAATCTCAAAATAGAAAATCTGGGTAGGATGAAGAGTTTTAATGGCGAGGACAAAGCTTTCCTAGCTGTCCATGAGAAAGTCCCCATGAGGAGGACAGTGATTCCTGGTTAGGCTTTCCCTTTTCCCTCTGCTCTGTTTGTGTGTAACTCCAGGGATTCTCCTGTTGATATTATCTTGGGGTGGCCACTTCTCCTAAGATTTATGTATCCCCAACTGTGTATAGCAGTGGGTTATGGCACTGTGTAGGAAGCCAAGCCTGGAACGACCACAGCTATGCTGGGAAGGAAGGCTAGGGCGGTAGCCAATCTTGGGCTGAAACCCAAATGCCAAGAAAACCAACAACTCTGAACATGGAGTGAAAGAAGGAGCCAGATGAAGGCCAAGGTTCTGATGTATATGTTCAGATTGAAGAGAGTTAAACCAGAGTTAGAGAGCTTGCAATAGGAGCCTCTGCCTCTGTGCCTCCCCTGTTCTTCACTTCCAGCTTCAGTTGTTTCACCAGGCTCACCTTTTGCCCTCTGCTTAGACACCCTCATATTGACCCTTTCTCCCATTCACCAGGTGAACTTTTACATATCTTTTGAGGCTTTGTTCAATCACAACCTTCTCTAGGAAGCTCTCACTGACCCCTCGTTTCCTCCCACCCAAGCTAGGTTATGATCCTTCCTGTGTATTCTTCTATCATTGTACTTTCGTTAAGCATTCTCCATGTATTCAGTGGTCTGCTTATTTGTCTGCTGTTTTTCCCATTGCGGGCTCCCTGATGGCCAAGATGGTGCCTTATTTATCTTTGTATCTGTATCCTTAGCACATGATACAGTACCTTGCATGTAGTAGGACTGTGATCAATTCTTGATGAATGAATAAATAAATGAATGAACGAAAGAACCAGCAGCCAATTTCAGGGCACGGCGAGCCAGGTGCTTCAGGTGGAAGCTCAGGAGGTCTGTTAAGCAGCTCAGAAGTTGGCACCTTGCCAGAGCAAAGTCTCAGAGTCTTTTCTTGGTAAGGGTGGAGTCTGACATTTTCACTAGACACAAGTCAACAAAAATGAAAAGGGATAGTATCCCAGAAATATTCAAATCACTCAACGCTATTATAACTGGTTTATCAGTAGTTCTTGTACTGTTAAGTCTCTCTCTGGGACCCACAAATCTTAAAGGTAGGTTGTGCAAACTGCAAACGGGAAGATTCCAAGGTCATTTCAGTTCTCTCTAGGCTACATAAATTCCAACTTCCCCTTCCAGAGATGTGAGGATCATGGAAGGTCTTACTTGTTCACCTCTAGGGATTGTGGTGGAGTTAGGCGAAAGCCACAGAGCCATGCCCAGGAATGAATGTACTAGCCAAATAGAAAGGAGATTGCATAAGCAAAGCAAGAGTAGAAAGCAATTTCTCTTTTTTTCTCTCTCTTGTACAGCAGAAGGCAGTGGGATGGTAAAAGGAGCCCCAACCTGGAGTGGGGAGACCTGGGATCTAGTCCTTGCTATGCCACTAACTACTTGTGTGACTCTGGACAGTTACTTGGTTTTTCTGCCTCAGTTCCCTTGTCTATAGAATGGCTACATGATCTCTGAGATCATTTTCAGCATTAGAATTCTGTTCTTCTGTGTGGAAGTCTGGTTCTTGGTACAGAACTGCGAGTAGAGGTACAGATCTGCTAGATTATCAGTAAGGGGTAATTGGGGGCGCCTGGGTGGCTCAGTTGGTTAAGCGACTGCCTTCGGCTCAGGTCATGATCCTGGAGTCCCGGGATCGAGTCCCGCATCGGGCTCCCTGCTCGGCAGGGAGTCTGCTCCTCCCTCTCCCACTCCCCGTTTGTGTTCCCTCTCTCACTGTGTCTTTCTCTGTCAAATAAATAAATAAAATCTTAAAAAAAAAAATAAGGGGTAATTGGAACAATAAGAGTTGTGCAACCAGCTAAACCAGTTGCAAATAAGCAGATTATGTACCAAAATTAATTGGTGACAGTTAAATTCAAAATTATAATTCATTTATATTTTTTGGATTCCATTTTCCTTTATCCTGTATTTTAGTGGATGGTAATAATTGCTGTCACTTGTTGGGTACTGACTAGGTGCTAGGTATTGAGGTAAGTGTTTACATTTATTATCTCATTTAATCTTTATAAATAACTATATGAGGTGGGTGTCATTATTCCCATTTGAGAGATGTGGAAACTGAAAAATGATGTGCTGGTAAACATTTAACAACTGGTAAGGAGCAGGGAAAGCCCTGATTTTCAATGATTACTAACTTCCATGGTGTAAATACTCTCACCATTTACTATTTCAAGTTACCAATGAGAAGTCACTGAAGAGGGAGTTGGGGAGAGAGGTGCAGTGGTACACCATTATGTAATATTTTCACTGTACAGATACAATAAACATAAATATCCTCAAGAGCATAGGTAATAGTAACATGTAATAAAATAACTAGGAAGTGATGAGTTTGAGTATTCACCACCTTTGTTAATATAACTTATTTAATTTTAAGTTTATATGATCTAATTTTAAATCTGGCTATTTTTTTTTTTAAGATTTATTTATTTATTTGAGAGAGAGAAAAAGAGCACAAATAGGGGAGGGGTAGATGGAGAGAAGCAGACTCCCAACTGAACGAGGGGCTCGATCTCACAATCCTGAGATCATGAGCCAAAAACAAGAGTCAGATGCTTAACTGACTGAGCCACCCAGGAGCCTCTAATCTAATCTAACAATGGGCTTGCAGAATTCCTAAAAATTTAACAATTTGTGCATGCAAGCTGCTGTAAACTGACCCCACACACCACTGAAAATGTGAAAATGTCACTAAGACAGAGTAAGTAACTTGCCCAAGGTCACACAAAAAATGTCTGGGTCAAGCTTAGACCCTTGATCTAACCTAATTCTGAAGAACAGACTCTATACCACTAAACTATTTTTTACCATAGGCAGTATATAGCAATTTACAGTAAATTGGTAAAAAAATGTTGCATTTTCTATTTGAAAACTTATATAGTCGTGTCATTAATAAGAAGGAGTTCTAGTGGAAAAGCAGTCATGAATCAGCAAAGTCACAGTACAATTTCTGCTTTTCTGGGTCAGTTCTTGTGCTTCAGTTTCCCTGTTAAAGGAATGCTTTCTGTCTTTTCTGAATCAGACTTCAAACTGTGCTGGGGAAAGAAATAAAATTCATGAAAATCGTTTTATATTTCTTATAGATAGGACTCTTATAAATTGAAATGGGTATTATAATATTAGTTTGAATATAACTCTATGATAGCCATATTGAAAATAAAAATAAAGAAATATAACAAACACCTACTACTAGCATCCATAGCTTAATGCAATCTCTTTGTAGGCAAACTGTATAAGGATGTTTATTACATTAAGCAGTAAAAAATGAAACATCTGGCAACAATTTTTAGATTTTGAAGAATCAGATGGCAAAATAAGTCTCAGGGGACTAAGATCCTGTTTCACACTTCTGAAAAAAGGTTTGAAAAAAATTTTAGCGCTCTCTGAAAAACTACATTTATTTCAGTTTCTTCTCTGTTCCCTATCTTAGGATGTACGTGACTTACACACAGAATTTCATAAACTCTTCACAAAACTCTACTTAGGTCTTTGGACCTGGGTGAAGCCTGTGGTTAGAACTCTAGCTATAAAGCCACCATCTAGCTCAATAAATCTAGACAAACCAAGTAGCTCCATGTTCATTGCGTTGTAATAACAAAGTATTATGGTTGTGATTCTTTCGGTCAAAAAGGAGATAAACCTCCATTTTAGTACAGGAGAAGCTGTGAGTGATTTAGCCATTGGGTGAGGAAAAGAACAGGATTGTGTACTCTAAACAGGAATGATAAAGTTTAAGAAGGGTCAAGCCTGTTTCTGCAGATCACAGCTCTGAGTCATGATGCAGTGAGTGCACAGAATTGGCATGCATGCTTGCCTTCCTGGCATCTGTAGGCTTCACTAATCTTGTATTCTAGTTGCTCACTCACATTGGAAAATGAAACTCTCCTTTTTGTGACTGGCTATCCAATGTTTTTAGATAAATATGACAATCTCTAAGAAATGACCCTCTGCCTTTGGAACTATTAATTCTAATTTACATTCTACAAACAATTTATTCAACAACGACTCAGTCTACTAACAAATACTTGTTCTATCATACTCTGCTCCAAGCACCTGTGTTGTAACTGTAAAGGACATGATGGATAAGATGCTGTCTGTGTTCCTTGGCAGGAATATTAGACATGTGCGTAAGTAATTATTATACAAGGCAAAAGATGCAAAACTCAAACCGAGGGCTATGGTCTTTGGTGCCCTGGGATCTAAGAGGCAGAAACAGTTCTACCTGAAGTGATCAAGGAGGGTACCGAGGAGAAGTGCGTTAGCAAACACAGAGGAGGGGGTCAGCATGAAGAATATATAGACTGGAAAGTATGGGATCATCAAAGGGCTAATAACTAGGCCTCTCTTCCTGTCAAGAGAAGACACAATATTCGAAAGCCTGTCAAACCGTTTTAGCACAGACCTGGGGAAGTGTTGCTATTTTAGAAACTTGTGGCACATTTGAATGCAACAAAACAAAATGTTCCATGTTTTGGGAAAAATCTTTGTCTTTCTCTCCAACAATCTATTCTACTTGCTGAGCCAGGCTTCTTGGAGGTCACCAGGAGGTCATGAAGGATATAGGGATATGACTAAAGTCATTACATTATCCATTAGTCATTGGTTACAACATTGCTCAAATGAGAGAAGCAGCTGGAAATGGTACAGGAACACAACTTGGGCAATGTCTACCTAAGATATCTCTAGCTGTCACAGAGGGTCTAGCCCTACATATATCTCTTTTCTGTGCTGCTGAGCTAACTGGTTTAAAGACAGTGTTGTAAAGAAGAAGTGGAAGTGAGCTTGGTAATATGTTATTGTCTCTGAGATAAGTTCCTTCTTTTTTACCACCTTGGAGTGGCAAAGGGTGAACTGAGATAGTCCTTGGTGCTCAACCCTTTGGTTTCCATTTTGTATGGCTCACTGAAAACTCACTTCTTTCACAGACAGCTCTGTCCTGTCCTGTTCATGGGTTCAGACCCACCCAGAGGCAGGTGGAGAGAACTTCCTATGATCACCAAAACTTCTCTGCCCCCATCAGCAGCAGTTGCTGTCTGCTGGGACTTGAGATTGGAACAGCATTGGTGCGGCCAACTTCCCCAACTGCCTAACCAACGGGAGTTTGACCAGCAAAGAGCAGAGGGGCAGGGCTCCAGTTGGTGTCCAGACTAAAGCCACTTAACAACTAATAAAGAGAGATTAGATCCCAAGTTTTGTAGGAATACTAAACAGAAAATGCAAAGGTATCAGCTGTGGCAAGGCCTGCTTTTTAACATGGTAAAATATTCTGCTCTTTTCCTAAGAGAGGAATTTTTAATTTCAGGCTTATATTACCATTATTTCAGTGAAGAGAAAGGACCACTAATAGTTGGTTGGCCTAAAAGATTCTGACATGAAATTTGAGTCATAAATTATTAGCCAAGCATCTTTTTGGATATTCTAAAATAAACCATGCAGAGAACTAAGCATTTCATGCCAAAGCAAAACTAAAAAGCTCTTCTTAGAGGTTTCATCCACCCCTTTTCTGGATACAGTCTTATTGGTTGATAGCACCAAGTGTTTGGCTGCATTGCAAGAAATCACTCAGCTGTGGCTGATTACTGCTATAATTTTTTCCTTGTTCAGGAAATCTTGTCAAAAATATGTTTCCAAGACAGCAAGAGAGAAAAAATTTCTTTCTTTCTTTTTTTTTTTTTTCCAGGGGAAGCCATTATTTGAAATACTAGTGGTAGGGTGAAGGCCCAGGTTCTGAGATAAAGGGGAAGAATTTATTTATTTTTTATTTTTTTAAAGATTTTATTTATTTATTTGACAGAGAGATAGCGAGAGCAGGAACACAAGCAGGGGGAGTGGGAGAGGGAGAAGCAGGCTTCCTGCTGAGCAGGGAGCCCAATGCAGGACTCCATCCCAGGACCCTGGGATCATGACCTGAGCCGAAGGCAGACGCTTAACGACTGAGCCACCCAGGCGCCCCAAAGGGGAAGAATTTAGAAGTATTATTAAAAAACAACTATTCCCATCCCTGGCATTGTGTGTCATATGGGGATAGGTGGCATCTAGCCTTGGCTCTGCTATAGACAGTGTGACTCAGGACCATTTGTTCATTCATTCAGCACTTATGGAGCACCACTCTGTCTGACACTGTCCAGCACTGGGGACAAATCACACGACTTCTCGGAATATCATTTCTTTATGTTTGCAATGTAAGGGATGCACTAGAATGATCTCGCAAGCCTCTACCTCTAGTTCTTGAATCTTTACTTCTCTGTGGGAGCACAATGCACCCAGAAGAATAGTAATAGGAAAACTAGTATCCAGTATTACATGCCAGGCATTGTGCTAACTAACCACTTTTACATACACTTTACCCCATTTTGTTTTCTCAAGTAGTTCCTAAAAAAAGGAGGGAGGAGTATTATACCCATTTTACAGATGAGAAAACTAAGGGTCAGAGAGGTTGAGTTGCCTTTTTTTACAAAGGAGAGAGAAGCAGAGCCAGACTCAAACCCAGCTCTGCTGAGTCCAAGTCCAGTGTTCTTCCCTCCTCCAATCTCCAGATTTTAAGTGTTCATTCATCTCCCCTGGACTTTTCTCTGGGGATACTTGTGGAAAATTTAGAAGAATCCATGACAGGACAATACAAAAGACCTCATTTTTGCCTTATGGGTCTTCCATTAGCTTTCCCTACCTCCTTACCTCCTTTCCTATTCATCCCAAGAAGATCTTGCAACTTTATCCAAGTCCAATGCTTCCACTGTTTTGCTTTCGCCTGTACTTTACCTTCGACTTGAAATTGTTTTCAGTTTTGTCTGTAGCCAAATTCTGTACTCTTTCCCAGACTTTATTTGTCTTACTCCTAAATTTAATTCATTCGGCTCCAAGTAGTTGTCCAACACAGTGAGAAATTTTATTTTATTTTATTTATTTTTATTTTTATTTTTTTAAAGATTTTATTTATTTATTTTGACAGAGAGAGAGACAGCGAGAGAGGGAACACAAGCAGGGGGGAATGGAAGAGGGTGAAGCAGGCTTCCCGCCAAGCAGAGAGCCCGATGCGGGGCTGGATCCCAGGACCCTGGGATCATGACCTGAGCTGAAGGCAGATGCTTAACGACTGAGCCACCCAGGCACCCCGAGAAATTTTAAAAAGAGTATAAGATCATCTCTTTAGGGGAATTAAGACATGCAGAATATAGGAAAGAGTTATGGCTAAAATAAAGAGTTTTAGACTTGGAAAGAGAAGGAAAGTAGCTGGAGTCATTGGAACTTGAGAAATAGTTAAGACTGGAGTAGATGAAAGGAGAAAGAGGCAAAGGGAAGTACAAGGTCAGACAGAGAGCAGAGAGGTCCACTGAGTCCTGGAGAAGTCAGATGCCTTTCTGGCTGGAGCAGCTAGGTTTAAAGACCGATGACAGCTGGGATAGGACAGTTGAAATGGAGGTTATTGTTGAAGAATGCTAATCAGAAGGAACACTGGATTAAGAGTTTGAACATCTGTGTTCTTGCTCTGTCAATTTGTAATCTGGGGGAAATCGATCAAGGAACACGAGCCTTTGTTTCCTCATCTCCTGGAGGCTACCTCAGCGTATAGGAGAAGTCCAAGCTCCTTAGAATAGCCTGCCTCTTCTCCTGCTGTTCCCACATCCAGCCATTTTGTAGTACGTCATCACATGTGAGCAGTCACTTACAGCTGAGACTTCCATAACATCGGATAATCACACTCACTCCATGAGAACTCTAGGAGTGCTGAACATGATTTCTCACAAAGCTACACAAGTTAAATAATACTCATGCACATGCATTTAAAAATGGAATGTTTCCCCTACTAATTTAGTTATTTAACTTGGAGAAACTGAAATTCCTTAATTAAGTATTTGGGATTGGAACTTTCAGATCTTGAATGCTTCTATTTTAACTTCACAACGTGAGACAACAGTAAGATCTTAAAGCTTTCTTTTGGGTTATGCCTGGTTCAGGTACTTAGTGGTGCCAGATAGGGTGGGTAATCTCAAAGATGCTGATATGGATAAAAAATGTGGTCAGGCAAGTTCATATGATTGGCCAAAACCAAGCAGGCAAGAGCAAACAGCATCAGCTATGACTCTCAAATGTCCAAAGTTCCCAAGGTAGCTGTGATGGTTAATTTTATGTGCCAACTTGAATGGCCCATGGGGTGCCCAGCTTTTCGATTAAACATTATTCTAGGTTTGTCTGTGAGGGTGTTTCTGGATGAAGCTAACTTTTAAATTGGTAAACTGAGTAAAGTAGACTACCATCATCCAGTCTATTGAAGGCCTAAGTAGAACAAAGGGCTGAGGAAAAGAGAATCCTTATATATAAATCTCTGAGTGCAGCAACTTTACTTCTTTAGGATAATTTTGTCTAATTCCTGGGCCAAAACAGATACCCTGTTCAGACATTAGAAACATATTTCCCAAAAATTCTTTAGAAAAAAATTGTTCTAGTATCTCAGTCCATTCGGGCTGCTATAGCAAAATGTCAGAGACTGGATAGATTATAAACAACAGATATTTAGGGGTGCCTGGGTGGCTCAGTTGTTAAGTATCTGCCTTCAGCTCAGGTCATGATCCCAGTGTCCTGGGATCGAGCCCTGCATCGGGCTCCCTGCTCAGCGGGAAGCCTGCTTCTCCCTCTCTTACTCCCCCTGCTTGTGTTCCTTCTCTCGCTTTGTCTCTCTCTGTCAAATAAATAAATAAATAAATCTTAAAAAAAACCCAGTTATTTATTTCTCATAGTTCTGGAGACTGGGAAGTTCAAGATCATGGCACTGACAGATTCAGTGTCTATTGAGAGTCTGCCTCCTGGGTCACAGACAGCACCTTCTTGCTGTAACCTAACCTGGTGGAAGGGGTGAAGGATCTCTCTAGGGACTCTTTTATAAGGGGACTAATCCCATTCATGAAGGCAGAGTCCAAAATTACCTCTGAAAGGACCTACATTCTAATAACATCACCTTGAGGTTTAGGATTTCAATATATGAATTTTGCGGGGACACAAACATTCAGACCATAGCACCAAATATATTTCTACCTGAGTGAGGGCTTGGCTTCTGCAGCCACTCAAGATTGCATGCTCAGCCCCTGCTCTCAAGGGCTTCCCCTGGCCTTTGACTGGGTGCTCACATTGTCAGTGTCTGCTGGGCAGCAGAACCTAGCTAGACACAAGCTTTCTTTTTGTTCTCATAATTCATTCATACATTCTTTCATTTACTCACATAATAATATTACTTGATTATTCAGCTGACACTATGGTACCCTGCTGGGAGCTGGGGTACAGGGGAGTTAGTTCAACAACAAATCATAACATTAATTTAACTATAGTTATGATACTTATATGGTGCTGTGAGTGTATAATAAGAACCTGGCCTAATCTAAGGCTCAGGGACACTTCCTGAGCAGGTAGCATTTGAGCTGTGCTCTGGTTGTTCTGAGGATGCGGCACTCAGTTCCCCAACTTTTGGCTAGTCCTTTTTAAATAGGTGGAGGCTGTAATGATAGAACCTTGGAAGTCACCTTCAGTGACAGATGGGACACATGAAGTCTCCAAAGGTCTCCTAAGAGGTCCATTACAGCTGCTATTGCTTGTTCTCCCTGTCATGCTGTTGTGAAGATGACATTGCAGGGGTGTTCCCTCTGCTGTCTGTTGTTAGGTGAACTCTCAGTTTCCCATGAGTCTAAATACCATCTAATTTCTCATTCATGCCTATTTGTTATAGGAAATGAAACCTAAATAAATTATTTTAAGATAATTTATCATAGGAAAATGCATTTGATCCTTCAATCAGTCAGTATTTTGAACATTCTCCAAGGCTGGTGCTTCCGTTAATGTGGATAATGATAGTTGAAAGAAAAATCAATACTACAAAACTTCAGTAATCAAAACAGTGTGGTATTGGCATAAGATAGACATATAAACCAATGAAATAGAATTGAGAGACCAGAAATAAACCTATACTTTTATGGCCAATTGATTTTCAACAAGGGTGTCATGACCATTCAATGGGGGAAAGAACACTCTTTTGAACAATTGTTGCTGGGGCAACTGGATATCTACATGCAAAAAAATGAAGTTGGGAGAGGGCTTGAAGATGGCAGAGGAGTAGGGGACCGTATTCCAACCGGTCCCCAGAATTGAGCTAAATATCTACCAGACCACTCTGAACACCCACGAAATCAGCCTGAGATGTAAGAAGATCTGGATCTCTACAAACGGAATATCGCAGGTGGTTGGTTTCAAGGTCTGAAGCAGGCAGCTGTGATTCTGTGGGCAGATGTTGGAGGATAAATGGAAGGGGGAAGGAGCCTGGCTGCGGGGATCTGACACCGCCGGTGAGCAAGAGCCTCCCACGCTGGGGATGGAGCACAGACTCGCAGACCTGTAGAGGCGGGGAAAGGACTTTAGGGCAGCCCCCAGACTGAAACCGGAGCAGCAGGGCCGCACGTGGGAACTGGGGGCAACTGGCGGTTTTAGAAGCACAAAGGGCAGAGACGTGCCCCGACCTGGAGGTGAGGACTGGGAGCACTGCTGAGGGGCGCACAACCCAGGACGCTGCAGTTTATAGCAGCACAGACAGAAACGGAGAGAGTGTGGCCTGGAGAGCCCACTGAAGAACAGACTGCAATCTCTGCTCTGAGGCAGAAGGTTGGAAACAGTCTCTTCTGCTCTGACTCTCGGAAGAGACGTGGAAAGCTGCCAGGGAAAGCCACGAGAGAACAAAAGCCCCCCAAAACCAGTTTCCACTGAGCCCATCCCCTGCCACAGGGGCAGGGCAACTGTGCCCAAACAGGTTTGCCTGAGAAACAGTGTGGCACGCTCCCCCCACAAAGGCAGGCTGGGAGAACAAGGGGCCAGCAACCCTAAGGTCCCTAGAAAACAGGTGCATCTTGCTTGGGTTGTGGTCAGTAATTTGGACTCTGTACATTCCCTCAACCACCCTTCAACAGAATGACTAGGAGGAGGAACCCCTAAAATAGGAAAGACTCAGGGACTGTGACTTCTCCCACAGATTTACAAATGGATACAGACATAACCAAGGTGTCAGAGATGGAATTCAGGGTAGCAAATGTGAAGACAATAGCTAGAATGGAGAAATCAATTAATTGCAACATACAGTCTAAGGGCAGAACTGAAAGTTAAATTGGCAGAACTTAAAAATGCTATCAATGAGATCCAATCTAATCTAGATAATCTAACAGCTAGAGTAAGCAAGGCAGAAGAACAAATTAGTGATCTAATAGAAGACCAATTAATAGACACGAAGGAAAAAGAGGAGGCCAGGGTAAAACAACTCAAAATCCATGAAAACAGAATCAGAGAAATAAGTGACACCATGAAACGTTGCAATGTCAAAATTATTGGGATCCCTGAGGGGGTGGAGAGAGAGAGAGGACTAGAAGATATATTTGAGCCAATCGTAGGTGAGAACTTCCCTATTCTGGGGAATGAAACAAACATTCATGTCCTAGAGGCAGAGAGGACCCCTCCCAAGATCAAGGAAAACAGGCCAACACCCTGGCATGTGATAGTAAAACTCGCAAATCTTAGAACCAAGGAAACCATCTTAAGGGCAGTTAGGGGGAAGAGATTCCTTACATACAAAGGGAGGAACATCAGAATAACGTCAGACCTATCCACAGAGACCTGGCAAGCCAGAAAGGCCTGGCAAGACTTATTCAGGGCTCTAAACGAGAAGAACATGCAGCCAAGAATACTTTACCTGGCAAGGCTGTCATTTAGAATGGATGGAGAGATCCAGAGCTTCCAAGACCGGCAGAAACTGAAAGAATATGTGACCACTAAGCCGGCCCTACAAGAAATATTAAGGGGGGTTCTATAAAAGGAGAAAGACCCCAAGAGTGATATAGAGCAGAAATTTACAGGGACAATCTATAAAAACAAGGTCTTCCCAGGCAACATGATGACAATAAATTCATATCTTTCAATAATCACTCTCAATGTGAACGGCCTAAATGCTCCCATAAAACGGCACAGGGTTGCAGATTAGATAAAACGACAGGACCCATCCATATGCTGTCTACAAGAGACTCATTTTGAACCTAAAGATACATCCAGACTGAAAGTGAAGTGGACCTCAAAAGAAAGCTGGGGTAGCAATTCTTATATCAGACAAATTAGATTTTAAACTAAAGACTGTAGTTAGAGACACCGAAGGACACTATATCATTCTTAAAGGGTCTATCCAACAAGAAGATATAACAATTTTAAATATCTATGCCCCCAACATGGGAGCAGCCATCTACATAAGCCAGCTGTTAACCAAAATAAAGAATCATATTGATAAATATACGTTAATTGTAGGAGACCTCAATACTCCACTCTCAGCAATAGACAGATCATCTAAGCAGAAAATCAACAAAGAAACAAGAGCTTTGAATGACACACTGGACCAGATGGACCTCATAGATATATACAGAACATTCCACCCTGAAACAACAAAATACTCATTCTTCTCGAGCACACATGGAACTTTCTCCAGAATACACCATATACTGGGTCACAAATCAGGTCTCAGTGGATACCAAAGGATTGAGATTATTCCCTGCATATTCTCAAACCATAATGCTTTAAAACTGGAACTCAATCACAAGAAAAAATTTGGCAGAAATTCAAACACTTGGAAGCTAAAGACCACTCTGCTCAAGAATGTTTGGGTCAACCAGGAAATCAAAGAAGAATTTAAACAATTCATGGAAACCAATGAGAATGAAAACACATTGGTCCAAAACCTATGGAATACTGCAAAGGTGGTTCTAAGGGGGAAACACATAGTCATCCAAGTCTCACTCAAAAAAATAGAAAAATCCCGAATTCACCAACTAACTGTACACCTTAAAGAAGTAGAGAAAAAGCAACAAACGATGCCTGAGCCATGCATTAGAAGAGAAATAATTAAGATTAGAGCAGAGATCAATGAATTAGAAACCAGAAACACAGCAGATCAGATCAACGAAACTAGAAGTTGGTTCTTTGAAAGAATTAATAAGATCAATAAACCACTGGCCAGACTTATCCAAAAGAAAAGAGAAAGGACCCAAATTAATAAAATTATGAATGAAAGGGGAGAGATCATGACTAACACCAAGGAAATAGAAACAATTATTAGAAATTATTATCAACAACTATATGCCAATAAATTGAGCAACCTGGAAGAAATGGATGCCTTCCTGGAAACCTATAAACTGCCAAGACTGAAACAGGAAGAAATTGACAACCTGAATAGGCCAATAACCAGTAACGAGATTGAAGCAGTGATCAAAAACGCCCCAAAAAAACAAGAGTCCAGGGCCTGATGGATTCCCTAGGGAATTCTACCAAACATTCAAAGAAGAAATAATACCTATTCTCTTGAAGCTGTTTCAAAAAATAGAAACAGAAGGAAAGCTTCCAGACTCATTCTATGAGGCCAGCATTACCTTAATCCCCAAACCAGGCAAAGACCCCATCAAAAAGGAGAATTTCAGACTGATATCCCTGATGAATATGGATTCCAAAATCCTCAACAAAATCCTAGCTAATAGGATCCAACAATACATTAAAAGGATCATCCACCATGAGCAAATGGGATTTATCCCCAGGATGCAAGGGTGGTTCAACATTTGCAAATCAATCAATGTGATAGAACACAGTAATAAGAGGAAAGAGAAGAACCATATGGTTCTCTGAAATGATGTAGAAAAAGCATTTGACAAAATACAGCATCCTTTCCTGATTAAAACTCTTCAGAGTATAGGGATAGAGGGAACATTCCTCAAGTTCATAAAATCCTTCTATGAAAAAACCCACAGTGAATATCATCCTCAATGGGGAAAAGCTGAGAGCCTTTCCCTTAAGATCAGGAACACATCAAGTATGCCCACTCTCACCACTATAGTTCAATGTAGTACTAGAAGTCCTAGCAACAGCAATCAGACAACAAAAAGAAATAAAAGGTATTCAAATTGGCAAAGAAGAAGTCAAACTCTCTTTTCACAGACAACATGATACTTTATGTGGAAAATCCAGGACTCCACCCCCGAATTACTAGAACTCATCCAGCAATTCAGTAATGTGGCAGGATACAAAATCAATGCACAGAAATCAGTTGCTTGCTTATACACTAACAATGCAACTGTAGAAAGAGAAATTAGAGAAACGATTTCATTTACAATAGCACCAAAAACCATAAGCTACCTTGGAATAAACCTAACCAAAGAGGTAAAGGATTTATACTCTAGGAATGACAGAACACTCACGAAAGAAATTGAAGAAGACACAAAAAGATGGAAAAACATTCCATGCTCGTGTATCAGAAGAATAAACATTGCTAAAATGTCTATGCTACCCAGAGCAATCTATACCTTCAATGCCATCCCAATCAAAATTCCAATGACATTTTTCAAAGTGCTAGAACAAACAATCCTAAAATTTGTATGGAATCAGAAAAGACCCCGAATCGCCAAGGAAATGTTGAAAAAGAAAAACAAAGCTGGGGGCATCACAGTGACTGATTTCAAGCTATATTACAGAGCTGTGATCACCAAGACAGCATTTTTCTGGCACAAAAACAGACATATAGACCAATGGAACAGGATAGGTAGCCCAGATATGGACCCTCAACTCTATGGTCAAATAATCTTTGACAAAGCAGGAAAAAACATGCAATGGAAAAAAGACAGTCTCTTCAATAAATGGTGCTGGGAAAATTGGACAGCCACATGCAGAAGAATGAAACTTGACCATTCTCTAACACCATTCACAAAGATAAACTCAAAGTGGATGAAAGACCTCAATTTGAGACAGGAATCCATCAAAACCCTAGAGAACATAGGCAGTAACCTCTTTGACATCGCCCACAGCAACTTCTTTCAAGATACATCTCCAAAGGCTAGTGAAACAAAAGCAAAAATGAACTTTTGGTACATCATCAAGATAAAAAGCTTCTGCACAGCAAAGGAAACAGTCAACAAAACAA
>NW_023270451.1:5775673-5791927 GCF_011800145.1 Mirounga leonina | reverse complement strand
CAAGATAAAAAGCTTCTGCACAGCAAAGGAAACAGTCAACAAAACAACGAGGCAACCCACAGAATGGGAGAAGATATTTGCAAATGACACTACAGATAAAGGGCTGGTATCCAAAATCTATAAAGAACTTCTCAAACTCAACACCCAAAAAACAAATAATCAAGTCAAAAAGTGGGCAGAAGAGATGAACAGACACTTCTCTGAAGAAGACATACAAATGGCTAACGGACACATGAAAAAATGTTCATCATCATTAGCCATCAGGGAAATCCAAATCAAAACCACACTGAGATTCCACCTTATACCAGTTAGAATGGCAAAAATGGACAGGGAAAGAAACAACAAATGTTGGAGAGGTTGTGGAGAAAGGGGAACCCTCTTACACTGTTGGTGGGAATGCAAGTTGGTACAGCCACTTTGGAAAACAGTGTGGAGGTTCCTCAAAAATTTAAAAATAGAGCTACCCTATGACCCAGCAATTACACTACTGGGTATTTACCCCAAAGACACAGATGTAGTGAAAAGAAGGGCCATATGCACCCCAATGTTCATAGCAGCAATGTCCGCAATAGCCAAACTGTGGAAAGAGCCGAGATGCCCTTCAACAGATGAATGGATAAAGAAGATGTGGTCCATATATATAATGGAATATTACTCAGCCATCAGAAAAGATGAATACCCAACTTTTACATCAACATGGATGGGACTGGAGGAGATTATGCTAAGTGAAATAAGTCAAGCAGAGAAAGTCAATTATCATATGGTTTCACTTATTTGTGGAACATAAGGAATAATATGGAGGACATTAGGAGAAGGAAGGGAAAAATGGGGGGGGGATTGGAGGGAGAGATGAACCATGAGAGACTATGGACTCAGAAACAAACAGGGTTTTAGAGGGGAGGTGGGAGGGGGGATTGGTTAGCCCAGTGATGGCTATTAAGGAGGGCAGGGCACGTACTGCATGGAGCACTGGGTGTTATACGAAAACAATGGATTGTGGATCACCACATCAAAAACCAATGAGGTATTGTATGGTGACTAACAATAAAATTTTAAAAAATAAAATAAAATAAAAAAACAAATAAATAAATTAATACCTTCTTTAATCAAATTGTCAGATAGTGATTATGAAAACATTAAAGTGATAAAAGACTTAGAAAAATAAATTCTTGAGAAGAGCTGTTGTCAAAATAGGACTGGGCAGATTGACAAAGGAACCAAATAAAATTCATGGGAATTAAAAATATAATGACTGAAATTAAAAACTCAGTGGATGAGATACATAGCAGATGAAACCCAGCTGATAAGAGAATTGGTAAACTGGATTAGGTATCAGAAGACAATACAGAGGATAAGGCACAGAAAGATAAAGAGGTGAAAAATATAACGGGGGTTAAGAGGCACATTACATAACTTGAAAAGGTCCAACATTATATATATATCTTCATAGAGTTTCTAGAAGGAAAGAACTGAGAATGGAATATAAGGAAATTTAAAAATATGACAGATGAAAATGTTCTAGAACTAATGAGAAGCAACAGTTCTCCTATTCAAGAAGCAAAAGAAGTCCCAAACAGGAAACTCAAAAGATAATATGGCATTGTAGTAAAACTGCAAAGGGCCAAAAGCAAGGGACAACCTTAAATTCATCCAGAGACAGAGACAGTGAGAAGAATGCCACTTCACAACAAAAAGCAGAAGTTAGCAGAAAATACTTATCAGTCTCCGACACCACATGCAAGTAAATTACAACTCAAGGACGAGCACTAAGTAAAGGTATTTTGAGACAAAGATTGAGAGAGTTTATCTGCAATAGGCCCTTCACAAAAGAACTTCTACAGGACATTGGAATCAGAAGAAAGGAGTGAGATGGCAATAGTAATGATGGGCAAAGAAACCAATTAAGTTAATATATTAATATAGCTTATCAACTTTCTTTTCATTTGTGTTCATCTTGTTCAGTACTGTATTTTAGGTGGATTTTTTTCATTTTTGATATTTATTCCCATTGTAATGAAGAGAAAATTAAGGTTGAAAGACTATAAGAACCCCTCACTATGACATGTAGACTAATGTGATGGAGCAGGAATTCAGGTCCATTTTTTTAATTGAAATATACAGTTGACACACAATATCCCATTAGTTTCAGGTGTACAATACAGCAATTTGACAACTCTGTACATGATGCTGTGCTCACCACAAGTGTAGCTACCATCTGTCATCATACACACCATTACAATATTATTGACTATATTCCCTATGCTGTGCATTTTACTCCCTTGACTTATTCATTCCATAACCCGAAGCCAATACCTCCCTTTCCCCTTCACTCATTTTGCCCATCCCCCCATGCCCTCCCCTCTGTCAATCATCATTTTTCTGTATTAATGAGTAATTTCTGCCTTTTTTGTTTGTTTTGTTGTTTAGATTCTACATTTAGGTGAAATTATACGGTATTTGTCTTTCTCTGACTTCTTTCACTTAGCATAATACCTCCTAGGTCAATCCATGTTGTCCCACATGGCAAGATCTCATTCTTTTTTATGACCAAGTAATATTTCATTGTATATATGTATTACATCTTCTTTATCCATTCAACTATCGATGGACACTCAGGGTGCTTCCATATCTGGGCTATTGTAAATAATGCTGCAATAAACATAGAAGTTCATATATCTTTTTGAATTACTGTTCTCATTGGTAAATACCTAGTAGTGAAATTACTGGATCATTTGGTACTTCTGTTTTTAATTTTTTGAGGAACCTCCTACTGTCTTCCTCAGTGGTTGCACCAAATTACATTCCCACCAACAGTGGGTTCCTTTTTCTCCACATCCTTGCCAACAGTTGTTATTTCTTGTCTTTTTCATTTTAGCCATTCTGGCTGGTATGAGGTGATATCTCATTGTGGTTTTGATTTATATTTCCCAGATGATTAATGAAGTTGAGCATCTTTTCATGTGTCAGTTGGCCATCAGTATGTGTTCTTTGGAAAAATGTCTGTTCAGGTCCTCTGCCCATTATTAAATTGGACTACTTGGTTTTTGGTGTTGAGTTGTATAAGTTCTTTATATATTTGGGATATTAACCCCTTATTGGGTATATCATTTGCAAATACCTTCTCCCATTCAGTAAATTGCCTTCTCATTTTATTGGTGGTTTCCTTTATTGTGCAAAAGCTTTTTATTTTAGTGTAGTCCAGAAGTTTATTTTTGCTTTTGTTTCCCTTGCGAGGAGACATATCCATGAATATGTTGCTAAGACTGACATCTAAGAGATGACTGCCTTTGTTTTCTTCTAGGAATTTTATGGTCTCACATCTAGGTCTTTAATCCATTTTGAATTTATTTTTGTGTATGGTGTAAGAAAGTAATCCAGCTTCATTATTTTGCATGCGGCTCTCCAGTTTTCCCAAAACCATTTATTGAAGAGATTGTTTTCTCCCTATTATATATTCTTGCTTCTTTGGTCGTAAATTAATTGACCATATAAGCATGGGTTTATTTCTGGGCTTTCTATTATGTTCTATTGATCTATGTGTTTGTTTAGTGCCAGTACCATACTGTTTTGATTATTACAGTTTTGTAATATATCTCGAAATCTGGGATTGTGATACTTCCAGCTTTGTTCTTCTTTCTCAAGATTGCCTTGGCTATTTGGGGTTTTTTGTAGTCCCATACAAATTTTAGGATTATTTGTTTTAGTTCTGTGAAAAATACTATTGATATTTTGATAGAGATTGTATTGAAGCTATAGTGTGGACACTTTTAATTCTTCCAATCCATGAGCATAATATGTCTTTCCATTTGTTTGTGTCATCTTCATTTTCTTTCATCAGTGTTTTAGAGTTTTTAGAATACAGGTCTTTCACCTCTTTGGTTAAGTTTATTCCTAGGTATCATAGTGTTTTTGGTGCAATTGTAAATGGAATTTTTCACTTATTTTTTCTTTCTGCTACTTTTTTATCAGTATATAGAAATGCAACAGATTTCTGGGGTACCTGGGTGGCTCAGTCAGTTGAGCGTTCAACTCTTGGTTTCAGCTCAGGTCATGATCGTGGGGTTGTGAGATCAAGCCCTGTGTCAGGCTCCATGCTTGGCATAGAGTGTGCTTGAGATTCTCTCCCTCTCCCTCTGCTCCTCCCCCTGCTTGCACACACTCTCTAAATAAATAAATAAATAAATAAATAAATAAATAAATAAATAAATAGAATGCAACAGATTTCTGTGTATTAATTTTGTATCCTGCAACTTTTTCATTTACTACTTCTAATAGCTTTTTGGTGGAGTCTTTAGGGTTTTCTATGTATAGGATCATGTCATCTGCAAACAGTGACAGTTTAATTTCTTCCTTACCAATTTGGATGCCTTTTATTTCTTTTTCTTGTCTGATTGCTACAACTAGGACTTCCAGCACTATGTTGAATAAAAGTGGTGATAGTGGACATCCTTGTCTTATTTCTAATCTTAGAGGAAAAGCCCTCAGTTTTTCACCACTGAGTATGATGTTAGTTGTGTTTGTTATATGGCCTTTGTTATGTTGAGGTATGTTCCCTGTAAACGCACTTTGTTGAGAGTTTTTATCATGAATGGATGTTGAATTTTGTCAATTGCTTTTTCTGCATCCATTAAGATGGTCATATGATTTTTATCCTTAGTTTTTGCTGATGTGGTGTACACATTCATTGATCTGCAAATATTAAGCCCTCCTTGCATCCCCAGAATAAATCTTATTTGATCATGTTGAATATCCTTTCAATGTGTTGTTGAACTTGGTTTGCTAATATGTTACTGAGTTTTTTGGGATCTATATTCATCAGGGATATTGGCCTATAGTTTTCTTCCAGTTTTTTTCCCCCCTTTGGCTTTGGTATCAGGGTAATGCTGGCCTTGTGGGATGTATTTAGAAGCTTTCCTTCCCCTTCTATTTTTGGAATAGTTTGAGAATAGGTATTAATTCTTTAAATGTTTGGTAGAATTCACCTGTGAAGCCATCTGGTCCTGGACTTTTGTTTGTTTGGAGTTTTTTGATTACTGATTCAATTTTGTTATTAGTAATTGGTCTGTTCAGATTTTCTATTTTTTCCTGATTCAGTTTTGGAAGATTGTATATTTCTAGAAATTTATCCATTTCTTCTAGGTTGTCTAATTTGTTGGCATATAATTTTTTGTAGTAGTCTCTTAAACCATTGTATTTCTATGGTGCCAGTTACTACTTTTCCTCTTTCATTTCTGATTTTATTTATTTCAGTCCTTTCTTTTTTTCCTTGATGAGTCTGGCTAACAGTTCAACAGTTTTATTTATCTTTTCAAAGGATGAGCTCTTGGTTTCATTCATCTTTTCTATTTTTTAAATCTCTATTTTATTTATTTCTGCTCTGATCTTTAATAGTTCTTTCCTTCCACTAACTTTGAGCTTTGTTTGTTCTTCTTTTTCTAGTTCCTTTAGGTATAGGGTTGGATTGTTTACTTGAGATTTTTCTTGTATATATCTATAAATTTCCCTCTTAGAACTGCTTTCGCCACATTCCAAAGATTTTGGACTATTGTGTTTTCATTTTCATTTGTTTCCCTGTATTTTTTATTTCCTCTTTGATTTCTTTACTGACCCACTGATTGTTTAGTAGCATGTTGTTTACCCTTTGTGTATTTATATATTTTCCATTTTTTTTTTCTAGTAAATGATTTCTAGTTTCATATTGCTCTGTTGGAAAAGATGCGTGACATGATTTCAATCTTAAATTTATTGAGACTTATTTTGTGGCCTAACGTGATCTATTCTGGAGAGTGTTCTATGTGCACTTGAAAATGATGTGTATTCTGTTGTTTTTGATGGAATGTTCTGCATGTATCTGTTAAGTCCATCTAGTCTAATGTATCATTCAAAGACACTGTTTTCTTATTGATTTTATCCCTGGATGATCTATCCACTGATGTAAGTGGAATGTTAAAGTCCCCTACTACTATTGTGTTACCATCAATTTCCTCCTTTATGTCTGTTAATATTTACTTTATGTATTTAGGTCCTTCCATGTAGGGTGCATAGATATTTACAATTGTTATATCCTCTTGTTGGATCTATTTCAGGAAGACTTTTAAAGCTTATCTGATAAAAAGGGTCACTACGTTATAAATAAAGAAAACAATTCACTAAAGATTCATAACAATTCTGGGTGCCTGGGTGGCTCAGTTGGTTAAGTGACTGCCTTCGGCTCAGGTCATGATCCTGGAGTCCCGGGATCGAGTCCCGCATCGGGCTCCCTGCTCGGCAGGGAGTTTGCTTCTCCCTCTGACCCTCCTCCCTCTCATGCTCTCTGTCTCTCATTCTCTCTCTCTCAAATAAATAAATAAATAAATCTTAAAAAAAAAAAAAGATTCATAACAATTCTAAATGTGTAAGCCTCCAATAACATAGGCACAAAGATACACAGAAAAATTGACAGATCCACAATCACAGTGAAAAATTGTATCAAAGATCTCGATTGTTGATAAATCAATGTGAGGAAATAAATCTTCCCTGACTTTCTCAGTGCTTTTATAAAAAGCTCTACCCTCTGAAGGCATAGAAATCTATATGCTATAAAGATAATGTTTTGCCTTCACTTCCTTTACATTTTTCTTTCCACATACTATGGGGATTAGATCTATAACCATTTGTCCACTTGTCTAGTTAATTTCTCTGAGCTAAAAGGTAGTAACACTTCTCTCGTTTCTGCAAGAAGGTCAAATGGTTATAGTTTGGCCTAGTGCTTGAGGTCAAACTCCCAAGGTGCCAGGAAGATGCCCAGTAATTTACATAAAAGGAGATATGAGTCCCAGGGAGGATCTTGAAGACATCCCTAGGTCATAAAAGCTGGAGACACTGGGGCTTATCTAGCCCATGGGGAGATGTATTTATAAAAGGTCCTGCCTCCCTCTTTTACTTACAAGGACCTATGTGATTTTACTGAACCCACCCAGATACTCAAGGATAAACTTACCATCTCAAGTCTTTAGCTTAACCACATCCACAAAGACTCTTTTGCCATTTAAGGTGATATACTCACAGGTTCTGAGGATTAGGACATGGATATCTTTGGGGGGCTTTTATTCTGCCTATCACACTATGTAAGGAAATCATAAACACTGAATTTAAGAGAGCAGTTACTTCTGAGCCGGAGAATACAATGCAGAGAGGCTTTAATTGTATATGTTAAACTTTATTTCTTAAGCTGTGTGGTGATTACACAAGTGTTCATTATATTATATTTCTTTGCATGCCTAAAATATTTTATTTTAATAACCTCACTTTGGAATAAAATACCCAGGTATAAGCTTAACTAAGGAGGTAAAAGACTAGTACACTGAAAACTATAATGCAGTACTAAAAGAAATTAAAGAAGACCTAACTAAATGGAAAGATATCCCATATTCATAAACTGGAAAACAAAATACAAATAACAATAAATGGAATTAAGTCATAATTTGAAGTCTGCCCATGAACAAATAAATACCAAACAAATAGGCCCAGAGAGTTTTTACAAGAGTATTCTAGGAAGTATTCAAGGATAATGTAATGCTAATAAGAGAAATATTAAGCTGTCAATACTACCCAAATGATCTATAGATTCAATGCAACCTTATGAAAATTCCAATAGTTCTTTTTTCAGAAATGGAAAAGCCAATTTTCAAATTCATATGGAATTGCAAGGGGCCCCAAATAGCTAAACAGTTTTCAAAAAGAAGAATAAAGTTGGAGTACCCACATTTCAAAATTTTAAAACTTACTACAAAGCTACAATAACCAAAATAGCATGGTACTGGAATAAGGATAGACACGAAGGCAAATGTAGTTGGATTGAGGGTCCAGAAATAAACCTATACAGCTATACTCAATTGATTTTTGACAAGGATGCCAAGGCCATTCAATGGGGCAAGGACAGTTTTTTCAACAATGATGCTGGGACAGTTGGATATCCAAATGCAAAACAATGAATTTGGATGCCTACCTCATGTCATTATGAGGTAAGTAGATTAACTTACTGGATCAACAACCTAATATAAGAACTAAGAACTATAAAACTCTTGGGGCACCTGGGTGGCTCAGTCGGTTAAGCCACTGCCTTCGGCTCAGGTCATGATCCTGGGGTCCTGGGATTGAGCCCCATGTCCGGCTCCCTGCTCAGTGGAGAGCCTGCTTCTCCCTGTCCCTCTGCCTGCTACTCTGCCTACTTGTGCTCTCTCTCTATCTCTCGGTCAAATAAATAAATAAAATCTTTAATAAAAAAAAAAAGAACTATAAAACTCTTGAAGAGGGGTGCCTGGGTGGCTTAGCCGGTTAAGCATCTGCCTTTGGCTCAGGTCATGACCTGGGGGTCCCAGGATTGAGCCCCACATCGGGCTCCCTGCTCGGCAGGGAGTCTGCTTCTCCCTCTCCCTCTGCCTGCCGCTCCCCTTGCTTGTGTTCTCTCTCTTTCTCTCTGTCAAATAAATAAAATCTTGGAAATAAATAAATAAATAAATAAATAAATAAATAAATAAATAAATAAAAACTCTTGAGGAAAACACAGGGGTAAACCTTTATAACCTTGGGTTTGCGAGGGATTCTTAGATCTGATGCCAAAAGCACAATCAGTGAAGGAAAAGATGAATCATATTTCATCAAAATTTAAAACCTTTGTACATCAAAGGACTTTATCAAGAAAGTAAAATCTTACCTTTTGTCTATACACACCACAAAGGAAAAAAATATGCCACCAATTAAGTCAGTTACTGAAATGGCCAGGAATCATTGGAAAGGTACTAAGGTGGATCAGATGGCCTGAAAACTATACTTGTACAGTTCTGTAAATGTACTGTATTTGTATATTGTTCACTTTTTTTTCTTTCTTAAGTAGGATCCACCCCTAGCATAGAGCCCAACTCATGACTCTGAGATCAAGGCCTGAACTGAGATCAAAAGTTGGACGCTTGGGGCACCTGGGTGGCTCAGTCGTTAAGCGTCTGCCTTCGGCTCAGGTCATGATCCCAGGGTCCTGGGATCGAGCCCCACATCGGGCTCTCTGCTCGGCCGGGAGCCTGCTTCTCCCTCTCCCACTCCCCCTGCTTGTGTTCCCTCTCTAGCTGTCTCTCTCTCTCTCTGTCAAATAAATAAAATAAAATCTTTAAAAAAAAAAAAAAAAGTTGGACGCTTAACCAACTGAACCACCAGGCAGCCCTACTTGTACATTGTAAGAGAGAAGAAGCGTTCTGATAGGCCCTACGCCCAGAGGCAAAAGCAACCTAGAAAAGAGACGTAGCAGCACAGAATGGCACTAGAAGAAGAGGGCCAACTTTCTGAGAGTATAAGGTACATAAGAATAGATGACCTGTGTAAGAGTTGTGTAAGAACAACTTAAAAGAGAGGGAGGGCAGGAAGCAAAGCCCTCCAGGCAGCAAACTCTATAGAACTAATGAAGACATAAAGTCAATAAAGGGAGCACCTCTGAGTACCCCCAACATACAGGCAGTGGACACAAGAACACAGGTACTTAGGGTGGACTGAGCCTTTATTCACTGGGCCTTTATTCCTGAGTCACCACTACTCCTTGGAAGGCGACTGTCTTAGTTTCCTAAGGTTTCTGTAACAAATTAGCCCACACTGGGTGGTTTGAAATATCAGAAATGTATTCTGGAGGCCAGAAGTCTGAAATCAGTGTCAGCTGAGCCATGCTCCCCTCGAAGGCTCCAGGGGAGGATCCTTCCTTGCCCCTTCCGAGCTTCGGGCAGTTGCCAGCATTCCTGGGCATTCAATGGCTTGGAGTTACATCACTCCAGTCTTTGCCTCTGTCATCACATGGCCTTCCCTTGTATGTGGATCTGTGGATCTGACTCTCCCTCTCCTTTCTCTTATGAAGATACCAGTCATTCAGTTTGGGACCCACCCTAATCAAGTGTGACCTCACCATAGCTAATTATATCTATTTCCAAATATCACATTCTGAGGTTCTGGTTGGACATGAATTTTGAGGGGATGCTACTCAACCCAATACAGTTACCTAGCTCTTCTGAGTCTGTTTCCTCAGCCACAAAATGAAGGTCTTTGATGAGATAGTCTCTTGAGGCCTATTTGCTACTGAAATTTTGTTTTACTTTTATGATTTGTGGCCAGAGAGTCAAAACTAGACTCCTAACTCTATTGTTATTGTGTAATCTTTAATGTCACAGTTAAAAGGTTTATTTTTTCCCTGTCATGTGATGAAATTACTTTCAACTATGAATTATAACAGTATATTATTTATAACCAAAAGAAAGTCCATACTTAATTGGATTGTACCCATTATCTAGATGCAAATTCCTGCATAAGGGGAGACACCTTTATCTGAAAGGCATACCTACATTCTTGTTTACATAGTAGAGAAGAAAGGAGCTATTAGAAGACCACCTAAATGCCTTTTCCAATATGTAGGGAGTTATTTATCCACTAGTACATTTAATACTCACTGTTAAGCACCTACTTTATGATAATCACACCTCACTAATTCTGTAGAACTTTGCCCAGAAAATATTTATAAGGCAGGTGTTCCACATCTCAGTGTGGAATAATCTTTTGCAAAGAATTTAAGTGCAATTACCATGAGCCTATACCTTCCCTAGGGAGTCATGCCATTGTTATATACTATATATTGAGAGTTTAAAAACCTTTGTATGTATTTGCACTTAGAAAAACTAGAACATAACTCCACAGGGAACACGGGCTGTTGCCAACATGGAAACCTGGGAAGAATATCCGGGCAAATGAATGTGGATTCCTAATTCAATTCCATAGATCATTACTATGTGGTTGTTCTGTGCAAGACATTCTAACCAAAAAAAAAACTGGTAATGCGTGGTACAGAAGAAAAGGGGAAGTTTTAGGAAAACTGTATGCCACTGAAACTCTGTATAATTATGAAGTATGAGGCCACTCAATCACCCTCCTCATTATGTATCCGTTTTTCACTGTGTGCCGGGGGGAATTTGGATCTTTAGGAGAAGAAAGAACATCTAGTAGTCCATGAATGAATAGTGAAGTGAGCAAGGGGAATGAAAGCCCACATCACAAGGGAAATGGACTGATACGATAAAGAGGATAAAAGAGGAGAGAAGAGCCTTTCACCCCTAATAGGGAGAGAACAAAACAAAAAAGAATTCACAAGGGCAAGGAAGCCTGCTTCTGCCCCTTGAAACAGGTCCTGACGACTTATGATCCCAGCTAAGAAATACAGAGGCAACTGCAAGAAGAGTCTTCCTGGAGTCTGAGACTTTTTACGCCCCCTGCCCACTCCTCACTCCTCCTAACTCATGTGGGGATGAATGACACTTTGTATAGGTAGGGCTCTTGGGATAAGGTGACCATGAAATATTGACAACTAAAGCCCCAAGAGCACAGCAGGTATCTTCATTTTGACCTCAAATGATAGAACTAGGATCCCTGGGAAGAAATCAACAGCTGACAGATTTCAGCTTTAGGTAAGGCAAGGCCTCTGGACTAGTCCCTACTAGCACAAAGATTCCATGATTTTAAGATTTTGTCATTCTCTGCTCTCTGGAACAAGGAAGTTCCAAAGGAAAAGACTTTACAGTGTTCATGATGAGAACTACATATATTCTGTAAGCCCCTGTGGTGTTAGATTGGTATTGGGGTGTCAGCACATGTGTTCCACACAAGAGCAGGGAGGAGGGTTAAGGAAGAGCTAAAATGGAGTGGACTGACTCGGAAGGGTGCCTGTTCACAGCCTATGATAGAACATCGGGTGTGTCACTGAGGGGACACAGACTTGGGGAGGTAGGGAGAGGCCTGGTGGAAGAGATGAACTGCCTTCCAGCACAAAAATTCTAACATTTTATAAATCTTCGCTGCCAAGACAAGCCAGCTCTCAAAGAAAAGAACTTCGTGAGAACTAAATCGATTCCCCAGCAATACCAACACACCCTACTTATTTGTTAGACTGCCTGGATCATGATGCATTTCATGTGGGAGTCTTGCTGTAAGAACAGTGGAAACCAAACAAAAGTAAATCCAGACACTATTGGCACTGGAGGGGGAAAAGTTACAGTATAAATCTTATAAATTAGACACAGTTCATGCATCACAGAATTATGTGACTGTGGCAAATAGCAGCAACACCTCCTTAGCAACTGGATAGCACTTAATTTACAAAATGCTTTGACACACATACGAGCCAGGTCATTCTGCAAGGACTCTGTTAGTGAGTTGCATAACCAAGGGACCATACCTTAAAGTTGGAGAAATGAAAAAGGTCCTTTTCCTCGGTGGAAAATAAAATATAATAAAAATCAAAAGTCCAACTTTGGTCTACTATACATAATATGCCGAAGCCTATATCACAACCTTCAGGTAGGCCTGTTTTTCTGTCCAGGAACAAAGAAGAATGGTGGAGGGGTGGGAGAACACAGATCCCTTCCTCTTTCTAAAACCATTAAGTAGGGCTAACAAAGTAGTCATCTACAGGGAATGTGGGTAGTAGCCTCTCCTAGAGGAGGGCATCAGAGCCCAAGCAAAATAAGGAGAATGTCCACTTAGAAGGGCTCCCCAGGGCTGATGTCCACACTTCATTGGAGGCAGGCATACAAGTGAGGCAGGGAAGAAGGGTTTGGGCTAGGGTGGGGAAGGGCCATGGTGTAGAATGTGGGAGCCCCAACAGTGTGAGAAGACTGGGTTGGCACAGGGCTTAGAGCCCAAGTGCATGGGAAAGTGGTCTAGTCACAGAGTGGTAACCCCAGGGGAGATAAAACAGGTGGTCATACTGGGGGGGCTGTGGAGGTAGAGTTTAGTGGTATAAGAACCTCATCTAAGGGGCACCTGGGTGGCTCAGTCTGTTGAGCATCAACTCTTGGTTTCAGCTCAGGTCATGATCTCAAGGTCCTGAGATTCAGATCATGATCTCAGGGTCCTGAGATTGAGCCCCATGTCAGCCTCTGCACTCAGCATGAAGTCTGCTTGAGATTCTCTCTCTCTCTCCCCCTGTGCCCCTCCTCTCTCTCCTTCTCTCAAATAAATAAATAAATCTTAAAAAAAAAAAAAGACTAAGAAGTTCATCTACTCATGGGTTTAGGGCTTAGCCTGTGTGGAATGTCAGAATCAGAAGAACATTAAGGGGGTTATTTGTACAGAAAAGGAGGCCACAGCAATGGGAGATTAGTACATACAGGGAGGGGTAGATAGATCAAATAAGTAAAAATATTGGGAAAATGGGAACCAGGCTTCTCTAGGACACATAGTTACAAGTATGGAAAGAAAGAAAACTTTAGTGAATTTTGTAGTGTTAGATTGGAATTGGGGTATCAGTGGGAGATCATGGTGTTCAATGTATACAACTAGATAGATAGGTGAGGCTAAGAGTGGGAAAACCCTACCTTGAAGCTTGTGGAAAGTGGATTCCTCAACCAAATCAAGGTTCTGTTTGCAAGAAAGAGGGCAAACAGGCTCCTGAGTGGCTCAGTCAGTTAAGCTTCTGCCTTTGGCTCACGTCATGATCCAGGGGTCCTGGGAATGAGCCTCACATGGGGTTCCCTGCTCAGCAGGGATCGTGCTTCTCCCTCTCCCTCTGCCCCTCCCCTTACCTCCTCCCCCTCCACCTGCTCACTCTCCCCCTGCTCACTCTCCCCTGCTCATGTGCATTCTCTCTCTCTCTCTCTCAAATAAATATTTTTTTAAAAAGATTTTATTTATTTATTTGACAGAGAGATAGAGAAAGCACACAAGCAGGCAGAGTGGCAGGCAGAGGGAGAGGGAGAAGCAGACTGCCCGCTGAGCAGGGAGCCCCGATGCAGGGCTCAATGTAGGGCTTGATCCCAGGACACTGGATCATGACCTGAGCTGAAGGCAGAGGCTTCCACCCAGGCGCCCCTGAACATAAGTGTTTCTAAATGTCAGGGTAAACCTCTTGGGTCCATTCCCCCATTGACTGTCTACCAGTGGGAGTGTTTAGTATTGGTTTGGTCTTGGTCTGGGCATGTTTAGTATTGGTAGGCCTATTCGCAAACATTATAGCTTGTATCAACTCTATCCCCACTCTACCAATCAGGAAAATCAAAGAGGTTGAATTACATGCTGTAGGTCCCACAGTGTCTCAGTCAGCTTGGGCTGCTACGACAAGATACCATAGACTGGGAGGCTTCAACGACAGACATTTGTTTGTCACAGTTCTGAAGACAAGGAAGTCCGAGATCAGGGTACTGACAGATTTAGTTCTTGGTAAGGGCTCTCTTCCCTGCAGATAGCTGCCTTCTTGCTGTGGCCTCACATGGCTGAGAGAGGGGGTCTGGGGTCTCTTCCTCTTCTAAGGGCACTAATTCCACTAATTCCCAACCCTCATGACTTCATCTAAACCTAATTGCCTCCCAAGGCCCCCCCTTCCTAATACCATCTCACTGAGAGTTAATGCTTCAGCGTATTAATTTGGTGGGGTTACAAACATTCAGTCCATAACACACAGTTAGCCGGAGCTGGGATTCATACTCTGGTTCACAGGATTCATTTCCTACACAAGTTCCACAGAAACTCTACACCATTCTAGAATAGTAGATTGTTCCTGCCTGACTGCTATCCTGCTGAGGATAGAATGAGTTTCTTTTTATTTATGAAACACCTTTCAGCATAAAATTCAATCTTCACCATATGAACTCTATTTTGAATATTTTCCTAAATGCTCATAATTACTGGACATTTTCTAATCATAAACTACTTGACAGTATGTAATGATGATTTTCTTCATTTTTGCTGACAAATTTTCCTAAGAGATATTCACGACAAAATTCTGCAAACACCCATGTACTTGAAGACAGAAAGTGTTCAAAAGTAAACCTCAGTTGTCTAATGAAGTCTTTTTCTTCACCCAAAATAAAAATGAAACTTTAACCAGTACAACAAGGTCAAGTTTTTTGTTCCTTGTTTAAACTAACCATTCTTTATTGCACAACATCTAATGTCAAAAAATATAACAACACTTTCACTTCTAAATACTTAGAGGAAAATTTAACCACATCCCATTAGAAATAGAACTCCCAAGAGTAAAGCACTTAACAATTAAATAATCTGCTTCCATGGCTAAATTGCATATTTTATGTAAACTTAATCTTTAACAATTTTAAATATTAATACAACACCTGGACTATTCTTAGCAATTATCTTGTTCTGCTTACCCAAAGTAGGACATTTTATAAAAGTTATTTTTGTTTTTAATGCAGTATTTCTGATGCATAAAATGGTAGATATCCTAAAAATTCTAAAAAAAATAAAAAATAAATAAAAATTCTTCTCATGTATAGACACTCTTAGGGGAAAAATAATAATCAATGTCTAGTTTTTCCACTCTGTATTTTTCCCTAATTTAAACTTATCCTCAAAAAAGATATATGATCTCTAGAAGACAGTATCCTAAAATGAATTCTACTATGTTTCCCAAATGCCATTAAAAGTCAGGATACTATTTTGGTTATAATAAGTTCCATAAAGGTTTGAGCCATGGTGGTTACAGCCCAGCATGCAAGCATTGGATCCCAGGGACATATAAACCAATATTTCTATAAGGGTTCCTTGAAATACTAAAAAATATTTTGTAGGAAAAAAATGACTACATGGCCAAATAAGTTTGGGAAATTCTGATCAAAACAAAGTAAAACATTATGAAACATTTAAGCATCTAAAGGAAGAAATGTATAACAAACACATATCCACTAAATCAATGAAACAAATATTACCCTTTTAGAAACTAAAATCAAGAACTTTTCTTTAGGGGACACCTGGGTGGCTCAGTAGGTTAAGTGTCTGCCTTCAGCTCAGGTCATGATCCGGGGGTCCTGGGATCAGCAGGAGACTGCTTCTCCCTCTGCCTGCCACTCCCCCTGCTTGTGCTCTCTCTCTCTCTCTGACAAATAAATAAATAAAATCTTTAAAAACAAAACAAAACAAAATGAACTTTTCTTTTGGACCATCTTTCATGCCCAGAAAGACAGTGATGTTAACCATTTACTGTGGACCTCCTTGCGCTTTTTGTTTTGTTTTGTTTTTAATGAAAATTCTCTATCTCCCAGCTTCCAGGGTGTCAATTATCCATCCAGGTTTTTCCCTGATTCTCCATTACTGGTTCTCTGCTCCCTCTATTTGTCCCCATGTTAGTCCAGAGAAAAAGAACCAACAGGAGGTATCTATCAACCAATAGATAGATGATAGATTAGATAGATATAGATAGATAGATAGATGATAGATAGATAGATAGATAGATAGATAGAT
>NW_023270451.1:5748496-5775663 GCF_011800145.1 Mirounga leonina | reverse complement strand
TAGATAGATGATAGATAGATAGATAGATGATAGATAGATAGATAGATTGATTGATAGATAGATTGATAGATAGATGATAGATAGATAGATAGATTGATAGATAGATTGATAGATGATCCCCAACCTCTTATGATGGTGCAATTTGAGATTTTTCAACTTCACAATGGTCAAAAGCTATATGCATTCAGTAGGAACGTGCTTCAAATTTTGAATTTGGATTTTTTCCCCAGGCTGTGTGATAGGATCCTGACGGCAAGCCGCAGCTCCTAGTCAGCCACATGATCACAGGGCTAAACAACCGATACACTTATAATCATTCTGTACCCATACAGCCATTCTGTTTTTCACTTTCAGTACAGTATTCAATACATTGCATGAGATACTTAAAAGTTGATTACAAAACGGGCTTTGTTTTTGATGATTTTGATCAACTGTAGGCTAATGTAAGTGTTCCAAGCATGTTAAAGGTAGGCTAGGCTAAGCTGTGGTGTTCTATAGGTTAGGTGTATTAAATGCATTGTTGACTTATGATATTTTCAACTTACGATGGGTTTATTGAGACATAACCCTATCATAAGTTGAGGAAGATCTATGCATATATATGTGTGTGTGTGTGTGTGTGTGTGTGCTCCTGCTCTCTCTCTCTCTCAAATAAATCATCTTTAAAAAAGAAAAGAAAAGGAAAGTTTATCTGAAATTCAAATTTAACTAAGCATCTTGTATTTTTTTTTGAGAGAGAGAGAGAGAAAACGTGTGTACATGCATGAGCAGTGGCGGGGGGGCAGAGGGGCAGAGGAAGAGTGAGAATCCCAAGCAGGCTCCACTCCCAGCATGGAGCCCAATGTGGGACTCAAACTCACGACTCTGAGATCACCACCTAAGCTGAAATTAAGAATTGGGTGCTTAATCTACTGAGCCACCCAGGCGCCCTGCACCCCGTATTTTTATTTGCTAACTCTGACAACCCTCACCTGAACTGGGGTTCTACATTGCTTGCACTGGTCCCCACTCTCCCTTAGCCATGCATACAGCCCTCAGTGCAGCCTGACTCCTTGTCCCTGATCACCTGCCTGTCACCAATGTCACCACATGTTGACAATTTCTGTACCCTCATCACTGTGCTCTACCCACCTACAGATATCTCACCAGGTTGGAATCCTTCCATGCTCACCACCTGGCCTGACTGTGGCCATTTGGCCAAATCCTCTGAAGACTCTTTCTTACGATAAGCAGCTACAGAACAGTTTGCCCCTCACTCCACCCAGAACTTACACCACCCTGGCTCCTGATTGAGTTTTCCACCTGCATACAAACCACCCCCACCTTCTGTATAATATGAGGTCTTGTGGGAAGGGGGAAAATGTGGATATATAACTGATAAAAAGCCATCCCAGAGAGGCATGCCACAGCTCAGGGCAGCAGAATGAGCCCCAGAAAGGGGTGTAGATGGGATTTGTGTTCAATATTTTTTCAACATGGATAAAGCTGGAAGCATCATGTTTATCAAATCAGTGAACTCCACAAGGCTGGATGACATAGCTAACTCACTGACTTTTGGAATTAGAACCAAAATCAACAAGTTGAAATTGAACAGGAATAACAGGAACTGCTGTGTTCAGCTTGAGAATAGCAGTGACATAAGGTAGAACTGTGGCCAGCAGTTCAGATAAAGAAAACCTCAGCATTTTGGTTCAACACAAGTTCAAGGATGGGCATTATGTAGGAGTGGAAAAAAATAAGCCTTAGATTCAAACAAATCCTATCTCGATTTCTGATTTCACTACTGAATTCCTGTGGGCCCAAGTGTCTGTCTCCTTATTGTAAAATGGGTATAATACCAAACTCCCTAAACTGCGAGGATTGACAAGATAACATACATTAAGCATGTCATAGCATTGGAGGAGAATCTACTGAAACATTCATTTTTGTTTTGTTCTCTCTACTATAGGAGTCCAGAAGAAATGGGAAGACAAGATGTGTGCACTAGTATTTGAGTCCTTTCATGGCAGTGACATGGGAGAGCCAAAAGTAGAACTTGCCAACCACCAGAAGCCAGATAAGCCCCACAAAACACCAAGAGAGGAATCGGATTAATCAGTGAAAAGCACTGCCGGTGAGTGAAGGGGTTCCTAAGACTAGAGAAAGAACTAGGGCTCATGGCAGACACCAGTGCCGCATTCCCATGCAGACCCTTTTAAGAGGTGAGGGGCCCTCAGTGGGTGCCACTGGAAGGCCACGGCAACTGACCACTAAGAAGCCTGCATTGAGCACAAAAGTAAAGATCCCTGTGCCTAGCCTTGGCTCAGAAATCGTGGAGCCTCCTGCCTTTAAGGAACTGAGTTCATCTTGGCAGGAAGCACAAGTGTGGAGGCTAGTGTGGGCTCAAGGCCAGGGCTCTTCTTGGGTGCACGGGCTGTGAGAGACCTCTAAGATTCCTGTACAACTAAGGAGCAGGGCCTGGGGCGGGGGGTGGTGGTCGGGGGTGGTGATTAGGATTGAATTTCACGATTGACATTGATTTTACTGGCTGCCAAGTGAGTAGCAAATTGACCCGATGTAGGAGAATAAAGAAATATGATGTTTATTTTCATCCAAATATTAGGGGATATCATTCACACTCTCCACAAACTTGAAAAGGCTTGTGCAGTCAAACCGACTGAAGCCGAACCCAACCACACCACTGTGATTTAACCCACTTCTCCACGTATCATTTTTTTCACTTGCAAAAAAGAAAAATAATACCTACTTCACAAAGCTCTGGGGAGAACTGCATGAGATAACCTGTAATACAAATCCTAGCACAAGTCTCAGTGTAGTGTGCTTGCATTTTACACAAATTTGAATTCTGCAGATTTAAAAGAGTACAATTAAGATATAAGCCTCATTATATGGCAAAATTTGAAATAATGTGAATTCCATTTTATATTTATTTCACATGGAAATGCATCTTGAGTTGGTCTCATTTGCTAATCATTAATTGGATGTGGAGAATAAAAATAAAAGAAGTCTGGGGCACGTGGGTGGCTCAGTCGTTAAGCGTCTGCCTTTGGCTCAGGTCATGATCCCAGAGTCCTGGGATCGAGTCCCACATTGGGCTTCCCGCTCCTTGGGAGCCTGCTTCTCCCTCTCCCTCTGCTCTTGCTTGTGTGCTCTCTTTCTCTCTCTCTCTCTCTTGCTCACTCTCTCAAATAAATAAATAAAATCTTTAAAAAAAAAAAGAAATCTAAGATGACCCTCCAGTTCTAATTTGGGTAACAAGTGACAGTGCTATTTCCCAAAAGAAAGGCCAGGAATATGAAGGGGTGAAGAGAAATCTTGTACAGGCAGCGGGAAGGTGGGGTCTTAAAGTTGGACATACTAGGTAGTAGACACTGTGGAATGAACATTCAGGTGGAGTTACTTAGCAGGCATTGCTGATAATGGCCTGGGTCTCAGAGGAGAAATCTAGCTGGAGATGTACAGATTTGGGAGTCATGAGTAGACAACATATAACCTAAAGCATGTCTTTGACATCACCCAGAAATTGAGGATGGAGTGAGAAAAACAGAAAAGCAATGATGTAGCCCATACAAACACCGTCACATAAGAAGTGAATGGGAGCCTATTACCCTAAAGGAATCTTAGAAGGAATGATCAGAGAGATGGACAGAAAGCCAAGAGGGAGTGTGGTCACTGAGGCTGAGTGTAAGAGATACATTTAATGCTCAAGACGTTGTCATCCACATCAGATCACAGAAAGGTCAATAAAATCATAAAATTTTCGTTAGCTGTTGAAGGTCGATGGTAAGCCTAACTGCACAGCTTCAGTGAAAAAGTGGGAGCAAAGACGGGCGACAGGAATGTCCACTTTAAGGGAAGTAATACTTGTACTGGATGCTGTACTAACTGGGTCACACTTGGAAGACTTTTTCCAACTCTGGGTACTATTGAGTGTTGTATACTGATTGGAGGAGGAAGCCATTGCACAGGAAAAGGAGACAGGCATCAAGACCAGGTAGTGGAAATAGAAGATAAATTATAAAATTCAGGGAGAAACAAACAGATAGGTCATACTGTGGAGAAATGAGAAAGACAAAACAAAGAGGCACAGGCAGAAATGTGGTGACTTACATTCTTTTAACCACAAGACTGATGGTAGCCAGGAACACAGTGGGAATCAGACTCCGTGGGGTTTAGGGTCTGAGAACAGTGCATTCTCCATTCCCTACTGCTTTGCCAAAGGACTCCATGATGCAAACAGCATTCTGAGGATATCCACAAGCTAAGAAGGAAACCATAAATGGTGCAATGATCTGGAAAGCTCTCTCTCCTAGATAGAGATACCCAGATCAAAAGTTTGAACTTGAACCTGGGTGTCCAAGTCACACTTTGGGCTGCTGCTTCTCCTACTGATTCTTGCCCGACTCGGTGTTAAGTAATAAGTCATGAATATTCATTGTCTTGTGGAGTTTTCTCTTCCATTGCCACTTGAAGGAAAACCTCAGAACCAGGATAAGGAGGGAGCTGAGCATAAGGGTAGGAAATGATGCAGGCAACATATACCTGGGGAGCTCCCCTTCCCTTCAAAGGGTTGGGCCACTCAGAGTGGGGATAACACGTGGTCCACTCTATGAGGAACCGGCAAATAGAGAATTCTCAGAAGATGGCAACCAAGAAAGTCTCAGAAGTGGCGATGGGGAGGGGTGAGACTAGAAACTGTCATAAAAGAATAAACAGTTGACTGAACTGGGAATTTGTGACCATGAAAGGACTACCGAATAAAATTATAGCTGTGTTTAAATAATTGACAAATGTAGTCTTAATCCTTGTGGATGCAGGAAAAGGAATGAGGGACGGAAGGTAGGAGGGCAGCAGCTTTCTCTGATATGAGGAACAACTTCCTATTTATCCAAGCCTTCCCCAAATGGAACATAATAACCTCAAAGTCAACAGCCTCTCCAAGACATAAAGCATTAAGCTCGAGGCAAGATAAACATAACTGTTAATGGAGATTTTTCATTCTCTTGGCCTCCTCATATTTCCATCTGGAAGCATTTCGGTAACACCATATGCCTCTCTCTCTCAACCCTCATGCCTCCGCAGGGGAAGAGGAGGGACACACTGACTGAGGAGTTTGGGAGAAAGAACCAGGCCTACAAGTCAGCTCCAGCTCTGCTCTGCCCCTGACCTGAATGCAAGATGCCTGCACCTGGCCGCTCTCAGTAGCCTGAGGAAGGTCTGCGGTTGTCCAGCTATGCAGTGACTGAGGGTAAGTTTATCTGATTCAGGCCAGCCACCTTGGTCAATGCTCTTAATCCATAGTTTCCTATCAGCTGTATCAGATTAATATTGAGATCTCCCGTCTGTCAACTTTTCAATTGGTTGCAAACTCAGACAAGGAAGAGATGTTATTATATTGCCCCTAAAACCTCACATGTATCTGTGAGGAATATTGTCCTGGGAAAAAGTTTGGACCACATAACTAAAGTTGTTCTATGTGTAGGATTCTATGACTTTATGACTCTTCAGATACTCCTAGGACCTTCTAACTTCATGTCTCATTGACATTTCAAGCTCAATGAACCTAAAATTAAATTTCTCTTCCCCCCAAACCAGCTCACTCTCCCAACACTGCCCCACACTGCTGCACATCCAAGGTACAACAGGCCTCATATTCATTCAGATTAAAAAGGTTAAAGTTCGGGGCACTTGGGTGGTTCAGTTGTTAAGTGTCTGCCTTCAGCCCAGGCAGCTGGGATGGAGCCCCGCATTGGGCTCCCTGCTCTGCGGGAGCCTGCTTCTCCCTCTCCCGCTCCCCCCTGCTTGTGTTCCCTCTCTCGCTGTGTCTCTATCAAATAAATAAAATCTTAAAAAAAAAAAAAAGTTAAATTTCCCAAATGGTAGGGAAGTTGAAAATGTTCCTACCATAATTTCAAATCAGTACCAACATCAGTGAATGGTGGTCAAAAGCCCAACTATGATTGCTACAATTTAGTGAAAGCGTGTAGAAGAGAGGGCGAAAGTCAACATCCAGAGGAGCCATCAGGGAGCTGGGGGTGGGGGGTGAGGGGAGAGTGAGAAACTTATCATGAGGGCAAAAAAATTATTCCCAGAGGAGGTAACTAGGAAGTGTCATGCCCTAGAAGCCAAAAAAAAAAAAAGGTATTTCAAGAAAAAAATATAGTCAAATGCTACAGAAAGAGCAAGGAAAGTGTGAGGTGAGCATGGGCTATTGGATTTGATTTTAAGAAATTCCTGGAATGAGAATAAGTTTGTAGTGGTGGGGCTGAAAGAGCAAAAAAATCGTTCTTCATTCATTCATTCAACCAACATTTACTGAGCATTTAGAGGTTGTGAATTCAAAGCATGTAAGACACTGTCCCTATCCTCAAGGCACTTATAGTCCAAGAGGAAAACAGAAACTAAGAAATTATAACAGACAGTAAAGAAGTGCCTCGGGACCTCTAGGAACACATATGATAGGTAGTTAACTGAGATTAAGGGAGAGGACAGAAGAGCAAATTTGACACCTGGCTGTGCCCAAGCAGAAGTGAGCCAGTCAAAGATGAGAAGGGGCTCTAAGCAGAAGGGGCTTAATGGTGGGAGGGAGTGCCTTGCACTTGGGCAATGGGAGTAACTTAGCAGGACTGGAGCCAAGGATTCCTGTGAGGAAATGGTGGAGAATGAAGCTGAGAGGCAGGGAAGGGCTAGAACATGAAGGGCCCTGGGGGGCATGATAAAGCCAATGGTGAGTCAGCGATTTTAAGCAGGAAAGGAATGTGAATACAAATGACTTTAGAAGGGCACCTGAATGGCTCCAGCGGTTGGACATCTGACTCTTGATTTCGGCTTAGGTCATGACCTCAGGGTCATGAGATTGAGTTCTACGTCCAGCTTGGCACTCTGCACGGAGTCTGCTTGAGATTCTCTCTCTCCCTCTAGATCTCTGCCCCTCCCCCCACTCAATAAATAAATAAATAACAAAATCTGGTTTTTAAATGCGACTTTAAAAAGACAGCTCTGGGGGGGCAAATGAAAAATGAGCTGGGAAGTCAAGGTCAAGAGTAGGTGCTGGAAGCCCCATTTAAGTAGCTTTGATAATGTCACTGATAGGTATTAAGTGCCAAAGAGAATGGAGAGGAGACAGTAAGAGAGATTACAGATTTAAAAAGGAAAGAATATGCAGTGGGGGATAAAGGAAAGAAGTCAAAGGTAATTCCTAAATTCTACCTAGGTCAATTGAGTCAGTGAGATGCCATTCATTTAGAAACAGGATAACAGAAGAGGGTTGGAGGAAGGAAATGATGAGTTCTATTTTGGAGATGATGAATTTGGCTTCTACCTTTGGAACACCCAGGTCGAGACTGTTTAAAAGCAATTTCTGAGTGTCTCAATGGGCAGATGGGATGTAATGTCAAGAAGTTTGACAACATATATAAGGAGAAAAATAGAATATTAACTCAAGAGAAGGATTGAGAAATGTTTTAAAGGAGTGAGTTGAATACATTTACAGACATCAGGGAACAAGTCAATGAAGACCAAGAAATTTAAGATGATGGGGCCAGGAAAGGCACAGGGAAGGAGCAGGGTAGAGCTCTCTCCTATTTAATCTTACCTTGTGGTGCAATAAAAGGAGAGTTGTCTTCTGAACATAAAACACAAACTCTTGAGTTAATTAGTAAATTGCTTCAGCACAGATCATAAGCCATCAAAAACAGATGGCAAACTGCTAAAATGAATTAGACTCCACCAACCATTTCGATGGAACATTGTATGGTATGGAAAGAAAAACACTTGGCAAGACAAGAAGCATGAGTCAGGAATAAGTGTTGAGGGCTATGAGTCACGCATTTAAGATCAGTAAAAACCTGGCTCTGCTCTGGACTTAATACTTCTGAGCTTCCCACCTCTCTGGTCACTCAGGCTCAAAGATACCGTATCAGGCTCCTCACTCACCGTTTCACTCCACAGAGTGCTGCTCCCAGAATTCTGTTAACACTTTGCTTCCCACTTGGGTCCTTTCCCTTCCTCTGTGTGTGTGTGTGTGTGTGTGTGCGCGCGCGCGTGCGCGCGTGCATTGGCAATGAGTAGTTTCTTTTTTAATTGATATGCAGCTGACATACAATGTTATATTAGTTTCAGGTGTAGAGCACAGTGATTCAACATTTATATACATGACAAAGTGATCACCACAATAAATCTAGCTACTGCCTATCACCGTACAATGTTGTTACATATTATTAACTCTATTCCCTGTGCTGTACCTTGTATCCCTGTGTCCTATTTATTTGATAATGGGAAATTTTAATCCCCTTCCCCTGGTTCACCCATACCTCCACCCTCCTCTCTCCCCTCCAGCAACCACCAGATTGTTCTCTGTATCTATGTGTCTGTTTCTGTTTTGTTTTGTTTGTTCATTTGTTTTGTCATTTATAATCCACGCATCATTCCCATCGATGCTATCCTTGTGCCCATTCTTAGAGAAAGCCCCTTCTGTTTTCAGACTTCACCCCATATCCACAACTCAACCACCCCTGAAACGTTTCTCCCATTTTCTTGGCCTTATTTTTCTTTCAATTCTTTCAACAAATATCCCACAGAGAGAAGCCTCCCCTGACAGAGTAGCATACTCTAGTCGTTCTTATTTTTAAGTGAGATCTAATTGACATACAGCTTTATATTAGTTTCAGGTGTACAACACAGTGATTGCATTTTTATAAATATTGCAAAGTGATCACCACAATAAATCTAGTTAACATCCATCACCACACAGTTAAAATTTTTTTCTTGTGATGAAAACTTTTAAGATCTACTCCCTTAGGAACTTTCAAATATGTAGAATATTATTAACTAGAGTCACCATACTGCACATTATATTCCTATGACATTTATTTTATAACTGGAAGTTTGTCCCTTTTGACCCCCTTTGCCCATTTTGCCCACTCCCCCACACTATTCCACTGGCAACCACCAATCTGTCTTCTGTATCTATGAGTTCAGTTTTTTTCATTTTGTTTCTGTTTATTTGTTTGTTTTAGATTCCACATGTAAGTGAGATTATATAGTATTTGTCTGTCTTCCTCTGACTTACTTCCCATAGCATAATGCCCTCAAGGTCCATCCATGTTTTTGCAAATGGCACAATTTCCTTCTTTTAAATGGCTGAATATATATATTACCCCATTTTCTTTTTCCATTCATCTGTTGATAGACATTTGGGTTGTTTTCATGTCTTGGCTATTGCGAATATTGCTACAATAAACATGGAGGTGCATATGTCTTTTCAAGTTAGTGATTTCGTTCCTTTTAGATAAATGTCCAGAAGTGAAATTGCTGGATCAGGTGGTATTTCTATTTTTAATGCTTTGAGAAACCTCCATACTGTTTTCCATAGAGGTTGTACCAATTTGCTTTCCTACCAACAGTGCATGAGGGTTCCCTTTTCTCCACATCCTCTCCAACACTAATTTTTTCTTGTCTCTTTGATACCAGCCATTCTAACAGGTGTGAGGTGATATCTCATTGTGATTTTGATTTGCATTTCCCTGGTGATTAGTGATATTGAGCATCTTTTCATGTGTGTTGGCAATCTGTATGTCTTCTTTGGAAAAATGTCTATTCAGATCCTCTGCCCACTTTTTAATCAGATTGTTTGATTTTTGCTCTTGAGTTGTATGGGTTCTTTACATACAGTTGACCCTTCAACAACATGAGTTTGAACTGTACAGGCCTGCTTATATGTGGAATTTTTTCAATACAGTACAGTGCTTTCTCTTCCTTATGATTTTCTTAATAACATTTTCTTTTCTCTAGCTTTATTATAATAATACAGCACATAATATATATAACATGCAAAATATGTGTCAGTCAACTGTGTTGTTATTGGTAAGGCTTTTGGTCAACAATAGGCTATTAGTAAATTTTGGAGGAGTCAAAAGTTATACATGAATTTTCGACTACAAGGGGGTTGGAGCCCCTAAATCCTGTATCGTTCAAGGGTCTTAGCCTTTGGATATTTTATATTTTGGATTTGCAAATATGTTCTCCTATTCAGTGCATTGTCTTTTCATTTACTGATGGTTTCCTCTACTGTGCGGAAGCTTTTTAGTTTGATGAGTCTCCCTTGTGTATTTTAGCTTTTGCTACTTCTGCTTTTGGTGTTCCTTTTAGTAAAGTCATCCCTTATCCTGACTCCTTTTCTTCATAGCATTTAATTCTGTATGACATGTTCTTGCGCATTTGTTTACTCGTTTGCTGTTTCTTCACACAAAACTATAAGCTCCATGAGAACACTGCTATCTCCCCAATACCTAAGACAGAGCTTCATACTTGGTAGGAATCTGGTATCGTTGCTCAATAAATGAAATGAAATCTTGATTGAGTGCCTGCTTGTGCCAATCTCTTAGTTGCTGAGGGTAAAGAAGTAATCAAAACAGGTATAATATCTGAACCTAAAAAGCATATATTTTAGTGGAAGAGACAGATAAAAAACAAGCACGTTATTGAAAATTATAGCTATTTACAATGACAAGTGCTATGGAGGAAAAGAATAAGGCCTTAGAGCAGGGACTGATTTTAGATTGGATCGTCAGGAGAGGTCTCTGATGGGTGACATTTACGCTGAGACGTAAAGAAAGAGAAGGCTCGAATCGAGCTAACAGTGGGGTGGAGAAGCATTCGGGACAGGGGCATGAACGTGGGTGAAACACTCTCTAGGATTTTGTGCATTCACCCCTGATATTCTCCTCTGCTTGTTTCCATCCAAGAGCCATAGATGTCTAAAGCTTGAAGTGGTCTGAGAGGCCATCTAACCCACCCTCTCATCTTACAGAAGAAACTACAAGTACATACTCTGCTAGAGATTTTCCAAGTCTTTAAACTGAGGCTGGGAGAAGTTAGATGCCTTGTGGGAGGTCAGCAAGCTAACAGAGCCAGCAGGCCTAAGCTTAGAACCTGGTCTTCCGTGACTTCCTATTGCATGGTTTCTCCATCATTCAGACATCTAACTCCAACATATCAATAATAGTAACTTCCACTAAGAAATTATTATATGCTGGGCATCATTCTAAGTGCTTCATATGTATTAACTCATTTAATCTTCATAATAGCAAATACAGGAGAGACTTTTTTTAATTATCTGCCCATTACAAGGGCGACAACTTAAAAACCAAAAGATTAAGCAACATGGCCAAGGTCACACAGCTAGTGACAGGACGGGCCACCCCCACTCCAGAGCACACACTCTCCATTTCCAAGTAGCTGCCTCTTTCTGTGGAGTAGTTCTTCATCTTAGGAATGATGTATCATTTTACAAAGGTGGTTCCTGCTAAAATTAATGTAGCATCTTCTACAACTTGTCATTAAAACTTTATAGGAAAATCATTTGTAAACTATTTAACTTAGTATTACTGATTAGAACAGACATGACAAAATCAAGGCCCATGGACCAGAGCAGTCTTCCACCAAAAATAAGCTGATCCTAAAACAATTTTTAGATGTTTTGCTCCATCTGCTTTTTCGCCCACACCCCAGATGGAGCCAACACACACACAGTTCCTTGATAGAGCAAGGCTTTAGAACCTTCCATCATCTGAAGTTTCCATAGTACATGCCTATGAAACCTGGAACCACTCTTTGCTTCAGTGAATTGAGGTCATACTGACCCCCGAGGTTATCAAAACATGGATTCAAAAAGTCATTGAGAATTATCTTTTGTTTTACAATTCTAAGTAATTTAATCCAACAGGCCTGAACCATCTGATTCTTCTCCTGTAACATGGTACAAGTTTTAATAGCTATCCAGGGTTTTGGGTGTTTTGTTTTGTTTTCTAAGTGAGAAGATGAGTCATCAACACTGAAGGTGATTTTAGAACTCCTTGCTAGTGCACGTTCTATTATCTTTTACAAACAAACAAAATATGATAGTTATTTAAAATGAAAGGTAGCCCTAAGACACTACTTATATTCTTAAGCTAATCAAGAAATTGTGTATTTTAAGACAACTGCATTCATTGCCTAACTATGTTATTTAGACTTTCCAAATTCATCAACATAAGGCTTTTCTCTGTATTGCTTGCCAAACTACACACATCCCAAAACAAAACAAAAAACCAATCTTGCATTTTCATGGAAAACGATCTTAGCCCACCCTCCTGCTAGCTCTGAATTTGAGAGATAGTGTATTAGCCCTACCATCTGCTAACTAAGCAGCCTTTCCCAATGGGTAAATGATACTGGGGAAAATGTAAAACAGAACCTGACCTGTTTTCATGGGTTGATGTAACTGAACCTAAAAAGCAAGCCTGTAGTGTAAGTGTGTTTTCCAAGTAAGTTCAAATTGTATCTCATTCCAGGTGGCTGTTTTCAATTATTCCTTCAAAACATTAGGCAACCTAAATTGTACAAATTTCAACTTCTTTTAAAAGCCAACACCTTCAAAAACTTTAAATAAAGTTAGATCCAACTCACATTACATTTTCATGCTTTTAACATCTTTGTTCCTCAAGTCAGTGAGAATAAGTTGACCAGAGAAGTCACCAAATTAGATGCCATTTTAAACTATGATTTAAAAAATCAACTTTGCAAATCTATAGCATTAATAAGCTTAGCAAACCCAACTGTTCAAGACATGAGTCTTAGACTCATTAATTTCCAGTTTTTCACTATTATATAAATTCACTCTTTTATTACCTTTGCATTTTTAATGGACATTCTTGACAATTTATTTGATTGGGAAAAAATTTGAGAATATCCAAAAATCATGCTGTACTTCAGTGTCATACCAAGATTTAGTCATTTGGAAAAGAAAAATGTTATTCATATACTTTTAAGGGTAATACAACTGAACAGATATAAATGGTTCCATTCCTTTTTTGTCTCAGAAGTAAAATATTCATGTACGTATTCTATTTCTTTAGACTTCTCCAGGAAGAATAAACAGAATGGTATAGAGTATATAATTTTAGCCAAGATTAGCAAAATCAGGTTCTGGTCAGTTTTGTAGTTGTCTGACTTTGGAGATGTCATTTAATTTCTTAGATCCTCAGCTCCTGAAATAGGTAAAAGCTCAACACAGAGATCTCTATGTTCTTTTCTAGATCATGATATGGTTTGAACACTGTGGCAGAGTCTACAAATCTGATCCCCAAAAATTCTATATATCGTTCCACATGGAAGTGGGTGGGAATCAGGGTAGAAGAAGGGATGGGAAGCCTGATCATAACCTCATGTCATGATACCAGAAAGTAATATGTAAAATGCAAAAACTGGCAATGACTTTGATTGTTCTAAAACTTCAAGTAACCCAACATAAACTCTTTTCCTTAAATTTAGAGTTTGGCCAGAGACATGAGAGCAGGGAAGTTTTAAAGATCAAGCGCCAAGGGGCGCCTGGGTGGCTCAGTTGTTAAGCGTCTGCCTTCGGCTCAGGTCATGATCCCAGAGTCCTGGGATTGAGCCCCGCATCAGGCTCCCTGCTCAGTGGGGAGTCTGCTTCTCCCTCTACTTCTGCCCCTCCCCCGGCTTGTGCTCTCTCTCACTCTCTCTCAAATAAATAAATAAAATCTTAAAAAAAAAAAAGATCGAATGCCAAAAGGGCAGAAATTGCCTCACATAATATTGCTAGTAATTGATGAGAAAGGACATGAACCCACTTCTTCTGTATTATCAAACCAAAACACTTCTTATGAGAAAACAGGCCAGTTCATAGCTCATCATAAGTGTTGAAATTTCCATATACAATTCTCTGTTAGGCCCTGGATCACTTTATGAGATGGTTTGCTGACTTTGGATGCTGTGGTTCTTCATTAATTGGCATTTTTGGCTTCTCTGAATTGGGAGAGGGAAGAGCATTAAACCAGAATTCCTTTGCGGCAATTATGTACTGACTTCTTAAATACTTGTTTGCTCCTCATCTGTTGTAACTCACCCAGTCCCCACTCAAAGTCCCCTCCTGCCTAGCAACTTGCAGTTAGACATGGCCTAGTGACAAAGTTCTAGCCTAAAACACGTCAGTGAAAGTCTTGACTGTGGGGTCTTGGGGAAACTGGCTTTTCTACAAAACAGGAATAGGCCAACCTTTTTGCCTCCTACCACTGTGATTTTTCCCCTTCTTCAGGCCTGGTGAGTGAAGATATGGCTGGAGGTAGAGTAGCCATTTTGCAACCATGAGACAATAAGCAAGAAGGTGCTAAGGATTGTGGAGCGAAACAACAGAAAAATTCCATTTTTAATGGCACTGGGGAGGACCAGACCTGGATTGCCTTCCTCTGGACTTTGTGTGATAGGAAACAAATAAGACCTTATTTCTTTAAGCCCCACCATCAGTCATGTTTTCTTATATTGGTAGGTGAAAGCAGTACTAGCTCATACCTTAGAGAATTACTAAACCTGAACGCTATGTTTAAAATAGCTACTTTGGGGTGCCTGGGTGGCTCAGTTGGTTAAGCGACTGCCTTCGGCTCAGGTCATGATCCTGGAGTCCCAGGATCGAGTCCCTCGTCAGGCTCCCTGCTCAGCGGGGAGTCTGCTTCTCCCTCTGACCCTCCCCCCTCTCATGCTCTCTCTCTCATTCTCTCTCTCAAATAAATAAATAAAATCTTTTTAAAAAATAATAAATAAAATAAAATAGCTACTTTGGAACATACTGAAGAGTTTGCAGTCAATAACCTCCCAAAACTACAGACATCAAATTTTTTTAAGCTTTCCTTAAATCATCCATATGGAGGCCCATAAGAAAAGATGGTGTGTTCTTGAAAAAATGTGAAGCCTAAAGATCTCTCAAAACTTGATCCCTTTTCTCTTCTGTTTCAACCGGCATGGATATTTTTATAGCTATTGAAAGCTTACCTTTTATGCCTACTTGTCAATACTTGTTTAGAGAATTGACTTTCACAAACAAAAGAAATGGCCTGGGGAAAATATTGATATTTTTATTACAGATCTGTACCTTTTCTTAAACTTGAATTGGGGCAGCATACAATAATTTATTAAATGTTAAATTCATTCACTTGATAAATTTTTTGTATGCTTATAAATCAGGGAACATGAACAAGACATAGTCCTAGACATCCAAAAATGATTCAGTATGCGTAGACCATTGAGTGTCTTGGTTAAGAAGCAATAGAAATTGTGTTGGAAAACCATCTTGTATTTGAAGTTAACTATGCTCTCTGTCAACTACTCCTCATTGACTCAAAACTGATATTGATAATGATCTGAAAATAAGATTGCATCATTACCTGTGGCAGAAATTAAAGAAAAGCATCTGCTATAAATACTGTACCTTATATAGGCAAAACCCCTGAGAACAGAAAAGGAAACAAAGGTGGTTATGGATGGTACACTTGAAAAAAAGGGCAAAGAGATCAGGAAAACAGGACTGAGGAAGGGGGTCAGGAATTAAGTTGAAGGGGTTCCTACCTGATGGCATATATTGTCTCAGTGAAGAAGGACAGAAAGTGAAGGTGAGGGGCAATGAAGTGCGGGATTTGTCATAAGAAAAATGAAGAAGAACTGTATTAGTTTGCTCAGACTACCAAAACAAAATATGATTCACTGGGTGGCTTAAACAATGGAAATTTATTTTTCACCGTTCTAGAGGCTGGAAAGTCCAAGATCAAGGTTCTGGTTAATTTGGTTCCTGGCTAGCTGGAAAGCCAGCTCTGTTCCTGGCTTTCAGATGACTGCCTTCTTGAGGTGTGCTCACAGGGCAGAGACAGAGCATTGGTGTCTCTGACTCTTCTTATATGGGCAACCCCCCTCTTGCATGAGACCCCACCCTTATGACCTCATTTAACCTATCTCACCTTCACAGCCCTATCTCCAAATTCAGTCATTGGTAATTAGGGCTTCAACATAGGAATCTGGGGGGAACACAAACATTCAGTCCATAACAAAAGCTTAAATAGTCTCTGTAAGAAATGAAAGAAGGAGACCCATAAAAGGATTGACAGGCACAGTTTGGGGCCATTAAGGCTAAATACCATGTAGATTCAGAAAACCATCAACAGTTTTCTACTTCCAGCCATGATGAGGTGACTTGTACCAGACTATGCCTCCTACCATAAAGAGCTAGAGAAATGGACAACATATATGAAACAACTGCTTTTAAATTTTGGACAACAAGTATCACAATATTGTGATCTCTGGAAGAAGGGAAATCAATGGAGTGACCATATGATAGCACAAGTTTTCTTCCTAGAGGCATTTATTAGCTGCTGGTGAGAACAAGGTGGTGTCCCTAAGCCAAGGAAATAGTTAATGGGGTTCAAGGATATTGAGGCTGCTGGAGTTTATAGGCAGAGTACTGGAAAAGTGGGAGTCCCGCAGAAAAGGAGCTTGAGAAGTATGCATAGGGACCCTTGCACCTTTGACTGCATTCTAAGCTGTGTGTATGTGCAAGATGATACTCCATGAGACTGGACAAAAAATGGCTACCAGGGACAAAACATCTACCAGGGATCTGTAAGCAGAGCAGCTATTAGAGTTCATACAGGATTGGGAGATTTACAAGTTGAAACAAATCAGAGGGGAGACATGTCATTGAGCTCTTGGGGCATTCAAAAAAGACCCAGAAAGATCACATAGTAGGAGTAAGGATAAACTAGTCTTCAAGTGACAGTTACTCTAGATTTTCTTTAACAAACCTTAAATATAAGCTGGGAAAATTCATATTTGAGTAAATTAGCTGACTATCAAAACAAAATTCAACATTCCTTAAAGAAAGACAACAATATCCAGCATGTAATAAAAAATTGTTGTATCTGTAAAAAGCAAGAAAATCTGACACATAACCAAGAGATAAATAAGAGATGCAAGCACACAGAGAAATTACAGGGATAACAGAACTAGTAGAAAAGTTCTTTAAAGAAGCTATTATAAAAAATGTTTAAGGATTTCAAAGAAAAATGAAGGAGAGAGGTGGAAATTTGAAAAATAAACCAAATAAAACTTCTGGAGATGAATACAATATCCATAGTGAAAAAGTTCACTGGAAGGGCTTGATAGCAAATTAGACACTGCATTTTTTAAACTAAGCAAACACTATTCTTTTGGGGAGAGGCAGTCAACAATAACAACAAAAAGCCCTACAATAAAACTAACCAGATGCTACTAATGACCAATGATTTTCTTGCTATACAATATGAGCAAATTATTGCTTCTTGTGCCTTTCCCCTCTCTCCCTCCATCTCTTTCTGAGATGTTTCTAAAGTCAAGATTGACTACATGCATTTTTTTTTTCCTTTTAAAGTAGTTGAAGAATAAGGAGATTAATGAAAGCCAGTAAGAATTAGAAAACATGCTAAGTTCATCTTCAAAATTGAGCAATGTGTTGCTGGTTATCTATTCCACAAATTGTTGGTGCCTTTTTTTTCTTTTTTTCCAATTTTGGTGAGTAATGCTCTCTTTACAGGTGATTTAGACAGAAGTTAATGGCTTTTAAAGACAGTTTCGTATACACTGTGCTGAACTTGCAGACAGAGCAATAAACACTATTTAAAATGAAGCACAGGGGCACCTGGGTGGCTCAGTCCGTTAAACGTCTGCCTTTGGCTTGGGTGATGATCTCAGGGTCCTGGGATCGAGCACCTCATCACATTGGGCTTGGCAGGGCATTTGCTTGTCTTCTTCTCTCTGCTCCTCCCCCTGCTTGTGCTCTCTCTCTCTCAAATAAATAAATAAAATCTTTAAAATAAATAAATAAAATGAAGCACAGAAAGAAAAAAAGAAGCTAACTAAAAATTAATAGAAATTAAATGACCTGTGGAAAGATACTAAGTTGTCTAAGCAAAGTAGACATCTATGCCAGGGTGAAGGTGCAGAAGAGCTCTATTGGCCCAGAGCAGGATATCAGAACTAGGGTCTATAAAGGACTATCCACTCAGTGGACCACCTTGCCCAGGGTTTTGGAGCCCAAGATGTGTGAGGAGGGTTGTTCCTAAGAAAGTATGGCTCAGAATGGAATCTCAAAGCCCAAGTGGAAAAAGGAAGGCAAATGAGGAAGCATGGCTCACTCTGAGCTATTGAAGCCCAAAGGAAATGAGGCCCAAGAAGAGGACATCTGCCCAGTGCAGACAGAGAATAGGCAAGGTGAGAAGGGCATCCATCCATGTGGAAGGCTATCTCAGCATAGAATGTTGGAACCTAAGAGGGATGAGGAGGTGTTCCTAATGAGAGGAAGCCAGAGTGGGATGTCAAAGCCTGAGTAGGACAAAGAAGGTGAACCAGGGAAAGAAAATTCCGTGTAAGATACCAGGGGCCAAGTGGGCTGTGGAGCATGCCTCCGTGTGGGCAGACGGCATGGAGTGATAGAGCCTATGCATGTAAGAAGGGCATCCCCAAGGAGGGACAGCCTATGCATGCATTTTCAGAGCCTGTGTAGGACAAGGAAGGCATTTGCCTAGGAAGCACTCAGTATAGTGTGTCTTAGCCCAAAGTTAATAAGGAAACTATACAGGGGGGGAGGCAACTGTCACATGGTGTCAGAGCCCAAGCCGTGTGAGGAGGGCCTCTTCATAAGAGGGTGGCCTGGCAAGGGATGTCAAAGCCTGAGCAGGATGAAGAAGGGAGGGGATAGTGGCAGCAACCTGTATGACTGGTGACACACAGGGGGAGTGGCCAAATAAGTAAAGATACTCAGAATAACGAAGGCTAGGATCTCACTGTTGGAGAAGGACATTGCAAATATGGGAAGAGAGGGAACTAGAATGAGCCCTGTGGTGCAAAATTAAAACTGGAAGTATCTGGGGGCGCCTGGGTGGCTCAGTTGGTTAAGCGACTGCCTTCGGCTTAGGTCATGATCCTCGATTCCCGGGATCGAGCCCCGCATCAGGCTCCCTGCTCGGCAGGGAGTCTGCTTCTCCCTCTCCCACTCCCCCTTTGTGTTCCCTCTCTCGCTGTGTCTTTCTCTGTCAAATAAATAAATAAAATCTTTAAAAAAAATGTATAAAAAAAACTGGAAGTATCTGTGTGCAATTTAGGTGTGGGTATACCGAAGTACGGTGACATGGAAGTAAATGTGCATATGCATGTAGCTACCTACAGTCTCTCGTACTTTCTACCGAGAAGGCATAAGGAGAAGTGCCTCTGCAATGGCAATGAACACAGCTAGTGCTCAAATCTCGGTTTCTATGTACAGTTTCCACTAAGAAGGATTTAGGGACTTTTGGAGAAATGACTTCTCCATGGTGGGGCAGGTAAAGCACGAGATGAGCCTAGGACAGCATGCTGTGCTCTAAAGTAAGGAAGTACTGAAGAAATGATGGTTACGTGTCAAAAGGACACAGAAGGCAACTTGACTCGGTCCAAATCTAGGACAGTTTGGGCACCAAAATAAATCGTGAGAGTAATGGATTATAACCCACAAATAAAATGGAAAACCAGGAGTCCATACTGACACAAATAAACAAACAAACTTAAATGAATAGGAATACTTATATAATTTTAAAGTAGCCATAACATGCATATCAATTACAAAGGGGGTGACTGAATTGAAGTGGAGAAGCCTGACAGACATCACTTTAATCAAGTGATCAAAGTGAACGTCCCCAGTCATAGGCAAATCTGAATCTCCTCACTGTTTGATATAATGGGAAGAGCACAGCATGATGTCCGTGGTATTTCTTTTTTCTTTTTCTTTTTTTTTTAAAGGAAATAGATCTTTTTTTTTTTTTAGAGAGAGAATCTTTTTCTTTTTCTTTTTCTTTTTTTTTAAGGATTTTACTTATTTATTTGAGAGAGAGAATGACAGACAGAGAGCACGGGAGGGAAGAGAGTCAGAGGGAGAAGCAGACCCCCTGCTGAGCAGGGAGCCCGATATGGGACTCGATCCCGGGACTCCAGGATCATAACCGGAGCTGAAGGCAGTCGCTTAACCAGCTGAGCCACCCAGGCGCCCAGTCCGTGGTACTTCTAATGAAAATGTATAACCTGAGTATATTCTTGAAGAAACATCAAACAAGCTCAAATTAAGAGATATTCCACAATAAAATGGACCTAATCTTCATGTGAAGGTCATGAAAATTAAAGACTAAGGGACAGTTGCAAACTGAAGAATAAGGAGACATAGCAACCAATTGCTGTGTGTGATTCTAAACTGGATCCATCAGTATTATTGGGACGTTATTGTAACAACTGGGGAAACCTGAACTGGGTTTGAGGATTTTGATGGTTGACTAAGTGAATGCTCTTGTTTACAGGAACTAAACCAACAGTAGTCAGGGGTGATGAGGTGTTATATCGGCAACTTACTTTCAAACTGTTTAGGAAAAGTTCTTTGGATGGTACTGGCAACTTGTCTATAAGCTTCAAATTGTTAAAAGTAAAATGTATCGGAAGTTTTACTTCTTTCTTACCAATTTGGATGCCTTTTATTTCTTTTGTCTGATTGCTACACCTAGGACTTCCAGCACTATGTTGAATGAAGATGGTAAGAATGGACATCCTTGTCTTGTTCTTGATCTTAGAGGAGAAGCTCTCAGTTTTTCATCATTGAGTATGATGTTAGTTGTGGGTTTTGCATATATGGCCTTTATTATGTTGATGTATATTCCCTTTAAATCCACTTTGTTGGGGGTTTTTATCATGAATGGATGTTGTACTTTTCCCAGTGCTTTTTCTACATCTATTGGAATGATCATGAGGTTTTTATCCTTTCTTTTGTTGATGTGATGTATCATGTTGACTGATTTGCAAATATTAAACTACCTATGCATCCCTGCAATAAATTCCACAGATCATGGAGAATGTTTTTTAATGTATTGTTGGGTTCCGTTTGCTAATATTTTGTTGGGGACTTTTGCATCTATGTTCATCAGAGATACTGGCCTATAGTTTTCTTCTTTTGTAGTGTCTTTATCTGGTTTTGGTATCAGGGTAATGCTGGCCTCATAGGATGAATTTGGAAGCTTTCCTTCCCCTTCTATTTTCTGGAATACTTTGAGAAGAACAGACATGAACACTTTTTAAAATGTTAGGTAGAATTCATCTCTGAAACCATCTGGTCCTGGGCTTTGTTTATTGGGAGTTTTTAATTACTGAGTCCATTTCATTACTCATAATCAGTCTATTCAGATTTTCTATTTCTTTTCCTGACTCAGTTTTGAAAGGTTATACGTGTCTAGGAATTTATCCACTTCTTCTAGGTTGTCCAATTTGTTGACATAAAATTTTTCACAATATTCTCTTATAATCCTTTGTACTTCTGTGGTGCTGGTCATTACATCTCTTCCTTCATTTCTGATTTTGTTTATCTGAGTCCTCTCTCTTTTTTTTTTTTTTTAAGATTTTATTTATTTGACAGAGAGAGATAGTGAGAGCAGGAACACAAGCAGGGGGAGTGGGAGAGGGAGAAGCAGGCTTCCCGCTGAGCAGGGAGCCCGATGCAGGGCTCGACCCCAGGACCTTGGGACCATGACCTGAGCCGAAGGCAGACGCTTAACGACTGAGCCACCCAGGTGCCCCTCTCTTTTTTTTCTTGAGCAGTCTGGTGAAAGGTTTATCAATTTTGTTTATCCTTGCAAAGAACCAGCTCTTATTAATTAATTGAATTTAAATAATAAAAAAAAGAATCAGCTCCTGGTTTCATGGATCTTTTCTATTGCTGGTGGCTTTTTTTGGTCTCAATTTCATTTATTTCTGCTGTAATCTTTATTATTTCCTTCCTTCTACATGACATGATACTATATATAGAAAAACCAAAAGACTTCAAACTACTGGAACAAGTAAATGAATTCAGTAAAGTCACAGGATACAAAATTAATACAGAAATCTGTTGCATTTCTATACACTAATGAAATAGCAGAAAAAAAATTAAAAACAATCCCATTTACAGTTGCATAAAAAAGAATAAAATTCCTAGGAATAAACCAAGGAGGTGAAAGACCAAAGAAATTGACGATGACACAAACAAATAGAAAGATATTCCATGCTCATGGATTGGAAGAACCAATATTGTTAAAATGTCCATACTACCTAAAGCAATCTACAGATTTAATGCAATCACTATCAGAATACCAACAACATTTTTCACAGAACTGGAACAAATAATCCTAAAATTTGTATAGAACCACAAAAGACACCAAACAGCCAAAACAAAACTAGAGGTATCACAATACTAGATTTCAAGATATATTATATAGCTATAGCATGCAAACAGTATGATACTGGCACAAAAATAGACACATAGATCAAGGGAACAGAATAGAGTCCAGAAATAAACCCATGCTTATATGGTCAATTAATCTATGACAAAGGAGAGAAGACTATACAATAGGGAAAAGACAGACTCTTCAACAAATGGTGTTGGGAAAACTGGACAGCAACATGCAAAAGAATGAACCTGGACCACTTTCTTACACTGCACACAAAAATAAACACAAAATGGATTAAAGACCTAAATGTGATACCTGAAACTATAAAACTCCTAGAAGAAAACATAGGCAGTAGTTTCTTTGACATCAGCCATAGAAGCATTTTTCTAGATATGTCTCCTCAGACAGAGGAAACAAAACAAAGTTAAACTATTGGGACTATGCTAAAATAAAAAGCTTTTGCACAGTGTAGGAAACCATCAATAAAATGACAAGGCAACCTACTGAATGGGAGAAGATATTTGCAAATGATATATCTGATAAGGGATTAATATCCAAAGTATACAAAGAACTTACACAACTCAACATCAAAAAAACCAAATAATCTGATTTAAAAATGGGCAGAAGACTTGAACAGACATTTCACCAAAGAAGACATACAGATGGCCAACAAACACATGAAAAAATGCTCAACATCACTGATCATCAGGGAAATGCAAATCAAAACACAAAGAGATATCACCTCACACCTGTCAGAATGGCTAAAATCAAATACACAAGAAACAACAAGTTTTGGAACCCTCGCGCCCTAATGGTAGGAATGCAAATTGGTATAGCCACAGTGGAAAACAGTATGGATTTCCTTAAAAAATTAAAAATAGAATTACCATATGATACGGTAATACCACTACTGGGTATTTACCCAAAGAAAATGAAAACACTAATTTAAAAAGATATATGCAGGGCGCCTGGGTGGCTCAGTTGGTTAGGCGACTGCCTTCGGCTCAGGTCATGATCCTGGAGTCCCGGGATCGAGTCCCGCATCGGGCTCCCCGCTCAGCGGGGAGTCTGCTTCTCCCTTTGACCCTCCCCTCTCTCATGCTATTTGTCTCTATCTCATTCTCTCTCTCAAATAAATAAATAAAATCTTTTAAAAAATAAAAAAAATAAAAAGATATATGCATCCCTATGTTTATTGCATTATTTACAATAACCGAAATGTGGAAACAACCCAAGTGTCCATCATTAGATGAATGGATAAAGAAGTAGTATATAGGGGCGCCTGGGTGGCTCAGTTGGTTAAGCGACTGCCTTCAGCTCAGGTCATGATCCTGGAGTCCCGGGATCGAGCCCCGCATCGGGCTCCCTGCTCGGCGGGGAGTCTGCTTCTCCCTCTGACCCTCCTCCCTCTCATGTGCTCTCTCTCTCAAATAAATAAATAAAATCTTAAAAAAAAAAAAAAAAAAGAAGTAGTATATATACAATGGAATATTACTCAGCCATTAAAAAAGAACGAGATCTTGACAACATGGATAGACTTAGGAAGTATGATGCTAAGTAAAGTAAGTTAGGGAAATACAAATACCACTGTGATTTTACTCATATGTGGAATGTAAGAAACAAAGCAAATGAACAAGCAAAGAAAAAAAAGGCAAACAAAAAAACAGACTTTTAAATACAGAAAACAAACTGGTGGTTGCCAGAGGAGAGGTGGGTGGAGGGATGGGTGAAATAGATAAAGCTGATGAAAAGCACACTTATTGTGACAAGTACTAAGTAATGACCGTTGAATCATTATATTGTACACCTGAAACTAATATAACACTGTATGTTAATTACATTTCAGTAAAAAAATAAGTAACAAAAAAAGTATATGCTGAATAAGATATAACGGATCATTTAAAGCAAAAATAATAAATTACATTGCAGGGTTTATAAACACCTAGGAATATAATGCATGGCAACAATAGCATGAGGCACAGGAGAAAGAAAATGAAAGCGTACTCTTACTAGGTTTTTACCTTATATGTAAAGTGGTAGAAAATTATGTGAAGGTGTAATCTGTGATAAATTGTAAAAGCATTATTATAAACCCTAGAGCAGCCACTGATAAAGTAAACAAACATTAGCAGTGAACAGTATAGGAATTCAAAGACAAAAAACAGCTGTATCGGTGTAAGAAAGAGTGTGATATGGCTTAGAAAAACAACTAAGTGGGGCGCCTGCGTGGCTCAGTGGGTTAAGCGTCTGCCTTCAGCTCAGGTCATGATCCCAGGGTCCTGGAATCCAGTCCTACCTCGGGCTCCCTGCTCAGCAGGAAGCCTGCTTCTCCCTCTCCTGCTCACCCTGCTTGTGCTCTCTCTTTTTCTTTCTCTCTCTGTCAAATAAATAAAAATCCTTATTAAAAAAAAAAAGAAAAACAACTAAGAATAACATATTAATATGACACAAAAAGAAATAATTAGGGCAAGAGTGCTAGACTTTGTTACATAGAGCTCTAAAATTTCTCTCATTGAAAGACTGTACAGACAAAACTGAAAGCAAACATCAAGTGTAGAAGGGAAATCTCTGATATATTCCAGGCAAAGAGTTGATATTACCAATATACAAAGAGTTATTACAAACCAGTAAGCAAATTATAGGAATTCCAATTTAAAAATGAACAAAATATGATAGTTTATAAAGAGGAAATTATGGGTGAAAATATCCTTATCCTAACTCCATGCTATACATGGAGTGCAGGATTAGATATAGACACATAGATACCTTGTTCCCAAATATAACTTAAGCTTAATTCTGTACATTTAGTGGCGTGTATTTAATACATGGGATTTTATAACGGGAAGCCGCCATCAATCAGAATAAGGTGATATTTTACAGCGCTTCTACCATTTATCAGGCAGTCTCACAAAGAAGTTACTTATCCATCAAAAGAGAATATAACCAGTAGTTGGAATTATGGTTTATCTTTCAGAGATCAATTCAATGAATTGTAAGCTGTAACTACATGATTCTTTTTATGAATTCACGATCTAAGGAAAACAGATAGTATAAATATTTTATCTAACTGAAAGTTTCAATAACACAAGCCCATTTAAATCCCAGAGTGGAGGCATTATGTGAAGCTTAAAAGATTAGGGATTAAAGATGAAAAAGTAAGTGCTTCAGCATCTGAAACCCGTTCCACCTTAAATGACAACGTATGCTTTAAGGAGGAATGTTTTCCTTCCCTTCTTATTTCCTACAGCTTTACTTTCTCCACTTTTGATTGCTAGATTCATCTTCTAGCCATCCAAAAGACTGACCTCTAAAAACATGAGTTGAACCCAAAGCTAGTTGTAAAAAAACATGTTTCTTTGAAATAGGATTTCCATCATTCACCTAAGGTTTATAAAACCACTCTTTAAATAAACACTGTGAAAATGACTAGTTACGATACATGAATTCATACGAACCCGTGAGATCACCCTTTCGGGTAACAGTGAAATGTCACATTCAGGAATCTTGCCTGCAAGAGAGGTTTCAGACGCACTTTGTTCAGGAAAAATGGATTCTTCTTTAGCAACTACTTTGAGTTTTAACTTGCTTCTCCATTTCAGTAACTGAAGTTCATGTTTTAACATCTGCCATGAAAATAATTGACAAATTCCATGTCATTGTCGTAAAGGTTCAATGAGATAATATGTATATAGCTCAGTGCTCGACACCATAATAGCACCAAATAAACATTCTTCATTATTGTTATCCCTGCTACATAAACAATCTTTGTCCATAGCATGGTTAATACTCTCTAGACCACCAGAGCATTAGAGATCATTTCCGTCTGTTGTCAGACATCAACGGCTTAGGCAGCAACCTCGAAGGTGTGGTCCAACCTCCTCCTTTCGATGAGGAAGCTGAAACCCACAGAGTCAAGGCTCTGGTAATGAGTGAACTGATATTTGGGCCATGGAAAGGAGGTGGTTAGCACAGAGATAAAAAAGGAGAGTTAGAGGAAAGCATTTGGGGTCTTGCCTGATTTATTGTTATAAAATGTCCCCATTTTAACTTTGAATACATTCTTTTTAAAACTGCATAATCGAGAAAAAGCCATAAGGGTAAATAAGTGTTACACACACACACACACACACACACACGAGCCTAAGAAAGGGTACACATTGGGGAAGTAGCACCCAGAAGTGTTCCCTGCTTTCTCCGCCCAGCACACAGCTGCCTTGCTCACTTCACCCACTTAAGTGAGTGATGGTTAGGCCAAGAAATCACATAGCTAGAAGAAAATGTTTTCTCTAAACACCCAATTAACTACGGAATATACATCTATATTAAGGATAATACTATATTATGTATAATATACATTGTTATATATTTTAATATCTATCAACTACTGCATGCAAAACATCATGCCCAGTGTATGGGGATGATTAAGAGAACAATACTGCCTCAGGGATGTTCAGTTCAAGAGGGGTGTGAAAGGGGCAGACTAGTCATGTACGGTTACTTATTTTGCCATTAGACAATCACTGATCAGACGCCGGGGGAGCCAGGGTCAAAATGCTAGCTTAGTGCACAGTGTTCGAAAACACCGAACAGGGGCGCCTGGGTGGCTCAGTCGGCGAAGCAGCTGACTCTTGATTTTGGCTCAGGTCATGATTTCAGGGTCTTTTTTTTTTTTTTTTAAAGATTTATTTATTTATTTGAGAGAGCGAGAATGAGAGAGATAGAGTACATGAGAGGGGGGAGGGTTAGAGGGAGAAGCAGGCTCCTCGCCCAGCAGGGAGCCCGATGTGGGACTCGATCCCAGGACTCCAGGATCATGACCTGAGCCGAAGGCAGTCACTCAACCAACTGAGCCACCCAGGCGCCCCATGATTTCAGGGTCTTGAGATCAAGCCTCGCATCAGGCTCCCTGCTCAGTGCGGAGTCTGCCTGAGATTCTTTCTCTCCCTCTCCCTCTGTCCATCCTGCCCCCCCGCAATGTTCTCATTCTCTCTCTCTCTCTCTCTCAAATAAATAAATAAATCTTAAAAGAAAAGAAAGAAAGAAAGAAAAGAAAGAAAGAAAGAAAGAAAGAAAGAAAGAAAGAAAGAAAGAAAGAAA
>NW_023270451.1:5726057-5748486 GCF_011800145.1 Mirounga leonina | reverse complement strand
AAAGAAAGAAAGAAAGAAAGAAAGAAAGAAAGAAAGAAAGAAAGAAAAAGAAAAGAAAGAAAGAAAGAACACTGAACAAGCAGACTAAAACAGTGGTCCCTAAAGTATAACTGGTGGACCAGCAACACTGAACATGTACTCCATGAATGCTGGAGGACATCCTCTAAGAACACCGATTCAATACCAGTAGGTGCTTGATGAATCTCAGTGTCCTCTGCAGACTCTAGCACTGTTTCCAGCATAGATCTTTGCATACCCTCTTGGTATGTATATGGTATCACCAATCTCAACATCTGAACCAGGTAACGATGGAAGGGCGTTGATCCTGCCCTTGATGAGACAACTACTAAACAGGGAGTTAAATTTCTTATTTTTCTGTTTCTTATTTACCCCGACTTTGTATTTCAAGACCATTGATAAAACATTACCTACGAAGTAATATAACTTAAAAAATTCCATTTTTCAATGTCTGATCCTAGTAGTTACTGTGAGTATTCTAAAACAACATTAAGCAATAATGTACTAATAGCTTAAGCAAACTAGAGATATTTTTAAGTTTGGAGGAATTTGCTTGGGCCCTCTGTTTTAATTGCTTTAATTAAAGTGTCACATCCGGGAGCCTGGGTGGCTCAGTCGTTAAGCGTCTGCCTTCAGCTCAGGTCATGATCCCAGGGTCCTGGGATCGAGTCCTACATCCAGCTCCCTGCTTGGCAGGAAGCCTGCTTCTCCCTCTCCCACTCCCCCTGCTTGTGTTCCTGATCTCGCTGTCTCTCTCTCTGTCAAATAAATAAGTAAAATCTTAAAAAAAAAAAGTGTCACATCCTTTAAGTTTAGCAATTTAGTAATTTTTAAAATAATTTATATTAAAATTAAAATGTATTACATTGAATGTTGAAAAAAGAATAATAATCTTATCTAGAAAAGAAAAATTTATTCAGTCTTTATCATATCAAATAGTTTCTTTTCCATTTGAGATATCTATATCCATCTAAACACTTGCTTAAACAAAATTCTTCATTTTTATCAATAATTTCAAACAAAATGCTGAAATGATTTTTCCTCAATGTTCACAGTTGAAATGAAACAACAGAATTTATTAGAAAATATTTGGTAGCTGAAGTATAATTTAAATTATTAAATTAAAAGAATAAAGACCCCATCAAAAGTATATAATATTGGGGCACTGGGGGGATTCAGTAGGTTAAGCATCTGACTTCAGCTCAGGTCATGGTCTCAGGGTCCTGGGATCGAGCCCCACGATCGAGCCCTACCTCCAGCTCCCCACTCAGCAGGGAGTCTGCTTGTCCCTCTCCCTCTCACTCTGTCCCTCCTCCCCACTCAGGCACATGCACGCACTCTCTCAAATAAATAAGCAAAATCTTTTTTTAAAAAAGTACATAATATTCAGTATTTTAGTACTTTCCACACATAGCATTATCATCTGAGGCAACATCAATATAAGGACAAAATTTAGTTTCTAAAAAAATTAAGTTTCCAAGATACCATACCAGCTCATCTTCTCTCTTTTTATACTTATGTCTTGCTTTATCCCTCCATTTAGTTAGGATAGCTATTAGCTTGTAATGGCGGCACATCTTTTGCATCCGCAATAGTGTATCTAAAGAAAATTTATTAGATTAGTGTGTATATATAAAGATGTTTCCAAAAAAACAAAGTATTTAATATTCTATCATGTTTATAATATGAACCAATATTGCATCTGGCAGTTTTTGTTTGATTTTAATTACATCTAAAATTAATTACTTTTAACAGCAGTAGATCTTTACTCCAGAAACTTTATTAACCTGTAAATATCACCTTTGCTCTTGGAAATTAAGATGTAGGGGCGCCTGGGTGGCTCAGCCTGTTAAGCGTCTGTCTTCAGCTCAGGTCATGATCCCAGGGTCCTGGGATCAAGCCCCGCACTGGGCTCCCAGCAAGGAGCCTGTTTCTCCCTCTCCCTCTGTCCTTCCCCCTGCTCATGCTCACTCTCTCTCTCTCTTTCAAATAAGTAAATAAAATCTTTTTAAAAATTAAAAAATATATATTAAGATGTAATAGATGTAATAACACGTCAATATATATATGACACATCATTTTTTTTTAAATCAAACCAGTTCTTTATAAAACCAGAACTTCCAAACTTATTCATAGAAATACAATTATAAGGTAGTATTCTGGTTTAGTTAAATGCCCTATGATTAAATAAATTGCTCCATTTTATGTTTTAACTAAGGGTCCAAAGCTCAAATACAGGGGCCAGGCCAGGAAGGAGGATGACTACGGCAGGCCCTGGGGACACCGCTTAAGAGGGCATTGGCTTCTTAGCTGAAGCTAATTGTTTCCTCTCAGAATTAGAGGCCCATCAATCTTATGTTAAAACCTTCAGAGGGCACCTTGGTGGTTCAGTCAGTTAAGCATCCAACTCTTGAGTACCGCTCAGGTCATGATCTCAGGGTCAGGAGATGGAGCCCCGCCTCGGGCGCGTGCTGGGCCTCGAATCTGCTTAAGATTCTCTCTCTCCCTCTCCCTCTGCCCCTCCGCCCCATGCTCCCATGTGTGCACTCTCTCTTGCTCTCTCTCCCTCCCTAAAAAAAAAAAAAAAAAACCCTCAGAGGGCTCACTGTGACCGAGGTACCAGGAGTAACCGATCAAGAAGAAATGATTCTCTGATTTGCAGTAGCCATAAACCAATATTCGGTAAGTGGCTAAAATCTGAGCAAAAGGCTAGAGTTCCCTATTCCTGCTCTGAAGATCATGTACATGCCCTGTCTACTCATTACAACTACCAAGGGTTTAAGGAAAGGAAAATTCATTTTCTTTGTTTCCTCATGTATCCATTAAATGAAATAACTGTAAAGAATGGAAAACTCTCTACAAGAAATAGTCAATTTTGGTACCTGTGATATACCAGCTCTCTATGAGTAAAAATGATGATAGTAGATCCCTATTTATATTTATATTTGTACATACATCACACAGATCCCCACAGGATTTTATTTCAAACATGCCTGTTTTCTGTTACAATAAAACCCTTTGAGACAAATCTCATTTAAATGTAAGACATTTAATTAGTGGCTTTACATTTCATGACAGTTTTCTAGACATCATGATAAATTCTCTAGTACCAACTGATGAGTTGTTAAGTGTGTTGATTCTTTGAATAAATGAATACAAAAATTAACCGCTACTATGTTAGGATTTACCTGTAAGCTGTTTTTTTTGACCTTCTGTATAAGAGTGCCAGAGACGAAATATGTATTTTTGAAGTCTGAAATTGTCATATTCCATTGCTTTTTCCATCTTTTCAGCCAGAAGTTCATCTTCATTTATAAGAGGTATCGCTATGTCTCTCCAAGTGCTATAGGCAGAAGATACAGAAAAATAGTATTTTGACGTTATGGCAACACATTACTAATAAATGGAGAGGGAGAAGGAGTAATAATACCTCCTTTATCTCCTCAAAATTCACAGCATAGAAAGAAATTGTTCAATTATTGTTATTGTTTTATTTCTAGCTAGTCCTGGGTTTCCTTTGAGCTTGTACTTCCCTTTGCTACATTTCTAAAACCCAGTAAAGATCTGAAATTCAGAAGTTTTTTCATAACCTATATAGAGGCTAATAGTTTAGTAAAGTAATTTTGCCTCGGGGCACCTGGATGGCCCAGTTGGTTACGCATCCCACTCTAGATTTTGGCTCAAGTCATGATCTTGGGGTCCTGGGATCAAGCCCCACAACAGGCTCTACACTGAGCGCAGATTCTCTCTCTCCCTCTCCCCCTGCCCCTCCTTCCTCCCCCCTCCCACTCTCTCTCTCTCTCTAAAATAAATAAGTAAATCTTAAAAATAAATAAATAAATATTTAAAAACTAAAGTAATTTTGCATCAAAACCTCCCTAGACTTGACACATAGCTATTCATAGTCTTTTTAAAATTTCATTTCATATACATTTCATTTCATTTTATATACATATATATAACATATAGAGAGAAATACTAATATATTTGAATATGTTTGGTTCCAACATGCTGCCCCAGACACCACTGAAGATGTTCTATAATACACAGAATGTGCAGAAATTACCTTTGTAAAATTTTTTAAGAAAAGGAATCTAAATTTCAAAACATATCTCCAAGGGTTTCAGTGAAGGGATTATAGACGTACACTTTCAAAAAAAGCAATACCTTGAAGAAGTAAAGAACATATTTTAACTAAGTAAAAGCCAAATAAAAATAAAAGAAATATATAATGCAAAATGGTGGAAACATGATTAAATAGATAAAATCAGAACGACTGGCCAAAAATGAGTTGTTCTTCCTATGGAGAATATTAAGAATAAAAACACAAAGAAATAGGATGTAAAATCACATTCTTACCAAAAATGGGTCTTTACTAAATGTCCGGTATAAAAAGTACATGCTTTTATCATCAATTCTGGAGTCATCTAAAGTAAATAAATAAATGAAATAGCACACATTAGAAGAAAGTGGAATGCAAAGGCTAACTCCAGAAGATGCAGAGGAAAATGAGAGCAATGATTACCTTGGGCAGTAGGGAGACAGGAGCAGATTAGAAGAACTACATGCCAATTATGTATTCTGTAACTTTATTGTGTATGTCCGTTACCAATTTTTCAAAAGTTAAAATCGCAGCTTAAAATTTTCTCATTGTATTGTATTTACTTTAAAGCATTTTAAGTAAGTTCCATGGTATTATTATTATTGTCAGTTGTATTGATAGGAGTACAGAGTTGTGGGTCTGCTGGTCACCATTAAACTGAATGATTTTGCCTTCTCAAGAGTATAAAATGAAATTTTCTTTAAAAAAAAGAAAAAAATGCTTACAGGAATGCCTCACCAAGAAGTAACAGGAAAGCCACATAAATTAAAATTTTGGAATATGCTGAAAGAGATGCAAATTTATCTATCACTTGCAACTATTCACAATAACATATGTTAACATGTGGGAACAGCTAACTGAGCATTACCTTCTGTACATTCTTTAATGAGTAAAAATAATGTCACATTACACATTTGTTATATGTACATGGTACTGTAAAGTACAATGGTGTTATTTTTTCTCATGTTTTCACTACCCTGTTTGCCATATAAATAAACATGTGGCCAAACATCTGTTTGGTTCAAATCTCTACCAACTGCCAGAATTCTGAATTCCACTTTTCACAAATGTTTTTCTCCTTTGCACATTGCTGTAAATGCTTTGTTGAGGTCATAGATACAACATACACATGTTAATCATGGAGTTATTTAAGGCATACAACAGAGGCCGCCTGATGTTCAATGACATTTGGAAATCCTCAGCTTGATGGAGATTATATGTAAATTATGCTTGTGGTGAGGGAGAACATAAATCACTGAAGTCAGTTTTTACTAAATTCTGATTTTCATAAGGGAAAGGAATGCAGATGAACAAAGTAAGAGTATCGGGGATATCACAGCAGGGTGGATAAAACCAGGAAAGGAGGGGCGCCTGGGTGGCTCAGTCTTTAAGCATCTGCCTTCAGCTCAGGTCATGATCCCAGAGTCCTGGGATCGATCCCTGCATCAGGCTCCCTGCTCTGTGAGAAGCCTGCTTCTCCCCCTCCCACTCCCCCTGCTTGTGTTCCCTCTCTAGCTGTGTCTCTCTCTGTCAAATAAATAAATAAATTCTTAAAAAAAAAAAAAAAAAAAAAACAGGAAAGGAATGAAGTGGCAGAAGTAAGGACAAATTTCATCTACAATACAATTTTCCTGCTCTGCCATTAGCCCCTAAATTTCCTAAGATTAAACTTTTTTTAGAAGATACAACCTGGAAAGTACTATATAAATATCTACAATAATATGGCATAGTTCATTAAAAAATGAGCATATTACAGATCAAATGAATGAAAACAAAAATTACCACAACTAGTGTAGTAAAACATCTGTCATCATACAAGATTTTTACAGTATTATTGACTAGATTCCCTATCCTGTGCTGTTCATCTCCATGACTTATTAATTTTTTAACTAAGAGCTTGTACCTCTTAATCCCCTCTTCCATTTCCCATATTCCCCACCCACCTCACCTCTGGCAACTATCAGTTTGTTCTCTGAATGTATGAGTCTGTTCTCTTTTTTGTTTGTTCAGTCATTTCTTCTGTTTTATGGAGTCTACATGTAAGTGAAATCATCTGGCTTTTGTCTTTCTCTGTCTAACTTATTTCACTTAGCATAACAGCCTCTAGGTCCATCTATATTGTCACAAATGGCAAGATCTCATTCTTTTCAAATGGCTGGAGAGTATTCCATTATATATATGTACCACCTTTTCTTCATCCATGTATCTATTGATGGACACTTGGGTTGCTTCCATATTTTGGCTATTATAAATAATGTTGCAGTAAACATAAGGGTACATATATCTTTTCAAATTAGTGTTTTCAATTTCTTCAAATAAATACCCAAAAGTGGAATTAATAGATTATATGGTATTTTTAATTTTTTGAGGAACCTCCATACTGTTTTCCATATTAGTTGCACCAATTTACATTCTCACCAACATTGCACAGGATTCTCTTTTCTTCACACCCTCACCAACACTTATTTCTTGTTTTTTTGATACTAACCATTCTGACTGGTGTGAGGTGATATTTCATTGTGGTTTTAATTTTCATTTCCCTGATGATGAGTGATGTTGAGCATCTTTTCATGCATCTGCTGGCCATCTGTATGTCATTCTTGGAAAAAAAAATGTCTATTCAGATCCTCTGCCCATTTTTAATTGGATTATTTGTGTTGTGTTTTTTGGTGTTGAGTTGTATAAGTTCTCTATATATTTTGGATTTTAAGCACTATCACATATATTATTTGCAAATATCTTCTCCCCTTCAGTAGGTTGGCTTTTCATTTTGTTGTTAGTTTCCTTTGTTATGCAAAACTTTTTATTTTGGTGTACTCCCAGTAATTTATTTTGTTTTTGTTTCCCTTGCCTGAGAAGAGTATCCATAAATATGTTGCAAAGGCTATTGTCCAAGAGATTACTGTCTATGTTTTCTCATAGAAGTTTTATGATTTCAAGTCTCACATCTAGGTTTTTAATCCATTTTGAGTTCACTTTTGTGCATGGTGTAAGAAAGTGGTTCAGTTTCATTTTACATGTAGCTGTTCAGTTTTCCCAACACCATTTGTTGAAGAGACTGTCTTTTACCCATTGTACATTCCTGCTCCCTAGACTATTCTTTAGGGATCATTCAAATAGTTTGTATAATCCTCCCTCTTTTGTCATAGTTTAATTGACAGTGTAATTGTGGGCTTATTTCTGGGCTCTCTCTCCTATTCCCTTGATCTGTGGGTCTATTTCTGTGCCAGTACCATACTGTTTTGATTACAGTCGCTTTGTAGTATAGCCTAAAATCTGAGATTGTGATACTTCCAGCTTTGTTCTTTCCCAAGATTGTTTTGGCTACCCAGGGTCTTTTGTGGTTCCAGAAATATTTTAGTATTACTCTAGTTTCGTAAAAAAAAAAAAAAAAAAAAGTGCTGTTTGTATTTTGGTAGATATTGCCTTACGTCTGTAGATTGCTTTGAGTATTATGGACATTTTAACAACATTAATTCTTCCAATCCATGAGCATGGTATGTCTTTCCATTTGTGTCATCTTCAATTTCTTTCATCGATGTCTTGTAGTTTTCAGAGTGTGGGTCTTTTACCTCCTTGGTTAAGTTTATTCATAGATTGTTTATTCTTTTGATGCAATTGTAAGTAGAATTGTTTTTTTTATTATTATTTCTCTTTCTGCTACTGTGTAATATATTAGTGTATAAAAACACGGGCGCCTGGGTGGCTCAGTCGTTAAGCGTCTGCCTTCAGCTCAGGTCATGATCCCAGGGTCCTGGGATCGAGCCCCACATCGGGCTCCCTGCTCTGCGGGAAGCCTGCTTCTCCCTCTCCCACTCCCGCTGCTTGTGTTCCTTCTCTCACTATCTCTCTCTCTGTCAAATAAATAAAATCTTTAAAAAAAAAAACACACACACACAACAGATTTCTGTATATTAATTTTCTACCCTGCAACTTTAGTGAATTCATTTATTAATCCAATAGTGTTCTGGTGGAGTACTGGGGGTTTTTATAAATTGTATGATGTCATCTGCAAACAAGGACAGTTTTACTTCTTCCTCACCAATTTGGATGCCTTTTATTTCTTTTTCTTGTCTGATAGCTGTGGTTAGAACTTCCAATACTATGTTGAATAAAAGCAGTGAAAGTGGACATCCTTGTCTTCTTCCTGATCTTAGAGAAATGGCCTTCAGTTTTTACCATTGAGTATGATGGTAGCTATGGGTTTTTCATATATAGCCTTTATTATGTTGAGGTGTATTTCTTGTATACCCACTTTGTTGACAATTTTATCATAAGTAGATGTGTATTTTGTCAAGTAATTCTGCATCTATTGAAATAATCATGTGGTTTTTATCCTTCTTCTTGTTAATGTGTTGCATTGTTTTGATTGATTTGCAAAGATTGCATCCCTGGAATAAATCCCACTTGATTGTAGTGGTCAATCCCTTGAATGTAAGGTTGAATTTGGTTTGCTAATATTTTGTTAAGGATTTTTGCATGTATGTTCACCAGAGATATGGGCCTCTAGTTTTCTCTTTTTGTAGTGTCTCTGTCTGGTTTTGGTATCAGAGTATTGTTGGTCTCATAGAATGAATTTAAAGCATTCCTTCCTTTCTATTTTTTAGAATAGTTTGATAATGATAGTTCTTTAAATGTGTGGTAGAATTCACCTGTAAAGCCATCTTGTCTTGGAGTTTTGTTTGTTAGGAGCTTTTTTTTTTTTTTATTACTGATTCAATTCAATTTCATTACTAGTAATTGGTCTCAAATTTTCTATTTTTTTCCTGATTCAGTTTTGGAAGATTGAATGTTTCTAGGAATTTATCCATTTCTTCCAAGCTGCCCAATATGTTGGCAGATAATTTTCATAGTATTCTCTTATAATCCTTTGTATTTCTCTGATGTTTGTTATTTTTCCTCTTTCATTTCTAAAAATATTTATTTGCATCCTCTCTTTTTTTCTTAATGAAACTTGCTAAAGGTTTATCAACTTTGTCTATCTTTTCAAAGAACCAGCTCTTGCTTTCTTTGATCTTTTCTATTTTTTTTTTTTTTTGCTAGCTTTCTTATATTTCCCCTCTAATCTTTATTATTTCCTTCCTTCTACTGATTTGTTAGTCTTCTTTTTTTAGTTCTTTTAGGTATAAGGTTAGATTGTTTGAGATTTTTCTTGTTTCTTGAGATAGGCCTGTATTACTATAAACTATTCTCTTGGAACTTCTTTTGCTGTGTCCCAAAGATTTTGCACCCTTGTGTTTCCATTTTCATTTGTCTCCATGTATTTTTTGATTTCCAATTTGATTTCTTCTTTGACCTATTGCTTGTTTAGTAGCATATTGTTTAGACTCCATGTGTTTGTGTTTTTTCCAGTTTTTTTTTTCTTGTAACAGATTTCTAGTTTCATATCATTGTGGTTAGAACAGATGCTTGATATGATTTGAATCTTCTTAAACTTACTGAGGCCTATCTTGTGGCCCAGCATATTATCTATCCTAGAGAATGTCCCATGTGTAGTTGAAAAGAGTGCGTATTCTGCTGTTTTTGGATGAAATGTTCTGTGTATATCTCGTAAGTTCATCTGGTCTAATGTATTGTTTAAAGCCACTGTTTCCTTCTTGATTTTCTGTCTGGATGATCTATTAGTTGATGTATGTGGGGTGTTAAATTCCCCTAATATTATTGTACTACTGTCAATCTCCCTTTATGTCTGTTAATATTTGCTTTATTTATTTAGGTGCTCCTATGTTGTGTGCATAGATATTTACAATGGCATTCCCTGGTTGGATTGATCCCTTTATCATTATGTGATGCCCTTCTTTTTTTTGTTGCAGTCTTTGTTTTAAAGTCTATTTTGTCTGATATAAGTGTTGTTAGCCTGGCTTTTTTTTTTTTTTTTTTTCCACTTCCATTTGCATGGAATATCTTTTTCTATCCCTTTACTTTCTATGTGTATGTATCTTTAGGTCTAAACTGAATCTCTTGTAGGCAGCATATTGAGGGGTCTTATTTTTTTACCCATTTGGTTACCCTATTTTTTTTTAATTGGGACATTTAGTCCATTTATATTTAAAGTAATTATTGATAGGTATGTACTTATTGCCATTTTGTTAATTGTTTTCTGATTGTTTTTGTAGTTATCTATTCCTCTCTTCTCTTGCTCTCTTTCCTTGTGGCTTGATGACTTTCTTTAGTGTTATGCTTGGATTCTTTTCTCTTTATTTTTTGTGTATCTATTACAGGTTGTTGATTTGTGGTTACCATGAGGTTCATATATAACACCCTATGTAACAGTCTATATTAAGGTGATGGAGGCTTAAGTTTGAACACATTCTAAAAGCACTAACTTTTTACTCTCCCCTTCACATTTTATGTATCTCACATCATATTTTACATCTTTTTACTTTGTGTATCCCCTAATTGTTGTAGATATAATTGATCTTACTACTTTTGTGTTTTAACTCTATATTGGATAAGTAATTAATCTACTATTTTTACTATATGTTTGCTTTTACCAGTGAAATTTTTTCCTTTCCTAATTTTCTTACTTCTAGGCATGGTCTTTTCTTTCTAAGAATTCCTTTTAACATTTCTTGTAAGACTGGTTTAGTGGTGATGAACTCCTTTAACTTTTGTTTATCTAGGTGGCTTTTATCTCTCCTTCAGCTGGATGATCATCATTACTTTGGTCTTTATTTACTGTATTGCTTATCTCCATTTTGTTTAGCTCTTTTTCTGTGATTTTGTCTTATTCTTTCATTTGGGACATATCCCTCTGTCTCCCCCATTTTGTCTAACTCTCTGTGTCTGTTTCTATGTATTAGGTAGGTCACCTATGTCTCCTGGTCTTGAAAGTAGTGACATTGTGTAGATGAGGTCCTATGGTGCATAGTAGCACAGTCCCCCCGGACACCAGAACCAAGTGCTCCAGGGGTGTCCCCCATATAGGCTGCATGTGTCCTCCCACTGTGGCTGAGGCTTGATTGCTGTGGGCCCACTGGTGGGTAAGACTGGCCCTTGGCCTGGCTCTCTGCAATTCGTTGCTGTGACAGTTGTGGATGCACTAATAGGCAGGTCTTGTATCCTATGCAGCCAGCTCAAAGGCCCTGCTGGAGAAACTGCAGATGGGCTGGTGTGTGGGGTTATCTCCCTATGTCTACAGGGCAGGAGTCACTTTGGAGAGGGACTGGTTCTAGCCAGGGATGCCTGCCAGGAGCCACTTTGGAGGGACACCTCCCAAGGTAGGTGGGTTGGATGGGGTGAGGCTGAAAGAGAATGCCAGGGCTGGCGGCAGTGCTAGCAATCAATAGATGGAGAGTATTAGAACAGGCTCCCACAGGCATGCAGCTATCTCGGCCGGGGGAGGGCAAGAAAAATGGCTTCCCCTAGCACTTTTGTTCCCAAAGAACTCTCCTGCAGATCCCTTCCCTTCCAGCACATGTCCTAAAATTAGTCAATAAATCTCTTTCAAGTATACCCCAGGCACTTTTCAAATTTCTGCTTCTGTGCTGTGTCTCCACAGATTCATTTAGTATCCTGGATCTTTAAGGGTGGAGGCTTGGCTTCCTATCACCCTCCAGCTCTCTCAGAGCTAAGCCCTGCTGATTTTTAAAGCTCCCAGAGTTAAGTCCCACCGATTTTCAAAGTCAGGTGTCATGGGGACTCATCTTCCCAGTGAGGGTCCCCAAGGCCAGTGGTGCCTGGTGTGGGTTCTGATCTCCTCACTCCTCTGTGCTTGTGGTGTCCCTGCCATTTGTGGTTAGTCACACCAGGGGTTTGGTTCCTGAGCACATCTCCACCCCTCCTATGCTTTTGAATGTGGACTTCTCTCTGCAACTACCTGTGGAAGATATGATCTGCCAGTCTTCAGCTTATTTCCAAAGTTAGAGGCAATACATGTAGTAGCTATTGACTCTGTGTATGTGTGGTGAGCTCCAGGTCGTGCTAGTCCATCATCTTCCCCACTGCTTTCTACTCTTGATAGCTGCTGTATATTAGTTAACTGCTAGTGACTAGAAAATACTCTTTCTCTCACTTTTTTATGCTAGCTGATAGGATTGCACAGAGTAGGAGCTAAACAAATACGTATGGACTAACCGACTTCCTGGGAAAACTGCCAATTCTCTGGCATCTGGCTTCTAAAAATGGAGAATTAAGGACTCAAGCAATGACTGTGGGGAAGTTGCTGGATGAAAAGCAACTTGGCATTGGTATAAATGGCCTCAGAGTGAGCGCTCTGTTTCCAGGCCCTCACAGACCACTCGCCCCAATTTCTCACAAGGACCGCTACACACAGACTGAGTGATAACTGAAGAAAAGGAGAAGGAGAGGAAGGTGCATCTCTATACAATTTCTGAGAGTCCAGTTATATGATAAGATCAGCTCTGAGTCTGAAATAAAAGAAAAAAACATTCTGCCATGGGAGATGGTTTCTAAAGTCAGAGTGGCAATGTCTCAATAACGAATTGGTTGCAAAAGAATTTTTTCAACATTTATTTAGAATTTGACACTGCTCTTTTCTTTTAGGCTGGTGGCCCCTTCTCTGGAGGCCAATTAGAATCTCCTTGAAACTTAGTAAATTACTCATGCCCACTCCCTCACCTCTATAGGAATTATCACTATGAGGAGTCGCTATTACTACTGAGAATATGTCTCATCCCTTGCATTAAGGCCCTCTGTTTTAAACTGAGTTCCAATAGGATACAATATGATTCAGTGAAAATGTATTCAACTTAACACACTGGTTTCAAAGAAACATGTTTTATAGTTTGGAAGAAAGATAAAAAATAAAATACCATATTGATCTTTTTTTAAAAAGATACTACATGTTGGGGTGCCTGGGTGGCTCAGTCATTAAGCGTCTGCCTTCGGCTCAGGTCATGATCCCAGGGTCCTGGGATCGAGCCCTGCATCGGGCTCCCTGCCCAGCAGGGAGCCTGCTTCTCCCTCTCCCACTCCCCCTGCTTGTGTTCCCTCTCTCGCTGTCTCTCTCTGTCAAATAAATAAATAAAATCTTTAAAAAAAAAAAGATACTACATGTAGCATATTACAACTCAGTCTTAAAAATATTTTATTAAAAATATTTCAAACTTACAAAGAATTAGAACGAATACCTAATACCCATAGTCTACGTTTAACACTGTCAATGATGTCTTTGAAGTATATAAAGTATACAAAGCAAAACTTTTGTATCTATTTCTAAAATATAATCACATTTTCTTCACAACCGCAACTGCATTATCCCAACTTAGACAATTAACAATAATTGCTTAATATCAGCTAATACCCACTCCATATCCAAATCTCTAGAATTTTCCCCCCAAATATCTTAGTTTGTTCAAACTGGCGTCTAAACAAGGACCGCGTGTTAGCACTGATGACTCAGTTCGTATGAAGAATTTCCCACATTTTTCTTCATTCTCCTTTTCTGTATTTTTCAATGTTTAATGACTATGAAGGGCAAACAAGGCATGGTCCCAGACTAAATCTGATGAATTCAGTTATCTGAGTGTCTTTAGTGTATTTTTACAGACAAGGTTCTAGAAGCCAATTTAAATGTCTTTGTTTTGAATTTGTTTTGATGAGAGGCTGAAAAAGGAGTTTTCTCCTCTCATCTGAAAGAATGACTAGAATGCAGGGGTGTGTGGTGGGGTGCTGCATAGCATCGGTCTCCGCTCCATGGATTGGGGGTTGGAGCCTTAAGGAAAAAGAGACTGCAGGGAAAATCCCAAGGAACTGCTCTTATCGGACGCTTGGCGCTATTTGCATAACACTAAGTGAGAGAAGACATTTCCTCCACTTCCGTTCAGCACACACACAGCACAGTGTCATCCACTTTTTTTTTTAAAGATTTTATTTATTTATTTGAGAGAGAGAGAATGAGAGAGAGCACATGAGAGGGGAGGGTCAGAGGGAGAAGCAGGCTCCCCGCTGAGCAGGGAGCCCGATGCGGGACTCGATCCCGGGACTCCAGGATCATGACCTGAGCCGAAGGCAGTTGCTTAACCGACTGAGCCACCCAGGCGCCCCAGTGTCATCCACTTTTGTCTGACTTTGAAGTTCTGAAAATTTGAAGTAATGTGATAAAAATATTACAAAAGTCTTACATTGTGCCAAATTTTGAAATAATGCAATCCCTCCGATTAAAATTTAATCAAGAAGCATTTCATTCCAAAGCTCCTGGGAACATGGATGTTTTAAGCTCTTGCCACATAGTGGTACCATTTTGGCAGGCAAACAATTGTGGAATTAGTCTTAAAGTGTAAGTTAGACTGATTCGAGGTCTTCATAAAAGTATCTCTTTCAAACAGTGTGACCACCAGATATGGTTTGAGTAGAGCAATGAGTCCAGAGAAAGGAGCGTTATTTTGGCATTTTAAGGATTTGTGGTTGAAGAAGCCTAGGGCTCCACCTGTGTTCGACTTCGGGGCTCTCAAGAAGGCAAGAGCATCAGTGCTAAGGCTCATCTTCAGGCAGCTAAATGGGCTGGGACAGACCTTTAAGAGGAATTCTTGAATTCACACAGGACAGCTTTGGGATTCCCAGATACAATTGGTTGGAATTTTAAGGGGAAACCAACCTTAGGAAGATAGGGACTAGAGGCAGTGAAATTTGGAATATTACTATCAACATTGTTTTCCTTGAATCCCAGGCTGATGAGGCCTGGGAAATTTTGTAATAAATGGGGAAAAAAAATGAAATACCATTATAAACCGTAAATGCTAACTTACAAACAGATACTGAATTTATGGTTCTTTAATGTCAGTAGTAATTGGTCCCCTTAATTTTTGACTTTGTTAGACACTATGCATTTATTATATCTGAGAAAATTGATGCATTTACATAATGCCAGTAGAAAAAAAAGTTTTACTTCTATAATATTTGAAGTACCTAGCACAATATTAGGAATCTGGTAAGAACCAAACAAAAAATAAATGTAAATCATTAAATTCATATTATAATTTTTGGGTTTTAGTATCTTATAACAAACTTTTTCTTCTGGTAGGAGATTCCTTTTTTTGCTCGGTTAATCCTTGAATCGAGATCATATATTAAATTATCTTAACATATCTCATCATATTTTAAAGAACCATATCTTTACTTCATTCATGAACTTCATTAATATCCCACATAGCATCATTCTAGAATAATGCTAGCAAGATAGCATGGGTTTTGCTACGGATTGAATGTTTGTGTCCCCTAAAATTCTTATGTTGAAACCTAACCTCTAATGTGATAGTATTTGGAGGCGGGGCGTTTTGGAGATGATTAGCTCATGAAGATGGAGCCTTTATGGATGCCATCAGTGCCTTTATAAAAGAGACTCCAGGGAGCTCCCTCACCCCTTCTGCCATATGAGGTAATAGCAAGAAGATGTCAGTTTATGAACCAGGAACTGGGCTCTCACGAGACACAGAATCTGCCAGCACCTTAATCTTGGACCTCCCAGCCTCCCAAACTGTGAGAAGCAGACTTCTGTTGTTTATAATTGCTATATTTTGTTATAGCAGCCTAAACAGCCTGAGACAGGGTTTACAAATATGTGTTGAATGCATTACTTCAATTCCCTCCTGACTTTGATTTTTTTTTTATTTTTCATAGGCTGAAAAAGTTCAGAGTAATAACAAAAGTACTAAAAAGAAACCATGTCTTTAATACAGAAATGAGCAGTGTTTGTAATAGTACTATGATGTGGTATAAAGTGTTGGATTTTTGTAAGTGATTTTCTTGTACTTTTTATCTTCTGCAAATTATTGAAACAATCTTTAATGCCCAAGGAGCTCTTATGCCTGGAGACAAGCATTGACTGATATTTGTATTTTAGGGCTCTATTTAATAAACACATATTTAAATAAATACCACTTTGAAAAATCAATTTTCTTAAATAAGTAAATGTTTATTACAAATTTTAAATAAAGTCCCTGAAACAATTTAAACAAAATTAAAAACTTACGAAAATGTTCTTTAGAACTCTCAAATGCCATACATAGTAGACAAGTATACAAAAATGCCCTATCGTCAACTATTATTACATACTTTACACTTAAATTTATCCTAACGTAAACAACGTGACTCCAGTTCGTATCTTCATTATTTCTCACCTTCATTATTTTTATTCCTTCCAGGTTACTGTAATACTTAGTTTGATGCCTTCTCAGGAAAGAGTAATCTACCAAATTTTAAAAGAAAAAGGATATTTTGCAAACCAGCAAGGATATAGGATGTGGTTATCGACCAATTGATTCTCATTTGGGGCACAGGATCTGCCTGTCTCTCCCAAATGATTAAAACCCTAGCCACCAGGGTCATAGGGTTAAGTTTCCTTTTCATAGTTAAACTTTGTTACACCAGTATGCCCCCATAACATCATTTATAAAGGGAGCAATCTCAGGGACGCCAGTGTAGCTCAGTCGGTTAAGCGTCTGCCTTCGGTTCAGGTCATGATCTTGGGGCCCTGGGATAGAGCCCCGCATCGGGCTCCCTGCTCCACGGGAAGCCTGCTTCTCCCTCTCTCTCTGCCCCTCCCCCTGCTCGTGCTCTCTCTCGCTGTCTCTGTCAAATAAATAAATAAAATCTTTAAAAAATACAATAAAATAAAAAATAAAAGGGAGCAATCTCTAGGACATGTTAAAGTGAGAAAAGCAAGAAGCAGAAGGCTACACGTAGTCTGCCACTTGAATGCAAGAAGTTGAAGGGGAGGAGAACACAGTGTATTTGCTCATATTTTTCAAAAAGAAACAATGTAAAAACTAAATAGATAAACTAAAAACTACTAAAATTGGACCCTTAGAAAAAGGAATGGAATAGGGAGGAGAAAAAGGTATGAATAGAGGCAATACTTCTCGGAACACTCATTTTATTGTTTTGATTTTGCTGCCATGTACTATTATACATAATTGGAAAAGCATAATTATATCAAAGAGAAAAAAAAGATGACCATCAGCACAAAGAAAGAATTATTTTCAGTAACAAAAAAAAGTATTATTTTTACTGAAAATATATGGTAGGATATATACATCTTAAGGTAAAAAAACTGTATTTTTTTGAATTGCATACTTTTCTTAAACTGCATTCAGTGGTTTTTTTGTTTTTTATTTTAAAGATTTTATTTATTTATTTTGAGAGAGAGAGAACACAAGTTGGGGGGGTGAGTAGGGGGAGAGGGAGAGGGAGAAGCAGACTCCCCACTGAGCAGGGAGGCCTATTCGGGATTCAATCCCAGGACCCTGGGATCATGACCTGAGCCGAAGGCAGACACTTAACCGACTGAGCCACCCAGGTGCCCCTGTATTCAGTGGTCTTATTGTTAGTGGTCTTGTAGTATTGTTATTCCAAAACCATTATGCATGTATTGTAAGATGAAACCAATAAGCAGTAACATTACTGTCTATAGGAATCAAGATTCATAAAAAGTGGGTCAACCAGACTACTGAATGCCCCCCATGTGCTGCACTAGGAAGAACATAACACCTCCTATGCAGTTATTCTTGTCACCAAGAGAAAAAAAGGGGGGAAAGAACCTGAATATCAAGTCTGTAGATCTAACTACAAACTTGCAGAAAATACAAGAAACAAAGTAAATGAAATGATGCCAGAGGAAACAATGAGAATGTGGGACATTTTACAAATGATGTTTTCCTCAATAAAGAAGTGGCATGGGAAATAAAGTAGATTAATTACAAGAGGCATTCAATCTGACACCCAAGTGCAGTGTGGACCCTGCGCCTGCATGGATTCCAACTTGACAGAGCCGTGTGTAAAAAAGACATTTTTTTAAAAAGATTTTATTTAGGGGCACCAGGGTGGCTCAGTTGGTTGAGCGACTGCCTTCGGCTCGGGTCATGATCCTGGAGTCCCGGGATCAAGTCCCCATCGGGCTCCCTGCTCAGCAGGGGGTCTGCTTCCCCCTCTGCCCTCTTCCCTCTCGTGCTGTCTCTCATTCTCTCTCTCTAAAAAAAAAAAGATTTTATTTATTTATTTGACAGAGAGAGACACAGCGAGAGAGGGAACACAAGCAGGGGGAGTGGGAGAGGGAGAAGCAGGCTCCCTGCCGAGCAGGGAGCCCAATGTGGGGCTCGATCGCAGGACCCTGAGATAATGACCTGAGCCGAAGGCAGATGCTTAACGACTGAGCCACACAGATGCCCCTAAAAAAGGCATTTTTGAGACAGTTTGGGAAACACAAATATGGGCTGAATATGGCTGAATATGTATATTCAGATTCATAAAAAGTGGGTCGACCAGACTACTGAAATCAGCACCACGTGATGTTCAGAAATTATTGCTAATTTCATTACATAGAAAATGGCACTGTGCTGTGTTCTCTTGACATGTCATTTTTTGTTAGAGATGCACATTGATGTATTTACCAGTAAAATAACGTAATTCCTGGGATTTGCTTTCTAATACTTCAGCAAAAAAAAAGGGGGGGGGGGGGCAAGAGGAGAATAATTAACAAGATAAGCAAAATGTTGATTATTGTTTAAGCTGGATTTTTTAAATGTTATAGATGCCTTTTCTTCTTATAATTAGTACCCATCTGGAGATTTCATTTCCTAAGCAATGAAAATTAAGTCTGTGAAGTTAGTTTCCTCCTGACAATGGTGGATTCTTTCATCCTGGAACACACAGTTAAAATGTCTATTTGCTATTATGAGAGCAGTTCCTACTTTTCTGTAACTATGTGGCTTACTCACAGTTTCCTCCTCTGTTTGCACAAACAGAAACAAATACAGAGTTATAAATAGGCATATACAGGCAGTCCTTGCAGGACAGTGTCCTAACAGATCAAAAAAATGACTGCACGCTGAGGCCATACAAAGCAATCTTCATAATGGGAACAATTACAATTGTTTGTGATCTTTAAAATGTTTTGTCAAAACATTAAAAATTCTCTTACCAGCAATTATAGCTGTATAAGAAAGAAAAATGGGAAAGTATGGGAAAGAAAATGAAAAAAAAAAAAAAGCAAAGCTGATATTTAGTATACTGTAATTGAAAATATTGGAAACTTTAAGGATTAAAGTGTTTTATTCTTTGTAAAAAAATTTTTTTTTTCATTTTCCTCTGAAGGTGAAGGAGAAATAAATTAATATATATTCAACTTTGGCTGAGCCCTAACTCAGCAATCCTAGGCACCTAGAGATTTACCTTTTGTTTTGTTTTTTAAGATTTTATTTTATTTATTTGACAGAGAGAGACAGTGAGATCAGGAACACAAGCAGGGGGAGTGGGAGAGGGAGAAGCAGGCTTCCCGCTGAGCAGGGAGCCTGATGTGGGGCTCGATCGCAGGACCCTGGGATCATGACCTGAGCCGAAGGCAGATGCTTAACGACTGAGCCACCCAGGCGCCCCGAGATTTACCTTTTATGAAGTCACGTCTAGTTTCTATTTTTCCTACCTTATAATATGAAGCAGGCATCTTTTCTATGCCTTGGTGAGTTGTCATACTCCTTTCTAAGTCCGGATGAGCTTCCCACAGTTTTTCCTTTGCACTTTGAACATCATGAAATATCTCTGAGAATTCCTTTTCTAATAAAACTTTAGGTTTGAAGTAGCTATGGTGTCTCAGAATCCCCTGCAACTCTTTAAAAGATTCTCTATAGGCTTCTAGTTACACATTGGACACAATCTGATTGTATTTTATAAAATCACTTTCAAGATATTGACAATGAGGTTTATCCCTCTATCCCAGGTTTTTAAATAATTTTAGTATCTTATAGCAATGATATTTAAGCTTTTTTCAGATGACATTATACTCAAAGTGGAATTATTCTAGAGTGTAAGGTGGGGATGAGAGACCTAGAATCCTATCCCCTGGGTCTCCCCCTCAGTTCCTGAGGTGGCCCCCCCAAACATCTCCAAGAACACAGTTTGCAGATATATGCATTTGACAGAAGTTGATGAAGTTCGTGGCTGATAAAGTGAAGTCATTAAGACAGCCACACATCATGATGCAGATCAACTAGGATTCGACCTGTGGGTTTTTCCCCGGGTACGGGTACTCTGAATCATCCCAGTCTTGGCAGAAATATCCGATCCCTCTATTTCTGTCTCTCTGTTGCAGACCATTGGTCAGGATCCCATGTTACCCTCCCCCCAGCCTTCCAGATGATGCTTCAGATTGATCCTGGCTCTCAGCATCCACCTTGACCCAGGCTTTGATTCTACTTATCAGTGCCCGACTTCACCAGCAATTCCCAAGCCCTGCCTACGCTTACCAAGACATCAGCCTGGGATCTAGAGGTATCATGCTCAGTTCCACCCACACGTAATTTGCATTGGTATTTCTCTCCCCACATGCCTTTTGCTATTTTAGCTTCTCTCAGATATACAGTCTTTGTTCTAAAAGTCCTCACGTCCTGAATTACTTCCTTGCCCTCTTTACAGGATCAAAACCAGCTGTTGGAGCTGGTCATTCCTTTCACTAACAATCGGGTCTGGCTTTTAAGTTAGAGCTCATTAATGTCTGGCCTTATCTTTATTTTTTGAAGCATAATCCCAGGGCAGATGGCAAAGAGAATGGAGAAGGGGTAGAAGACAGAAGGAAGAGGTTAGAACGGAAAGAAAATATCCTCCTTTGAAGCTTTCCATAATGCTGTCTTTATCATTATAAAGATGCAAAAGAGGAGGAGGAGGAAAAAGAGGAAAGGGGGAAATAGAAAGATTTTATCAGAAGAGGAAGAATAAAGGCCTGGTAAATGCTTCTTGGAAATTTGGGGAGGTTACTATGAATGTGGGCTCTGTGGGCGTGTGTGTGTGTGTGTGTGTGTGTGTGTGTGTGTGTGAGAGAGAGAGAGAGAGAGAGAGAAGTTCCTTCACTTTTCTGAGTGCCCCAATTCCGAAACAGTTTGACCTCATACATCTTATAAAATCCATTTGAGAACTTCCATCAAAACTTGAGATGTATATTTTTAAATGTTTTGTTACTAATACTGACCAGCTGATCATCCAGTCCAAAAAGTTGTTCCATGTACGTTTCAGAGAGTCTCCGAATTTTTGGCCTCATTGATGGATCAATGCACATATCCCTTTAATAAAATCGTCAAACAGAGGCAAACATTTCATTTCATAGTTGTTAGTTCCATAATTAAATCAGCAATTTAAATCAGTGATTCCTTGGATGGAGGGGAAGGGAGGTGAAGGAAGAGACACTTTTGGGAGAGGCATGTCAAAATCACCTGCAGGGCTTTGTCAGACGACCCCCTCCTCAAGATTTTCTTGTGCTCCCCAATGGGCATGCCTCCCTTTCCTCATCCCCAACTTGAAATATCTGCCCTGTGAGCATGTGATTGATGAGAGAGGGCTGTATTTCTCAAGTTAAGAACCAGTGGGGAAATTGTTCCTAGTGAAGTCTTTGGGACTTAAAAGCCTATGAAGGGATTCTTTAACCATCTTGAAACCGGAAGCATTCATTGGCAAGACCTCTTTACCTACTGTACAGTGAGTGTTTTACCTTCAAAATAAAACATCTCCCTACCCTAAAGCAAAGCAATACTCACCAGAGAAGACTTTCAAGGCCATTTTCCATTATAGTAATGATCATTTTCTGTAAATATCTCAGCGGATCCTCAGGACATGTAATAAGTAGACCACATAACAGAGCCTAGGGAAAATGAAACAAATCACCCTTCCTGGATTTGCACGTTCTTCCTAAACAGCAGATAGACTTTGCTCATACAATTACAAAGTCAAATAACATGACAGATTTTTAAGTCAATATGCCTTATAGATACCATCTCTTTTTATCCAGTGTTAATATTTTGTTGAAGTCAAACTGAAATGCAGTTTCCCTTTACTATTTAAAGAAAAATCCATTGTAAATGACACAATAGGGTTGCTGCTCAGTGTTTTCCCTTACGTGAGCAGAGCTTTGTAGTCAAATTGAAAACATAGTTGATACTTTTGATCAATGGTTTCTACCATTTTTAAGGAATGAAGACCTCCTTTTTAAAGTCAAAAGAAATTCCTCAGACCCAACCACAAAAGTGATGGAGAAAATCCACCCTCAAAATCTACTGTGAATCCAAGAAATCTTTTTAAAAATGTATTTGTATTTTATCGCTCACAACATCTAAAGAGCAGATCTTTGAAAAATTATAGCATATGGAGCTCCTGGCTGGCTCCATTGGAAGAGCATGTGACTCTTGATTTTGGGGCCATGAGTTTGAGCCCCATGTTGGGTGTAGAGCTTACTTAAATATATAAAACTTTAAAAAGAAAGAAGGAAAGAAAGAAAGACAGAGAAAGAAGAAAGAAAGAAAGAAAGAAGAGAAGAAGAAAGAAGAAAGAAAGAAAGAAAGAAAGAAAGAAAGAAAGAAAGAAAGAAAG
>NW_023270451.1:5718541-5726047 GCF_011800145.1 Mirounga leonina | reverse complement strand
GGAAGGAAGGAAGGAAGGAAGGAAGGAAGGAAGGAAGGAAGGAAGGAAGGAAGGAAGGAAGAAAGGAAGGAAGAAAAATTGTAGCATAGTTCACAAAGATGAGAAACACATGTCTTACTGGAACTGGATGTGTAAAGTGCATATATGAACTCGAAAAGCGGCTGCCATCTTATTTTCCTCTGAGTTTTCCCCAAAGGAGAAACTTCTCATAAAAGTATTGGTGAGACATACAGAATTATTGAGTATTTCTCCACTTGAGACAGAGAGAAAGGTTTACAGCACACCTCCCACAGAAACCACCTGGACTCCTCCTTAGACATTTCTCTTTGCCTTTTTGGTTTCCTGTCTGCTGGCAAGAGCTAGTGTGCACGGGGGCAGGGCTGGGGCTGGAGCGGGGGAGGCCCTACTTTTACACAGGACCTGTTCTTGCTGGCTATTGTCCCTGTCACTCTCTTGTGAACAAAATAATTCCACCCCTTGAATCATGCAGAATTCTTTCTACTTTCGTGGACCAAGCATCAGCAGATCCAGGCCTGGGGGTCCTGGCTCAGACTCTCAGCAGTTCTCATAGTGTTCTTCCAAAAAAAAAAAGAGGATAATTTCCCTTGATTGGACCCTGCACAACATCTTTCTCCCTTTGCAATTAGCTCCATGTCCCCTTTATTTATTGTGTAGCCTGCAGGCTGAGAACCGAGCCCTCCAGACTATGGCAAAGTGGTCAGACCTAACTGTCTCTCCTTCCCCAGCTCTGCCTCCTGACCTGGCCCCACCCCTGATGTTCACCGTGAGCCTTGAGCCATCTGCAGACTGACTTCTTTCTCCCCCAGATCTAGAGACTATAACTGCACAGGAGGTGAATGATTCTTACCACTGTTACAAGATGGATGTAAATAGTATTCTGTCACCTAAGGGCTGAAGTCTTCTATTACCTGGAGGCCTGACTTCCAACACCCTCCTGAATAGCCCTGATGACAGGCCCATCTGCTTTCTGGCACTTTAGTGCCTGAGTCCCCAGAATCTTGAGTTTCTCTACTCCTCACTCCTCTCCACATCCTTCATTCTGTTCTGGCACTCTGAGGACATTTGCCTCAGAATCACCTGGGGGGTGAACAGGTCTCTGAAGATGGGGCCCAGGGAGGTGCATTTTCATGAGCTTCCCAAGTGATTCCTATACACACTAAAGTCTGAGAACTAGGGCCTAAACGGAGGTCAGTGTTAAGGTGATTTTTTAAAAGAAAGTTGGGATCTAATTAATGAATATGAGAAATTAATTATTTCTTTATATTTTGAAACTCCACAGATTAGAAAACTACTTTTCTGAAAAGTTATCCTGCAGAAGTCAATTCAAGTTGAATGGATGTCTCTGGAACGCTAATAAAGGCATACAGAACTAGCAGAGTTCAAATGTTCACTTTCTGCATAAGTGAACTGGGCAAAATAAAATAGGCTGAGATTTATAGATCAGTGTGTGAACATTACATAGCTAAGTGCCAATAAAAAAACATAATTAGTGACTCAATAGCTTTTTTTCTGCATGAAAATGAAAATTACAAAACCATTAGCTTAGTCTTTATAAGCAGAGGCAAAATATGCAAACATTCCCACAAGATGAATGTTTGACTCTCAAAAAACATCAATTAGGGCTTTATCACTGCTAAGTTTCTTAGTAAAAACTTACACAATCAAGGACCAAAAAAAACCCATGACTTAATTATCTAGATTGGCTTTCTCAAGCTTATAGTTTCACAAAGCAATTGTGCAATCCTCCACTTTCTTTCAGCTCTGCCTCTCTAACTCAGTCCCCAGTATTTCTCAAATATTCTGAAAGATGTCTGGGGACTGACGACGAACATGGGTTTATCCAGGACAATTGTTTCTTTTTTGTTAAGATTTTTAAAGTTTATTTATTTATTTATTTACTTACTTATTTACTTTAGAGGAGGGGGCAGAGTGAGAGGGAGAGTGAGAGTATTAAGCGGACTCCTCACTGAGCACAGAGCCTGACATGGGGCTCAATCTCACTACCCTGAGATCACCACCTGAGCTGAAACTAAGAGCTGGATGCTTAACCAACTGTGCCACCCAGGGGCCCCCAGGACAATTGTTTCTACTTTCTACTGCTACCCATCTTTCAAGGAGCAGGATAATACAGTGGGTGGAGTCCACTAGGTTTAAATCCTGGATCTGCAATCTTCTAGTGTGGAACCTCAGACAAGTTACTCCTCTGTTCCTGTTTCCTTACCTATATTATACATGGGATCATAAAGGTACATATATCATAGGGCTATCATGAGAATTAAATGAACTAATGTATGCAAAGCACTTTGAACGGTGTCTAGCATAAAATAAGTACTCAATAGATAATATGATAAGAAGCCATTGTTATTTTTAACCATTCCACTGCTAATTATCACCTCTGTTAGAGGGAAAGACTTGAGAAAAGAAATTCAAAACTATTCCCTTGCACCATTCAAAGCCAGTGTGATGACAGAGAGATTGACCTTATACCAAGCCTAATGGAAAAGATTAGAACAAAGGCATTTGGGGGGAAATGATTAGGAGAGAGAACTTGATAGAACAATAGTTTAAATAGTAAGATAGTAACTGTTTATGAAAACTATGGGTAGATATAAAACACTTAAGAGAGCAAGTCTTTTTTTTTTTTAAGATTTTATTTTTAAGTAATTTCTACACCCAACATGGGGCTTGAACTCACAACCCCGAGGTCAAGAGTCCCATGCTCCACCTACTGAGCCAGCCAGGGGACCTGAGAGCAAGTCTTATTTAGTTTCCCAGATATGCAGATGAAGACAGTAAAATATACTAAGGGCCTACATAGCAATGCAAAAATTAATTGTTTCATGAGTGCAGAGATAAAGTGATTACAAAAGGCTTGTGAGGCCCTCAACAGTTGGAGAACCTTCCAGGTGGCAAGGAATGGGCAGGAGGTTTGCAGGTAGGGTCTTTCTTTTATCAAGAGCAAAGCCTCAGGGGCGTAGACCAATTTGGCTGGAGTAAAGGGTTCAGGTGAGAGAGAAGCAGACATAGCCAGTCTGTGAAGAAGCCAGAATTCTATACCAAGACCTGGGATTTGGTCCTCCTCTAGAATCCTCGAAGCCATTCATGATCAAACCCCAGCAAGATCAATCACATGGCCAAAGGTCACAGATGACCAAACATCAGAGAGTCACCGTTCATTTTGCTTCCCAAGATCCCTCTAGGGATGACCTTGACTTTTAGAGGGTATATTCCTGCTTTTGGATTTCACAGATGAGGCAAAGAAGGGCTAGGTGATTCACAGAGTGAGTAGGTTTTTAAACTACAAACTTAAGGCTCTTCCCTTCCCTAGAGCATGCACTCACACAAAATGGTCTGCATGTGTATCTTCCTCCAGAACTTGAGGGGGTTTTTTCATGTTATCCATCTGGAAATATTTTATTTATATGCAAACCCAGAAAAACATTCTTGTTTTAAATAAATGGTCGAATAAGGTGCCTGGGTGGCTCAGTCGGTTAAGCGTCTGCCTTCAGCTCAGGTCACGATCCCTGGGTCCTGGGATCGAGCCCTGCATCAGCCTTCTTGCTCAGCGGGAAGCCTGCTTCTCCCTCTACTTCTGCCCCTCCCCCAGCTTGTGCTCTCTCTCACTCACTCTCTCAAATAAATAAAATCTTTAAATAAATAAATAGATAGATAGTAGAATAATCAACATATAGTTTTCACCTTTTTTTTTTTTTTTTAGATAAGGTTGCTTTTAAAAATGCAACGTCAGGATCACAAAGTTACAGAAACCTCTTTCCTTAGGAATAGATCTACGTTTCTTTTTTTTTTTTTTTAAGATTTTATTTATTTATTTATTTGACAGCACAAGAGGTGGGGAGCACAAGCAGGAGGAATGGCAGGCAGAGGCAGAGGGAGAAGCAGGCTCCTCACTGAGCAAGGAGCCCAATGTGGGGCTCCATCCCAGGACCCTGGGATCATGACCCAAAGGCAAACACTTAACTGACTGAGCCACCCACGCATCCTGGAATAGGTTTAAGTTTCTGTTCAAAGTCCCTTCTACCTCCCTAACCAACCCCCCCAACCAAAGAAACCCCAAGTGACATCTCACAAATGCTTGCCATCCCCACCTATGGGAGAAATGGAGTTGGTGTGCTATTGTGTCATTTGAGGGGACATCTTAATTTGTTTCTATGGAGGTTAGTAAATGAAAAATTTGAAAATACAAAGATTTGTGTGTCTTCTTGACATTTAAATAGAGTGTGCCAAATATTTATTTTAGAAACTCTATAACTGAAAGTATAGTGAAGATTATTGAAAAGGGTCAGCTGGCTTTGGCCATTCAGGAGGGACCTCAGGGAGAGGAAGATGCCCCTCAAAACTAGAACTTGAGGGGTCTTAAGGCAGACTGGACATGTAAGGAGACAGTCTCCACGAGGTGAGAGCAAGACTATGGATTCTGATACCTGCTGGATTGCGCTGGGCCCAGCGGGGAGGTGCCCACCAGCTGTTGAATCCCTAGACAAGCAAATTGTTACTGGAGAAAAAATAATCATATACTTTTTGGTTATTTAAGTGTCCCACGAATTTGCCTCTGGAACTGCATCTGTGAATTGGCTGGCTGGGCTAAGGGAACTCAGCAAACGTAATGCTCTCAGGAGAAGCCACAACCTTCTAGCCCCAAGGTCCTGTAAAATGAGTCAGTGTATCCAGTTCCTTCTCTCCCACATTGGCTGGTGGTCTCTTGCTCCCATATTCAATAACTCCTGATTCTTGCATCTCTAGCAAATATTTGTAGCTATTAGTCCCTAAAAGAAAATACGCAGGAATGGAGTCTATGTGATGTAGAAATAAATGCAATATCTTAAAAATACAAATTGGAAACAACCATGAGAGAAACATAAAACATATAAATCATAAAAATGAAAAAACTTATTTCTAAAAATAGAAAACTTTGCATAAAAAAATCATGATTTGTAACTTAAATACGCCCTCTGCTGGGAATATCTAGTTTTGCAAACTAAATGTTAAACGGAAATTAGGATTATATGTTGTTATTGTATATGTTTTTTTGATATATCTTTTTTTTTCTTGGCTAATCATTATGTTGTGAACATTTTTCCCTGCCTACCCAAATTCTTCAAAACATCATGTATTGGAGAGCTACCCTATGACCCAGCAATTGCACTATGTAGTGATCTGAAGGGGTACGTGCACCCCAATGTTTATAGTAGCAATGTCCACAATAGCCAAACTATGGAAAGAGCCAAGATGTCCATCAACAGATGAATGGATAAAGAAGATGTGGTATATATTTACAATGGAATATTATGCAGGCATCAAAAAACCTCTGAAATCTTGCCATTTGCAATGACATGGATGGAACTAGAAGGTTTTATGCTAAGCGAAATAAGTCAATCAGAGAAAGACAAGTATCATATGATCTCACTGATATGAGGAATCTGAGAAACAAGACAGGATCATAGGGGAAGGGAGGAAAAAATGAAACAAGATGAAACCAGAGAGGGAGACAAACCATAAGAGACTCTTAATTTCAGGAAACAAACTGAGGGTTGCTGGAGTGGTGGGAGGTGGGAGGGATGGGGTGGCTGGGTGATGGACATTGGGGAGGGTATGTGCTATGGTGAGCGCTGTGAATTGTGTAAGACTGATGAATCATAGACCTGTACCTGTGAAACAAATAATACATTATATGGTAAAAAAAAAAAAAAAAGAAGAAGAAGAAGATAGTAGGAAGGGAAATCAGAGGGGGAGACGAACGATGAGAGACTATGGACTCTGAGAAACAAATTGAGGGTTTTAGAGGGGAGGAGGATGGGGGAATGGGTTAGCCCAGTGGTGGGTATTAAGGAGGGCACATATTGCATGGAGCACTGGGTGTTATACGCAAACAATGAATCATGGAACACTACATCAAAAACTAATGATGTAATGTATGGTGACTAGCATAACATAATAAAATAAAATTTTTTTAAAATTCATGTATTGGGGCACCTGGGTGGCTCAGTCAGTTAAGCATCTGCGTTCGGCTCAGGTCATGATCTCAGGGTCCTGGGATTGAGCCTGGTGTCAGGCTCCCTGTTGGGGGAGTCTCCTTCTCCCTCTCCCTCTGCCCCTCCCCCATCCCCCCACCCCACTCATGCTCTTTCTCTCTCTCTTTCTCAAGTAAATAAATAAAATCTTTGTATTGTGGTTGGTTGATAATCTACTGCAAAAAAATAGTACCATAAATGTTTAATAATTTCTAAATGGTTGGCTGTTTGGGTTGTTTCTAACTTTTCCCATTATTAAAAATTATATGATGTAATATTAATTTTCACTACTAATGATGCAATGTACATATCTTCATCTCTGACTACTTTCTTAGGATAAACTGCAAGAAGAATATAGAATCAGAAGGTATGTTTTGAAGCTCTTCATACTTATCTCAAAATTGCTTTCTAAAAAAGTATTATCAATGTATACTCTCATTAACAGCCAATTTAAGTGTCCATTTTACCTTGCCAGCACTAAGAATTATAAAATTCTAATTCCTGTTGATTTGATGGGTGGAAAATAGTAATTCATTTCATCTACGCTTTGTTTTGTCAGTGCAGTTAAATAAGAGTTTTCTTCCACTGACTAGCTGTAATGGACTAATTGTGTTCCCTCAAATTCATGTGTTCAGTGTGATGATATTTGGAGATGGGACCTTTGGAAGGTATTCAGGGCTGGATGAGGTCGTGAGAATAGGGTCCTCATGATGGAATTAGCATTGCTATAAAAAGAGCCACCAGCTAGCTTGCTCTCTGTGTCGGCAGGGGGAGGACACAGTGAGAAGGCAGGATGGTTGCCTTCAGCAGAACCCACCCATGCCGGCACCCTGATCTCAGACTTTCAGCCGCCAGAACTGTGAGAAAACAAATTTCTGTGGTGTAAGCCGCCCAATGTAATGGTATTTTGTTATGGCAGCCCAAGCAGAGTAAGACACTAGCCATCTCTGATTTTGCATACGTTTTATTTGTCCTTTACTGGGACAGGCTTCATTTAGATAGGATTAGGGAGGTAGCTATAACTGTATCCGAAGAGAGACAACCCCAGAGAATGAGAATTCAGAAAGACAGAAGCAAGGCCACTTGTTGGATCTCCATTCGTGTCCCTGGAAGTCTCCCCTAGCATCCTTCTCAGTTACGGGGTTTATTTTGTTTTGTTTTGTTGAGAGCGAGTGAGCAAGCGAGTGAGCGCGAACCAGGGTGGGTGGGGGGAGGGGCAGAGGGAGAGAGAGAATCTTAAGCAGGCTCCATGCCCAGCACAGAGTCCAAGGCGGGGCTAGATCTCATGACCCCGAGATCATGACCTGAGCCAAAATCAGGAGTGGGATGCTTGGGCGCCTGGGTGGCTCAGTTGGTTAAGCGTCTGCCTTCGGCTCAGGCCATGATCCTGGAGTCCCGGGATCGAGTCCCACATCGGGCTCCCTGCTCAGCAGGGTCTGCTTCTCCCTCTGACCCT
>NW_023270451.1:5610885-5718531 GCF_011800145.1 Mirounga leonina | reverse complement strand
GATTTGAAAATAGACATCAGTTTCCTCTGGTGCATGTGAGAACAGCTGGGACCTGTGTGACCCTACTGATCACTGGGAAGAGGCACCCAAGCTGACTGGCCATTAGACAGCCCCTCTACCCTCACTGTGCCACTCAGGCTTTTCCTGAAGTCCTAGAAGCTTTGAGCCCTTGAAAAGAACAATCTTGGAGACATAATGATCATTTCTGGGTCAAGGGTAATTTTCCTTGGCTTATTAAATATGTTAATATATTCTAGACCTGCACTGTCCAATAGAGTTGCTACTAATTACATGTGGCTATTGAGCACTTCAGACATGGCTAGTCCAAATTGAGATGGGCTGTTCAAGTGTAAAATACACACCCAATTTTGAAGACTTAATATGATTTTATTTATATTGAGTCCATGTTGAAATGATTATATTCTGGACAGATTGGTTTTATAAAATATATTATTAAAATTAACTTCACCTAGGGGCGCCTGGGTGGCTCAGACAGTTAAGCGTCTGCCTTCGGCTCAGGTCATGATCCCAGGGTCCTGGGATCGAGCCCCACATCGGGCTCCTGGCTCAGTGGGGAGTCCGCTTCTCCCTCTTTCTCTGCTTCTCCCACTGCTCATGCTCTCTCTCTCTATATATCTCTGTCTTAAATGAATAAATAACATTTAAAAAAAATTAACTTCACCTATTTATTTTTGTTTCTTTAGTGTTTCGCAGGACACCCAAATAGGTCAATGCACAGAGAATGCAAGAGAAAAGTCTGGGCTAGAGACAGCTTCAGATTCACAGCTGCAAGTGGTTAAAGCCATTGAGGCATTTTCCAGTAGCACATGGTAGATTCCCAGCAAATATTTGCTGATGGAGTGGTCTAATGTCCCCTCCTTAGCTTACTACTCTTGCTTTCCCCAAGAAAAAAAAGGCTGGCTGGTGTCAAGACCCTAATTTGTTGTTCAAAAAAATAAAAGTTACCTAACTTGAACATACAATCCAGTGGTCTTTAAGATGGGTGTACAAACCTCTAGGAGCCCCCAAAACCATTTCTCCTTGTGGACACAGGATAATCACCAGTGGCTTCCAGGGCTACACACTGCCCCATGAACATCCACAGACGGTATATCTCTGTCCCCGCATTCCAACCAGCAACCTGATGTCAATTGGCTTGGATCACATCTTGCTTTCTCTCATGATTACCACCACCCGGGATGGTCACAAACACTGTGGCCAGAGAAACTGAATGCACTGGTAGTTGTAAGCCAATAAGGGTCTACCACTAGAGACAGAGATAGTCAGTTTCCCTGAAGCAGACTATGTGGGGAAGAGGGAGGTTATGGAATAAGAACATAAGAAATATTAGAAAGAAGGAAGAGGGAAGCACATATTGTGTGGGCATCTTTTTAATGTCCAGTGTACATCTACTCCTGGGGAACACAGAAAAGGAAGAGGAAAAGAAGGGATAATTATAGAAGGGTTGAAACCCACTTACTGGGTGATACCGCTATGATCCACATCTTATTTGTCCACATAATGCTTGGCAATGCAACTTGATCCCAGATACCCCTTCTATGAGAGCAAGCCACGTGTGGCTAATCGTGTGGCCATGACAGTATCTCCCATCCCACAGGCTATTTTCACAATGTGACTGTGATATGCCTTCCAGCATAAAGTAGGGTCTATGTTCCCTCCTCTTAAATCTCGGTGAAAATAATGTTATGTTGACTTCTGAGCTGAGGTCATACATGATGATGTAACTTCTACCTATTTCTCTCTGGAGACGCTTGCTCTTAGAACTGAGCCGCCATACTGTGTGGAAGTCCAAGTTGCTCCTGAAGAGGCCCATTTGGAGAAACCAAGCCTCCTGGCTCAAAGACATAGCTGAGCCCCGCCAACCAACACCCAGCACCAACTTGCCAGGTATGTGAACAAACCATCTTAAAAGTGGATCTGTAGCCCCTGTTCATCCACCCCAGATGGTACCACATGGAGCAGAGACAAGTTCTCCCTGAAAAACCTTTCAGAATTCAGATTTTTGAACAAACAAATGATTCTGTTGTTTGAAGCGACTAAGTTTTGCAGTTGTATTAGATAATTATGGATAAATGACACAGCGAGCAAACAGAAAATAACTATACAGCCAAATCAAACCTGTCATTCCATCCATCCCTAGCTATGTACATTATGAGAAAAAAACACCCAGCCATTACTATCCTTTAACATTTTATTATGGAAAACCTCAAACATACAGAAAGTAAACGAGTATCATGAACCCCTGTGTACCCATCACCCAGTTTCAACAATTATCCCATTCTGGGAGTCTTCAAAGTTGTTCATGTTAACAATGATTTTCAAATAACACCATATTAAAGAAAACAGGAAATGATAGACAAAATGGATGAAAACATGCAAAATTTTAATCAAAATGTATAAAAAAGAATCAACTGATATTCTAAAACTGAAAAATATACTGTTGGAAATTAAGAATTCATTTGATATATTTAACAGTAGACTGGACACAGCATAAAACAGAATCAATAAACTTGAAGACAATCAGTGAAAAATATCCAAACTTGAGCACAAAGGGAAAAATAAGGAAAAAAACAGAACAGGGGAAAAAAAAAAAAAAAACCCTAACATATTTCTGATTGGGGTCCCAGAAGGAAAGGAGAGAATTGGGTAGAAGCATTATTTGAAAATGATCAAAAATGTTCTAAAACTGATGAAAAATATCAATCAATAGAATTAGAATTTAAGTCAATAAATCAAGCAAGGTGTTTTGTTTTGTTTTTTAAATCAGCCTCTGTGCAAGGGTTTGCAGGGAAATGATACTCAGGTTTTATTTAAGATAGGTAGGTGAAATTCAGAAGAGGTTAAATATGCAGGGAATCCGTGATTTAAAAAAAAAAAAAAAAAAAAACTGTCTTCCAAAGCTTGCAGAAGATGGGTTTTAGAAGATTGCTAATCCTGTCAAATTGGGTCAGATGAATACTGTGCAGACATATGAGGCACAATGGGATTCATCCTGATAGTCTCCTAGGGGAAGTGGGTAACCAGGTTAAGGTGGGAGTGTGGGCCCCAGAAAACCGCTCTCTTGCTCCTACTGCTAATGTGGTAGCAGAAGGGAGTGAAGGACTCCTCATGAGAATATCACCTTAGGCAAAGGGCACTTCTGAGGGCCTCTCTTCTCTGGGAGCAAAGCAATATGGTAGGCTGGTGAGCAAGGGGTGCGAGCACCCAAAGGAGGGACCAGGGATCCTCTTCCAGCTCCCTCACTCAATTATTCCCTCTACCCCTCTTTACTCCTTAGAAACCTCCACTTTCTGCCCACATATCAGTATCAGAACCGTTCTCACTTCCCACCCAGTCCCTCGGCCCATCCCTCAGACACTCTAAAAAGCTTAGTCCTTCGCCGCTGCTCCTCCATACTACATGTCCGGCAAATGCCTATCCGGGATGAAGTCAACTCTTATTTCTATACCTACATCTGGTTTACTGACTGCTACTTAAGAAAATCACACAATGGGGAAGATGAGTACCATGCTCTCTACATATTTTCTTTTCTTTTTTTTTTTTTTAAGACATCGTCTTCACTTTTTATTTATTTGAGAGAGAGAGAACGAGAGACAGCATGAGAGGGAGGAGGGTCAGAGAGAGAAGCAGACTCCCCGCCGAGCAGGGAGCCCGATGTGGGACTCGATCCTGGGACTCCAGGATCACGACCCGAGCCGAAGGCAGTCGCCTAACCAACTGAGCCACCCAGGCGCCCATCTCTACATATTTTCAAATAAAATTGTATGGAAGTAAAACATGAATGAAACTCATCAGAAAAAAATTAAAACAATACAGATGTATATACAGCAAAAAATTTAAAAAAAAATAAAGCCATCCCCCCAAACATTTGCTGTAAAAAGTTTTGCAAATGTTCTATGCATGCATTATTGTCTTAAATGTAGCTAGATAAACGTACATACATACACATATACATACATACATGAAATCAGAGTAGCTGCATTGTAGTAAACACTTCTGGGGCAACTTGCATTTTTTTTTTCTTCTTTTAAAATATGTCTTGGCGAGCTTTTCTTCTCAAAAAGTACTTATACTTTATATACTATCCCATTCCCTTATTCATATGTAAGTTATTTACTATTTTCACAATAATGAATATCCTTGTACAGCTTTCTGGATACAGTGAAAGTCTATGTCTAAAGTGGATCCCTACAAGTGAAATGTTTGGTCAAAGGGTATATGTATTTAACATTTTAATAAATACTTCTAAATTACCGTTCAAAAAGGCTGTATCAAATTGCCCTCCCAGCTGCACAGGAGAGTTACTATCCCAAGCTGGGCTCTCAACACTGCCTGGCTCTCCTTCTCTTTCCTTCCCTAGACTTCTCTCCCCCTCAATCTCCACATATCTTACTTCTGCTCAAAACCCCTTCTGCAGCCTCCAACCCCACCCAAACGTACACATTCTTAGCAAATATCTCACCAAATATTTGTAGAGAAAATGGAAGTTACTTGGCTTCCTACCCCCAAAACAACAAAACCTACCCACCCCTCTCCTGCCCTCCTTCCTCCTGTTATAATGATGGGCTAGGGAACAGTCTCCTCGGGTTAGGGCAGTCCCGGTGCTGGGGTCCTTCCCTTCACAAAGGGCTGGCCACCTTCCGTCTAGAGGTCTCAGCGTCCACTCTCTGCTCAGCTTACCCGAAATCTATCTTCTGCCTCCATCAAACAGGCTCACCTGTGCCAAATCCACTACCCCTCCTCTTAGGTGACACTATTGCCCACTCTCTTCACGAAGCCACACGCTTCTGATTTTGCGCCTCTGTCTCTAGAACACTTCTTCCGCTCTCCTCCTCTGTCCTCAGGCCCCTCTTGCCCAGACCTTAAAGTTTGGAGTTTGCGGTTTCTGTCCCCGGGGCCCCGCGCTCTTTCTCCCCGGGACCTGCCACCCTTCCCCTCCTTTCAGCCACCATCACCCCCTCTGTCTTCCCCTCTCCGATCTGTATCTTCAGCCCAGATGGCCAGTCTGTTCAAGGCTGACTTCATCCTCTCCCATTTCGCTCCCTCTCTGGCCAAACGCTAGCCCCTCCTCTGGGAAATCTTCGGGCTCCTCTCCCTCCTAACTCCGCCGCCACGTGGCTCCAGTACCTCGCAGACCTGAGGAATGTAGTTCTCCTTGAAGTAGTTCCTCAGCCGTGGGTTGGCAGTGCGTAGCGAGGCCATGACCAGAGGCCCCACTGAAACTCCCCGCCGACGCCGCGCCCCGCGAAGCAGGCGCCGCGCCCAGGCTAGGGGCTAGCGCGTCCCGGCGTTGCCCCGGCAACGGGGCGGGGCGGGGCGGGGCGGACGCGGCGCGCGGAGGCCCGCGCCCCCAGGGCCGGGGCAGCCGGCAGGGAGGCGGGAGGAAGGCGGGCCCCGGCCCCGGCGGAAGCGAGAGGAAGTCCGCTTCCGGGCGGCGGCAGCCGCCGATGTGTCCCCGCGGGGCTTGTAGTCCCTGCGGCTCTTCACGTAGCCCTGCCCCCCGCCCCGCCTCTGCCAAGCTGCCGGGACGCTCGGGGGCTGCAGTGGGCGATTTTACTAGCTTAGCAGGGCCGTTTCCGGGAGGCGGAGCTCAGACCCCATTTCCTTTCTCCTCCGCGGGCTGGCGCTCGGGTGGCGTCGGGAAACGCTTGGTCCGGGGCCTCCCGCGCCGGGCCCCGCGCTGCGCCCCAGCCCGAGCGGCAACATGGGCGGCGCCCGGGCCGTGGGCTGGGCGGCGGCGGGCCTGGTCCTCGGGGCCGGCGCCTGCTACTGCATTTACAAGCTGACGCGGGGCCAGCGGCAAGGCGGCCGCGGGCTTCGGCTGCGCCCCTCGCGCTCCGCAGGTGAGGCCACGGGGTGCCCGGCAGGTGGCCGGGGACGGCGCACCGGGGCTGGGTGTTATCCCTGGGGTGAAGGTTGAAGACCGCAGGCGCTCGTGGCTCTCCCGTGCTCGCGGCCAAAGAAGCCGAACCCGGGGAGGGAGGGAGGGAGGCTCGTGAGCGTGGCCAGGTCGAGAAGCCCAGGTGCCGAGGACGGAGCATCCACTTGATTGGGTGCGTGTGGGCTTCTGGGCTGCCCCCTGCCTCCACTTAGTTCAAAATCCCGGGATGAAAAGTTGCCCAAATTTTCCTGCCTGAGTGCGGCGACGCAGTGGAGGATTGGTTGGGTTTCTCAAAAGCATGTCAGTTGCCCCTCACGTTAGAGCTTGCTCCCGGCCTTTGTGTTACCAAAGGGGTTCCGCCTACCGTGGCCTGGGTGTTACGGGGCCTGGAGCGGTGGATGAGACTGTGCATGAAGTTGCCCTGGGAGAAGTCATTGTGGTTCATATACAAAGTTGCAGAGAGATCCTGGAGATAACAGACACCGTTGTACATATCTGTTTGAAACAGTTGTCTGCATGGGGAAGGGGGTACCGTCCTGGCCAGGAAGTGTATGGTTAGGTTGCTGTCCAAAAGTCGATTGATGCATTCAGGATTCTGAGGATTTGCTGGATGTTCTGGAGGGAAAGTTCAGGTCATGGACGCTGTTACAGAAATAATTAAAAAAATCTCTTGCCAGCCAAGAAACTCCTCTCTACAAATATAGAAAAGAACTAAAGTTTTATTGTTGAATGAGCATGAAACTAGATTGCTGTGCCCGTCCCAGGCAATCAGCTAATGGGATTGAAAAGACAGAATTCTCACCCCTTTATGTACCTAGGCAGATAAAATCTGTTTCATATTACCTGCATGTTCTCAAGAAAAACAGTAACTTGTCCTTAAGAAAGGGCTTGATCGAGCACCATTTACACGTAGTTCATCCTAAATTCACTGGTAATTGAGGTGGCTATTTGTGTTAGCTAATTGCCTTTATCCAAAGGAAAAATAAGACTTCTTAGCATCTTCATGATAAGCAGGTGGTTACAACACAGAGCCAGGTGCCAAGGCTAAACTCAGAGATCTGGGCTCCCTCTTTCTTGATGTTTACATTTCAAACAGATAACCCTAAAGCCCCTAAGAAAGACTTTCTTGTGTTGTAAACTGGCAAGAGGGTTACTTAGCTTTTAAAAACATATTCATTTATATCGAAGAGACAAAGGATTTACAGTTATAGCTGACTTTTGAACAAGGGGGTTTTGAACTGCGCAGGTTTACTTACGTGGAGATCTTTTTTCAGTAATATGTACAGTTCTGTAAATGTATTTTCCTTATGATTTTCTTAACATTTTCTCTAGCTTATTTTATTGTAAGAATACAGTATTTAAGACATATAACATACAAAATATATGTTAACTGTTTTCAGTAAGGCTTCCAGTTAATGGCAGGTTATTAGTAGTTAAGTTTAGGGGAGTCCAAAGTTATACATGGATTTTCAACTGCTCTGGGGTTGGCACCCCTAAACCCTGCATTGTTCGAGGGTCAACTGTACAAGTTTACTCAAGGAGATACTCGGAGAAAACAGTAGGGAAGTCTGTTTCCCTTTTGGCACAAAGGAAAAAGCAATTTTCAAAAAAGGATTTTTATTTACCCTCACTTACAAAGCCTAATTTGTTGTCTTTGTGTGAGAGAGATTTCTGGATTCAGATACCTTCTCACTTACACTGACTCAACCTGGTGAACACTGACAAAGTCTTACTTTTAAACTTAATTTTACCAGTTTCCAAAGTCACCATTATCTTAGGTCAGGCAGCTTACAAAGTAAGTTGCTCATGGTCCCTTCTTCCTGAAGCTACATACCTTTATCTTTGAGGACTTGACAGGTACCCATTTTTTCAGCATCATCCTTAGATTTAAGAAGATGATGTTTTTTGTTTTAATTGAGATATAATTGATATATAATATTATGTTAGTGATAGGTATACAATATAATGATTTGATATATGTATACATTGGATATCGAATATATATAATGTTTATATATTTGGTTCAATTTGATATATTTGATTCAGGTATTTGTATTTGTACGTATTACAGAATGATCACCACAATAAGTTTAGTTGACATCTCTCACCTCACATAGTTATAGATTTTTTTGTTGTTGTGATGAGAACTTTTAAGATTTACTCTCGGCAACTTTCAAGTATACAATACAGTATTGCTTGCTAACTGTAGTCAGCAAGCTGTCCGTTGCTTCCCTAAGATGTATTTATCTTTAAGTTTGTACTTCTCACCACCTTCATCTGTTTTACACTTCCCCTTCGCCTGCCTCTGGCAACCCCAGTCAATCTGTTTGTATTTATGAATTCGACTTTTTTTTCTTCTTTTTTAGATTCAACATATAAGTGAGATTATTTAGTATTTGTTTTTCTTTCCTGACTTGTTTCACTTAGAATAATGCCCTCAGAGTTCACGCAGGTTGTTGCAAATGGCAGGATTTCCTTCTTTTTTATGACTAATATTCCACTATTTCAATATTCCATATATATATCTAGACCATATTTTCTTTTTTTTTTTTTAAAGATTTTATTTATTTATTTGCGAGAGAGAGAATGAGAGACAGAGAGCAGGAGAGGGAGGAGGGTCAGAGGGAGAAGCAGACTCCCTGCCGAGCAGGGAGCCCGACGCGGGACTCGATCCAGGGACTCCAGGATCACGACCTGAGTCGAAGGCAGTCGCTTAACCGACTGAGCCACCCAGGCGCCCCTAGACCATATTTTCTTTATCCATTCATTCATCAGTGGACACTGAGGTTGTTTCTCTGTCTTGCTGTTATAAATAATGCTGCAGTGAACGTGGGGATGCATATGTCTTTTCAAGATAGTGATTTCATTTTATTCAAATAAATTCCCAGAAGTGGAATTGCTAGATTGTGTGGTAGGTCTATTCTTAATTTTTTGAGGAACCTCCAAGCTGTGTTGCATAGTGACTACACCAATTTACATTCCCACCAACAGTGCACCAGGGTTCCCTTTTCTTTACATCCTCACCAACACTTGTTATCTCTTCTCTTTGGGGTTTCTTTTTTTTTTTCCTCTCTCTTTGATACTGGCCATTCTAACAGGTGTGAGGTGATACCCTATTGTGGTTTTGATTTGCATTTCCCTGGTGATTACTGATGTTGAGCATGTTCCTGTATCTGTTGGCCATTTATATGTCTTCAGAAAAAAATGGCTATTCAGATCCTCGCTTTTTTTTTTTTTAATTATTTGGATTTTTTTCTGTTGAGTTGCATGAGTTCTTTATATATTTTGGATATTAACTGCTTATCAGATATATGACTTGGGGATATTTTCTCCCATTCCATAGGTTGCCTTTTCATTTTATTGATGGTTTCCTTTGCTGTGCAGAAGTTTTTAAATTTGATACAGTCCACTTGTTTATTTTTGTTGCTTTTGGTCTTGGTGTCAAATCTAAAAAATCATGCAAAGACCTATGTCAAGTTGCTTACTGCCTATGTGTTTTCCTAGGAGTCTGATGGTTTGAAGTCTTATGTTCAAGACTTTATTATGAGTTGATTTTTGTGTATGATGTAAAATAGTGGTCCAGTTTCATCTTTTTACATGTGGCTGTCCAGTTTTCCCAGTACCTTTCACTGAAGAGACTGTCTTTTCCCCGTTGTATTTCTTTGGCTGCTTTGTCATAAATTAATTGACCATAGATGCATAGGTTTATTTCTGGGCTGTTCTGTTCCATTGATCTCTGTGTCTGTTTTTATGCCAATACCATACAGTTTTGATGACTATAGCTTTGCAATGTATTTTGAAAGCAGGGCGCACAGTGCCTCCAGCTTTGTTCTCAAGACTGCTTTGGCCATTTGGGGTCTTTTATGATTCCATATAAATTTTAGGATTGTTCTATTTCTGTGAAAACACCATTGGAATTTTGGTAGGGATTGCATTGGATCTGTAAATTGCTTTAGGTAATATGGACATTTTAATAATATTAATTCTTCCAGTCCGTGAGCATGAATAACTTCCCATTTATTTGTGTCTTCTTCAATTTCTTTCATCAGTGTCTTACAGTTTTCAATCTACAGGTCTGTATACCTCCTTGGTTAAATTAATTCCTAGGTATTTTGTTCTCTTTGGTGTAATTGTAAATGGAGTTGTTTTCTTAATCTCTCCTTCTGATAGTTTGTTATTAGTGTATAGAAATGCAACTCATTTTCTTATATTGAATTTGTATCCTGCAATTTTGCTGAACCTGTGTATCCTCAGCTTTTTGGTGGAGTCTTGAGGGATTTCTCTATATAATATAATGTCACCTGCATATAGTTTTACTTTTTCCTTTCTGACTTAGATGCCTTTTATCTCTTTTTTCTTGCCTAATTGCCCTAGCCAAGGCTTCCGGTACTGTGTTGAATAAAAGTGGTGAGAGTGGACATCCTTATCTTGTTTTTTTTTAGATTTTATTTATTTATTTGACAGAGAGAGATACAGCGAGAGAGGGAACACAAGCAGGGGGAGTAGGAGAGGGAGAGAGAAGCAGGCTTCCTGCTGAACAGGGAGCCCGATGTGGGGCTCGATCCCAGGACCCTGGGATCATGACCTGAGCCGAAGGCAGACGCTTAACGACTAAGCCACCCAGGCGCCCCTCTTGTTCTTGATGTTAGAGGAAAAGCTCTCAGTCTTTAACCATTGAGTTTGTTAACTGTGGGTTTGTCCTATATGGCCTTTGTTATGTTGAGGTACATTCCCTCTGTACCCTTTTAGTTGAGAGTTTTTATCATGAATGCATGTTGGATATTGTTAAATGCTTTTTCTGCATCTGCTGAGATGATCGTATGATTTTTATCCTTCATTTTGTTACTATGGTGTATCATACTGATCAATTGGCAGCTATTGAGCCATCTTTGCATCCCAAGGATACATTCCACTTGATCATGATGTATGATCTTTTTAATGTATTGTTTGCTAATATTTTGTTGAGGCTTTTTACATCTGTATTCATCATGGATTTTGGCCTGTAATTTTCTTTCTTGTGGTGTCCTTGTCTGATTTTGGTATCAGGGTAATACTGGCTTTGTAAAATGGGTTTAGAAGTGTTCCCTCCTCTTCTGTTTTTAGGAAGAGTTTGAGGATTGGTATTCTTTGAAGAATTTGGTAGAATTCATTAGTGAAGCCCTGTGGTCTTGGACTTTTGTCTGTTGGGAGATTTTTGATTACTGATTCAATCTCCTTACTAGTAATTTGATCAGATTTTTCATTTCTTCAATTCAGTCTTTGAAGTTTATGTATTTCTAGGAATTTTTCCATTTCTTCTAGATTGCCCAATTTGTTCGCATATAATTGTTCCTAATACTCTCTTATGATCCTTTGTATTTTTGTGGTACCAACTATAATGTCTCCTTTTTCATTTCTCATTTCATTGAGCCCTCTCTTTTTTCTTGGTAAGTGTAGCTAATGGTTTGCCTATTTTGTTCATCTTTTCAGTAAACCAGTTCTTAGTTTCATTGATCTTTCTTTTGTCTTCCTACTCTCTATTTCATTTATTTCTGCTCTGATCTTTGTTATTTCCTTCCTTCTAACTTTGGGCTTTGTTCTTTTTATGGGTCCTTGAGGTGTAAAGTTAGGTTGTTTATTTGAAATCTTTCTTATTAATGTAAGCATTTAGCACTGTGTACTTCCCTCTTAGAACTGTTTTTGCTTCATTCCATAAGTTTTGGTATGTTGTATTTCTATTTTCATTTGTCTCAGTATTTTTTTATTTCTCTTTTGATTTCTTCTTTGACTCCCTAATTTTTCAGTAGCATGTTTAATCTCCATATGTTTGTGAATTTTCCATTTTTCTTCTTGTAGTTTATTTCTAGTTCACTACCTTATAGTTGAAAAAGATGTATGATACTATTTCAGTCTTCTTAAATTTATTAAGACTTACTTTGTGGCCTACCATATGATTTATCCTGGAGAATGTTCCATGTGTGCTTAAGAAGAACATCCTATTCTGCCTTTTTTTTTTTTTTTAAGATTTTATTTATTTATTTGACAGACAGAGACACAGTGAGAGAGGGAACACAAGCAGGGGGAGTAGGAGAGGGAGAAGCAGGCTTCCCGCAGAGCAGGGAGCCTGATGTGGGGCTCAATCCCAGGACCCTGGGATCATGACCTGAGCTGAAGACAGAAGTTAACCAACTGAGCCACCCAGGTGCCCTCTATTCTGCTTTTGAATAGAATGTTCCATAAATGTCTGTTAAGTTCATCTGGTCTAACGTGTCCAATGTTTCCTTATCGATTTTCTGTCTGGGTGACCTATCCATTGATGAAAGTAGAGTACTGAAGTTTCCTACTATTGTACTGGAAGTCTATTTCTCCCTTTAGGTCTGATTATATTTACTTTATATATTTAGGTGCTCCTGTGTTGGGTACATACATATTTACAAATGTGATATTAGATTGATCCTTTTATAATTATATAATTATCTCCTTTGTCTCTTATTACAATCTTTATTTTAAAATCTATTTTGTCTACTAAAAGTGTAGCTACCCCAGCTTTTTTTATAGTTTCCATTTGCATGGAATATCTTTTTCCCTCCCTTCATTTTCAGTCTTTGTGTGTATCCATAAAGCTGAAGTGAGTCTCTTGAGAGCATATAATTAGTGCAATATTGTGATTTTGAATAAGAAATATATATTTATTCTTCATCCCCATTTCTAGCACAAAGCTCCTAAAACCCTCAGAATTTCCTAAGTGTCGTGAGCTATAAAAGTATCTTTTGTTATGTTAATGGATGACTTGAACAGCACCCTAAGGATGGGGTCTTGTTGCCAGGGGAGCCAAACTTGTGATTAGAGGGTATTAAACTGTGCTCGCTTCAGCAGAAAATATACTAAAATTAGAGGGTAATAAACCTAGTAAGTAAAATTTTCTCTGAGTTCTCTGAGCTGCTCTAGCAAATTAATTGGACCCAGGTTGGGAGTTGGTGAAATCTCTGATCTATACCCAGTTGATCAGAAGTCCCAGTGACAACTTGGGCTTGCCCCTGGCATCTGAAGTGGTGGGGGGGGGGCAGTCTTTGAGAACTGAGCCTGTAACCTGTGGGAGGTTTTGATGCAGGTAGATAGTGTCAGAATTGAGTGGAATTGTAGAACCAGCTGGTGTCCAAGAATTCTTTGATGCTGTGGAAAAATTCACCATATGTTATAATGGGTGACCAGAATCAGAATGTGAATTGGGTCTTGTCTTTTTTATCCATTCAGCCACTCTAGACCTTTTGATTGGAGAATTTAGTCCATTTACATTTAAAATAATTTTCAGTAGGTATGGACTTATTGCCATTTTGTTAATAGCTTTGTAGCTCTTTTGTAATTCCTTTGTTCCTTTCTTTTGCTCTCTTGTGATGTGATGATTTTCTGTAGTGGTGTTTAGATTCCTTTCCCTTTAATGTTTCTTTATCTACCGTATCGCTTTGTGATTACCATGAGGCTTACATAAAACATAACAGTCTGTTTTAAGTTGATAATAACCAAAGTTTGAATGCATTCTAAAGCTCTACATTTTTACTCCTCCCCTATAATGTATCCCTTAACAAATTGTAGCACTGATATTTTTACTATGATTTTTAGCTTAAAATGGATTTATAAAAAAGTGATTTACCCACCACCATCACATTATTCAGAATTTAATTATGTATTCTTTTTTTTAAGATTTTTATTTATTTATTTGACAGAGAGCACAAGTAGGCAGAGTGGCAGGCAGAGGGAGAGGGAGAAGCAGGCTCTCCACCAAGGAGGGAGTCACGTGGGGCTCCATCCCAGGACCCTGAGATCATGATCTGAGCTGAAGGCAGACGTTTAACTGACTGAGCCACCCCAGCACCCCTAATTATGTATTTATCTTTACTAGTGAGGCTTATACTTGTATATGTTTTCCTGTTACTAATTATTGCCCTTTTGTTTCAGTTTCAAGAAATTCCTTTAACAAATTCATGTAAGGCCAGGCTACTGGTGTTGAACTCCTTCAGCTTTTGCTTGTCTGGAAAATTCTTTATCCTTCATTTATGAAGGACAGCTTTGCCAGTTAGAATGTTCTTGGGTGACAGTTTTTTTTCTTTCAGCACTCTGAATATACCATGACACTCCCTTCTGGCCTGCAAAGTTTTGGCTAAAAAATCTGCTCATAGTCTTATTGTATGTAATAAGTTATTTTTCTCTTGTTGCTTTTAAGATTTTCTCAGTGTCTTTAACTGACGTTTTAATAATAATGTGTCTTGCTATGGCTGTCTTTGGGTTCCTCTTATTTGAAACTCTGCTTCCTGGATCTGGATGTCAGTTTCCTTCCCCAGGTTAGAGAAGTTTTCAGCCATTATTTCTTCAAATAAGTTTTCTACTCCCTTCCCTCTCTTTTCTCCTTCCAGAACCCCTATAATGTGAGGGTTGGTCAAGTTGATGTTATCCCATAGGTCCCATAAGCTATCTTCACTTTTTTTCCTTGCTCTGATTGAATGAGTTCTCCTGCCCTATCTTTGAGTTCACTGATCTATTCTTCTGCTTCATCTAGTCTGTTGTTGAATCCCTCTAGTAGTTTGTTTTTGTTTTTGTTGTTTTAAGTCCAGTTATTGTATTCTTCAGCTCTGTGACTTCTGCTTGGTACTTTCTTACATTTTCTGTCCCAATCTTAAAGGAATGGTCTCATGTAGGAGATGAACCTTATTATTCAACTGTGCCCAGCTCTTGGTTGTCTATCCCAACTTTGTGATTGTCCAAGTAGCCTGTTCTTAATAGCTCACAGTAGTTGAGCGTGTGCCAAGACCTGTCAGTGTCCCAAAGGGGAGGATCTCATTCAGTGCTTAGATACAGGCTGATTGGAAGCCAGACCTTCAGGTAGCAGCTTTTATACTGTGGACATACACCTGTCAGTGGAAGACAGAGATGGGCGTTTGTCTGATCCTTCTGTACTGAGCGCTGCAGTGATAGCTAGTTGTGAACTATTTCTTTGTTTGCTACCATCCCACTGAAACTGTGAACACAAGCCCTACTGGCCTCTAGAGCCAGGTGGTCAAGGGGGCATCTCGTGGGCAGCAACAAGAAAAACCACAGTGCCGGACATGTGCGCAGGCTCCTTTCTGGGAGATACCAGCAACCTGCAGCGAGGCATGGGGAGAGTGCAAAGATGGGACCATCCAGCCCCCCATCTCTGGAGAGTATTGCTGTCAGCCCCTTGACGTTTGTTAAAATAGAAGCCTGCCCTTCCAACTGCCTTATAGTTACTAAGATAAGCAAATAGGCCTCTTTGATAGGAAGACTGGTTTCAGCGTACTTACTGCCTCTGCTGGCCCCCGGGGTTGAGCCGTGGTTAGTAGGTGCAAGCCCTCTAAAAACTGCCTCTTAACTTGCTGTCGTCTGGTGGGTGTCACCGATGCAGGTTTCGTTGGCTTTCAAAGCCTGATGTTTTGGGAGCCCGTATCTCAGCTAGAAGTCTTAGAAGTTGGAAGACAGGATGTGGGGTCCAAAGCCTTTGCTCCTCAGGGAGACGCTGGGAGTTTTGAGTTCCCTCCTGGTTGTGTGTTGTCGCACCAGGGGTGGTGTTTCTGGCAAGATTGTGTTTCATCCTGTACTATCAGTTTTAGTATGGGTTTTTTCTCAATTCTGGATTTCTTTCAGAGGGAATTACTCTCTATGTAGCTACAGATTCAGTGTGTCGGTGTGAGGAGGTCAGTTAAGGATCTTCCTGTGTCACCATCTTGAACCAGAACTGGGTGATCTTTTTTTAGTCTTCAACTTTAAGAAATTTGCAATTCCTATACTGCCTAGACTGTTCGAGAGCATTGAAAAAGATGGAAATAGTCTCAAACTGATTCATTTAACAACCTGATATCAAAACCTGACAAGGATAGCATGAAAAAACTATTAATCTGTCTCATTTATGAATAAGATATAATGATTCTCAATAAAATATTAGCAAATCAAATCCATCACGGTATTAAAGTAGTAATATACCATGGCCAAATGGACGTGCAAGGAAGATTCATATTGGGAAATATATTAATGTAACTTACAGCATTAACAGATTAAAAGTGAAAATACATGACCTCATAATAAAAAGGCATTTGATTATTATTACTTTTTTTTTAAGAATTATTTATTGAGAGAGAGAGCACACAGAGGGAGAGGGAGAAGCAAACTCCCTGTTGAGCAGGGGGAGTTTGATCCCAGGACCCCAGGATCATGACCTGAGCGGTAGGCAGACACTTAACCGACTGAGCCACCCAGGTGCCGCTGAATATTATTTCTTTTTTTTTTTTTTTAAAGATTTTATTTATTTATTTGAGAGAGAGAGAATGAGACAGAGAGAGCACATGAGAGGGAGGAGGGTCAGAGGGAGAAGCAGACTCCCCGCCGAGCAGGGAGCCCGATGCGGGACTCGATCCCGGGACTCCAGGATCATGACCTGAGCCGAAAGCAGTCGCCCAACCAACTGAGCCACCCAGGCGCCCCTGAATATTATTTCTGATAAAAACTTTTTTCCTGATACTTTATACATTACAAAGTGATCTCCATAAGTCTAGTTACCATCTGTCATCATACAAAGTTATTACAATATTATTGAGTCACCTTCCCTATGCTGTACTATACATTCCCATGATTTTTTTCTTTTATAGCTGGAAGTTTTTACCTCTTAATCCCCTTCACCTGTTTCATCTGCCCCCAAATCCCTCCCACGTCTGGTAACCAGCAGTTTGTTTCTTGTATCTATGAGTCTGTTTCTGTTTTTTGTTTATTTTGTTTTTTAGATTCTACATATGAGTGAAATCATATGGTATTTATCTTTCTTTTTACTTAGCTTAATACCTTCAAGGTCCATCCATGTTGTTGCAAATGACAAAAATTTCAATATTTTTTATGACTGAATAATATTCCATTGTACACCACTTCTTTACTCATTCATCTGTCAGGGGACACTTGGGTTGCTTCCACTTCTTGGCTCTTATAAATAATGCTGCAAGAAAGGGGTGCATATATCTCTGTTCAAATTAATGTTTTCATTTTCTTCAGATAAAAACCCAGGAGTGGAATTGCTGGATCATAGGGTAGTTGTATTTTTAATTTTTTGAAGAACCTCCATACTGTTTTCCCTAGTGGCTGCACCAGTTTGCATTCCCACCAACAGTGCACAAGGGTTCTCTTTCCTCCACATCCCCACCAACTCGTTATTATTTGTGTTTTGATAATGGCCAGCCTGACAGGTGTGAGGTGATATCTCACTATGGTTTTGATTTGCATTTCCCTGATGATGGGTGATGAGCATCTTTCCATGTGCCTATGGGCCATCTGGATATATACTTTGGGAAAATGTCTATTCAAGTGTTCTGCCCACTTTTTAATCAGGCTCTTTGTTTTCTGCCACGTTTGTGTGTACAAAACCACACAACTTCAGAGGTGCACCTTTGGAACCAGTTAGAGTCTTAGATCAACCCCCCCTTTTTTAATAGATGAGAAAGTTGAGACCCCAAAAGAAATTGAATGACTTCCCTGCACTCTGTATTTTCATTTCTCTGGTTTTTGCTACTAAGTACCTGTGTGGCTTCAGGTCAATCTTTAAACAGTCCTAGCTTGAGTTTCCTGGTGTGTAAAAAGAGAAGTTTGGATGAACCCCCAAATTCTTTCCTTTCTAAAAATCTGTTTTTGTCATTCTTTCACTTTTCAAATATTTTGGGGGTGAAATCCTGTTTTACAAAGTGCAAATGAGGCAGGTAATGGATTCAGGAGTAAAAGCCGAGTCCAGAGATCCTAATTATAAGACTTGGGAGTGAGGAACTGCTGGTTTCTTGGCTTTTAGATTTTCCTAACAGGTTTCTCATTTGGCTTTCTCAGGACATCGTATCACCTATTGTTTCCCACAATCTGTACTTGACCCCTTCATCATATTTTTCTGTGATTCATCTTTAAACAATATATTTAATTATTTTCATTACAGGAGTAGAATGTATTTAAAAAAAAAATCAAAGTGCTCATAAGCATGGGGTAGAAAATAAGTCATTCATAATCCAGCGCCCAGAGATAATCACCTTTAATAATTTGGTATGTATTTTTAGAAAGAAGAGGTACAGGGCTCCTGGGTGGCTTAGTTGGTTAAGTGGCTCAGGTCATGGTCCCAGGGTCCTGGGATCGAGCCCCGCATCGGGCTCCCTGCTCAGCTTCCCACTCCCCCTGCTTGTGTTCCCTCTCTCGCTGTCTCTCTGTCAAATAAATAAATAAAAATCCTTAAAAAAAGAAAGAAAAGGTCTGCTTAATGTAAATCCTTGCCTCTAGGCAAGTATTCTATTGGATACATGTACCTGGTTTTTTTAAAAGAAGAAACAGAAAATGCTCTGGCATGCGGTGCCTTACTAAGAAATACCGAGTGACCATTGGCTCATTTCTTTCTTTCTTTTTTTTTTTTAAAGTAGGTGTACCTGGTTTTTTTAAAAGAAGAAACAGAAAATGCTCTGGCATGTGGTGCCTTACTAAGAAATACCGAGTGACCATTGGCTCATTTCTTTCTTTCTTTTTTTTTTTTTAAAGTAGGTTCCATGCTGAGTGTGAAGCCCAACACGGGGCTTGAACTCACCACCCTGAGATCAAGACTTGAGCTGAGATCAAGAGTCGAATGCTTAACCAACTGAGCCCCCTAGGTGCCCCCACTGGCTAATTTCTTAATGTCTATAAGCCTCAGTTTCCCATCTATAAATTGAGAATTGTAATAGTATCTTCTTCCAAAGGTTAAATGAAGATTAAACTAGATAAAGCACATGAAGTGCTTAAAACTGTGCCTGGCATCAGAGTGTGCATTCAGTATTGTTTAAAAAAAACTTTTAGGGGCACCTGGGTGGCTCATTGGTTAAGCGTCTGACTTCAGCTCAGGTCATGATCCCAGGGTCCTTCGATGGAACCCCACATCTGGCTCCACACTCAGCAAAGAGTTGGCTTCTCCCTCTCCCTCTGCGCCTCCCCCTGCTTGTGCTTGCTCACTTTCTCTCTCTCATATAAATAAAGTCTTTTAAATTAAAAAAAAATTTTTTTAGGGGCACCTGGGTGACTCAGTCAGTTAAGGGTCGGACTGGATTTTAGCTCAGGTCATGATCCCAGGGTCATGTGATTGAGGCCCGTGTCAGGCTCATGCTGGATGTGGAGCCTGCTTAAGATTCTCTCTCCCTCTGCCCCTCCCCTCTGGCCCTCTACCCCTGTTCACGCACTTGTGTGCTCTCTCTTAAAAAAAAAAATTTTTTTTTAATCTCATACTGATTTTAAGTAACTTTGTTCTTCTGCAGAAGACTTAACCAATGGCTCGTATGATGATGTCCTAAACGTTGACCAGCTCCAGAAACTCCTCTCCCTGCTTGAGTCAGTTGATGATCCTGTCATTACAGAAAAAGCTTTGGTCACTCTGGGTAACAATGCAGCCTTTTCAGCTAACCAAGTAAGTACCTCGTCTCACAATGGGCGCCTCCCATTCTTACACACTAGCAGTTAATTGTGACTCTGATGAGGCATTTAATCCCGGAGCCTCACTCTCCTCATCTGTACAGTGCGGGGATGTGTACTTACAGCACAGTGTTTATTTCTGAAAAGCAAGGCCGAATAGTGACATTCGTATTCCTGGGATTCTAGATCCCTAGGAATTGGTCACATTTGTGATAAGTGTGATCTACTCCACTTAGCATTGCATGGCCTTTTATTTAAAAGTCGGTAGTGTTGGGGCGCCTGGGTGGCTCAGTCGTTAAGCGCCTGCCTTCGGCTCAGGTCATGATCCCAGGGTCTTGGGATCGAGCCCCACGTCGGGCTCCCTGCTCCTTGGGAGCCTGCTTCTCCCTCTGCCTCTCTCTCTCTCTTTGTCTCTCATGAATAAATAAATAAAATCTTTAAAAAATAAATAAATAAATAAAAGTCGGTAGTGTTGCAGGAGAACAGTGAAAGCATCTAACATTGAAGAACATGCTTTCCATTGTATGTAGGTCTTGGGGGGGGGTTCTGATGCATGGGGGCCATGGGCCATTGACAACTGCTAACCAGTGTAAACAGCTTCTACCAGTAGAGATTTAACACCAGTCTAAAGCACTTAATTTGAATGCTTCCTTCTCCCCATGGAGAAAGAGTTTAAAAAAAAAAAATTGTAATGATTTTCAGCTGATGCCTTTTGTTGACCTTTGTCATGAAAACTAAATTATGTTGAATTTATACTCTGTTTCAGTCAAGTATTTTCCAGCATGGCAAGGTTTACTGTAAAGCTCTTGAGATTTAAAGGATATTTGTTGATTACCCATATTTTTTCCGTTGCAAGTGACAGAACCCAACTTAAATTATTTTAAACCAAAAAAGGAAAATACTGAGCCCCATTAACTTGGACATCCAACAATGGCCCTGGCTCAGGCACAAATGAAAACAGTTTAAGGTTACAGAGAGCACGATCAGAGTTCTCCCTCCCTCCATCTTTTGGGTCTGCTTAGCCTTGCTCCTTTTTTGTGTATTGGGCTTTTTTTTTGTCCCTCTGGCCACAAAGAGGTTTTCATCACTGGGATGTAAAGTAAGCCCCTGGTCTCCAAAGCCTTCATCCCTGTGGCTCATGATCCAAATGGTGGAGTTGCTCGGCCAGGATCAGGTGCGGTGCTAAGGCACCCCGAGCTCCCGGGAGCATCGCACAGCCCAACAGCAGCGATGGATGGGAGCACATTCAGCCAGCAGCCCCATCGGGGACTAGATGGGATAGAGGAGGTGCTCTGTCTGCCCCAGTGGGGAGAGATGCCACGCAAACAAAAACAACAGATGGTGACTAATTGGAGCTGTTTCTGATGCCATCGTTTTAGATCCTCTGAAACAAACTGTAGGGATAATGGATCCATGGTCACTGGTTGAACAAGCACTTTCCTGGGCAATGGGAGTCCGTGTCCCTCGTCATAAATTATAGTGCCTTGATCTGCCTTAATAGGGTAGTTTTGGGGTTTTTTTAAGATTTTATTTATTTGACAGAGAGACACAGCAAGAGAGGGAACACAAGCAGGGGGAGTGGGAGAGGGAGAAGCAGGCTCCCCGCTGAGCAGGGAGCCCGATGCGGGGCTCGATCCCAGGACCCCGGGATCACGACCTGAGCCGAAGGCAGCCGCTTAACAACTGAGCCACCCAGTTGGCTGGGTGCCCCTTAATGGGATAGTTTTAAAAAAAAACAAAAAACAAAAAACTGTTTTCTAGTAATCACAAATCCTTAGGAAGAACCTGGGATTGCACAGGGAGTTTCTTTTTTTGTCCCAGTGCTGAGCCCACTCTTGACGGTAGCGTAGGGTTTGGGGCTGTTGGTAAAAAGTGCATGATGCCAGGATACTCTTTCCTTCTTTTTCTCATAGAAGGGCATGTTTTGTCCTGACAGGAGTAATTCTCAGCTTATTTTTCTTGTACGAATTGAAGCAGTTAATGTATCGTTCAGTTGGGGCCAAAGGCGCAGAATAGCATAGTGTTGCAACCGATTGTGAAAATTCCCCGGATTATTTTTTCTTTGAAAATTTGGGCATCATTTCACAAATTGTGTAGAACTCTAATTCTTCAAGATGTTGAAAGGTGCTTCCCCCTACATCCACCCCCCCACTGAGAAATGACCGTCTTTTTTTGTGTACAGTTTATGGAAATACTCTATTCCGTGCTCCCCTCTTGGAGATTCCCAGCACTCATGAACATGTGACTGCTCCACAATAAAGAAGTGTCTGCACTTACACCCAGAGTTTCTCAGACTTACCTACCTAACCACAGAACCTCCCTTGTCTTAATGGAACGTCTGTTAACATCTTGAAGGATTTGTATTCCAAAGAATACATTTTAGCAAAATGTTACTTTAGTATCCTAAATCATAACACTTTTCCAAATGTGTCTGTAATAGAAAAGTATTTCCAAGTAAAATAATTTGTTCGTAAATTGCTTTGAGATCATTTCAGTAGCTCTACAAATCATTGTAGATCCCCAAACTATAGTTTTTAAACAATTATATATCTTAATTTATTTTCAATCTATTTTCTTTACCTTTAAAATTACAGAAAGCATTTTTTTAAAATAAGAATTACAGATTGTGCATAGGAAAGGTATTTCCAAAGAGTCATTAATTTTTATTTGTATTTGTGGATGCAAAAAATTTGATAAAGGGAGTATGTATTGAAGTGATGGTCCTGTTTTTTTCCCCTCTTAGGTCATTATTCGTGAATTGGGTGGTATTCCAATCATTGGAAGCAAAATCAACAATCCCAATCACAGTATTAAAGAGAAAGCTTTAAATGCATTGAATAACCTGAGTGTGAATGTTGACAATCAAGTCAAGATAAAGGTAAGTTATCTGAAATTGCAAATGACTAAGTTTTCTATAAATGAGAGAAAACAACCATAGGGTTAGCTAAGACCTCCATCACCTCACATAATTACCCTTTTTGTCTACATGGTGAGAACATTTACGATCTATTCTCTTAGCACCTTTCAAGTATATAATACAGTGTGGTCATCCTGCTGTACATTAGATCCCGGAACTTATAACTAGAAGTTTGTACCTTGTGAGCAGATCTCCCCATTTCATGTATCCCTCCACCCCTGGAAGCTACCATGCCACACTCTTGTTTCTGTGAGTTCGGCTTTTTTAGATTCCACATATACGAGATATCTCCAGTATCTGTCTTTTTCGGTCTTATTTCACTTAGGGTAATGCCCTGAAGGTCTATCCCTTTGTTGCTAATGGCAGGATTTCCTTCCTTTTTATGGCTGAATAGTTTTCCATTGTATACACAGACCACATTTGCTTTATTCGTTCATCTGTCAATACAGGTTGTTCTTGTGTCTTGGCTATTATGAGTAATGCTGCAGTGAACACGGGGGGTGCGTATAGCTTTCCAAATTATTCTTCTCAAGGTCTTCAGATGAATAACCCAGAACTGGAGTTGCTGGATCATATGGTAGTTTGTATTTTTAATTTTTCGAGGAACCTCCATACTGTGTTCCATAATGGCCGTGCCAATTTCCATTCCCACCAGCAGAGCACAAGGATTCCTTTTCGCCACATCCTCACCAGCCCTTGTTGTCTTTTTGACAGTAGCCATTCTAACAGGTGTGAGGTGATATCTCATTGTGGTTTTTACTTGGATTTCCCTAATGATGAGTGATGTTGAGCATCTTTTCATGTACCTATTGACCATTTGTAGGTCTTCTTGGAAAAAATATCTATTTAGGTCCTCTACCCATTTTTTTGGAGAATAAGGCAGAGGAAGGAGGAATCTGAACCAGCCAATAAGAGCTGCATTGGGCTTTTGAATTTGGGTTTCACTTTAATCCAACTGTGGTGAAGGAACCTGGCCAGAGTCTGGTAATATCAGCAGATAAATAAAATAAATTAGGAACTTATGTTATTTCAACATTTATTGAGCTTCTGCTCTGTGGTACAGAGTTTAGAAACGAACATGATTAACTCTTGTTTTAAGAAAGCTAGGAGAGAAAAAGCAAGGTGTAATGCAAGGTAGAACATGATGACGTACTTTAAGGAAAAATGTAAAACATTGTTGAGTACATAGAAAGGAGAGATCTCATCCAAAAGTTTTGTAAAAGGTTGAGTACAGCTTGGCTCTAAAGAATGTCTAAGGTTTTGGGGCATCTGACTTTTGGTTTCGGCTCAGGTCATGGTCCCAGGATCCTGGGATGGAGCACCTGTCAGGCTCCCCACTCAGCACAGGGTCTGCTTGTCCCTCTCCCTCTGCTCCTCCTTCTCTCCCTCCCTCCCTCTCCCGGGAATAAATAAAATCTTTAAAAAAAAAAAAAAGGAATGTCTAACGATTCTACAAGCAGAATTGGGGAAGGAGGGAATTCCAAGAGAAAGCAGAGCAAGGGGAGGTAGGCACAGCCCCAGAAATAACTGAGCTGGTCCACTTGGTGATCTTGTTGCTAAACGTGAACTGGTGAAAAGACTCAAAGATAATAAGGATCTAAATGCTCAACACATTTTAGGAAATGCTTTGAAAGACATCAGCATCTTATGAAAATATATGATTTATAAAGAGCTGAGGAAATGGCATTTTTTTTTTTGAAGGACAGATGTGTGATGAAATTGTGGCCAAAGAGAACCAGGTGGCTTGTAAATGTCATTTAGCTCTGAACCAGGATTAAAAATTTATTCTCTCTTTGCTTTACTGCCATTACTCTAGTTTCTGTGGCAACATGGATACTTTTGGATTTTTTCTAAAACTTAATACTGGCCTATGGGACAGTTGGTCATTTCTTAGCATTTTATATTAGGAACTTTTTCTTTTTTTTTTTTTTTTAAAGATTTATTTATTTGAGAGAGCGAGAATGAGAGAGAGAGTACATGAGAGGGGGAGGGTTAGAGGGAGAAGCAGGCTCCTTGCTGAGCGGGGAGCCCGATGCGGGACTCGATCCAGGGACTCCAGGATCATGACCTGAGCCGAAGGCAGTCACTTAACCAACTGAGCCACCCAGGCGCCCCTAGGAACTTTTTCTTAATCAGTTAGAACTTTGGGTGGAGTTTTTAGTTAGGTGAATAGTAATTATCTGTGAGACATAGTTTTTCCAAGCTGGAAAGATCCTGGCCAGAAATAGAAAACAGTTTCAGAAAAGTTTCCATCACAGTGGGTTTCGTTCTGTCGTGTGTGAAACAGGAGTCTTGCGGGCATTGCATTACGTTTTGCCAGTGGAGCTCACCAGCGTCAGGAAGGCCCAGATCATATACATACACCTGGGTAAATGAGAAAATTGGGCGAAAGATCGTTTTGCCTCTGCTTACTTTTGATAGAAGTAACCCTAGAGAAAAATTCTATTTCACTTTGATCCCCCTATTTCTGACATGATGCAGCTCCTCGACCCTGTTGTTAAGGTACTTACCGCGATGCAGAATGGCCAGCCACACAGGTCTTTCCTCCCCTATACTCGTGGATCCAAAGCAGTCGACACAGAAAGGAAGACTGAGCTGGGAGGCCCCCAACAGTTGAGAGCCCCCTGGTGTTGAGAGCAGGGTCTCTGGAGTTGGACATTGCGCCCCCACCAGCTGGCTTGATATGGGGCGGGGATCCGAGTTCCTTGAGGACTTGTCCTTGTCTGCAGAATGGCCATTAATAACACCCACCGCAGTAGAGGCGTCTTCCGGAGTAAGTGAGATGTTTTTGTAAAATGCTTGCATATTGCCTGGCATTAACAAAGGTAGCTTTAAAAAAAAAAAAAATCACCGAAGTTTGAGGGCGGGATAGAAATGCCATCTTTTTTGAGGAGCCAGCCTCCCCCTAACTGTCCTCCCCCGCTGTGCAGAGAAGTTACTGTGTCATAGACAAACTTATGGAGATTCTAAGATGCTCACTTTTTCCCCCCACCTCTAGGTTTACATCAGTCAAGTCTGCAAGGATGTCCTCTCTGGGCCCCTGGACTCTGCTGTGCAGCTGGCTGGGCTGAGATTGTTGACCAACATGACAGTTACCAATGACCACCAGCACATGCTTAGCAAGTACATCACAGACCTGTTCCACGTGCTGCTTACAGGCAATGGAAGTACCAAGGTACGAATGAAGCCATTAGGAGTTGGGAGTACAAAGAGCTGTTGCCTCAAGCATATTAAGATTGGAATTGAATTTCTAAGTCCCCCACCTTAAGTTGATATTCCTCAAAAAAGCACACGTTTAGTTAAAGTTCATTTTTTTTTTTAAGATTTTATTTATTTATTTGAGAGAGACAATGAGATAGAGAAAGCATGAGAGGGAGGAGGGTCAGAGGGAGAAGCAGACTCCCTGCCGAGCAGGGAGCCCGATGCGGGACTCGATCCTGGGACTCCAGGATCATGACCTGAGCCGAAGGCAGTCGCTTAACCAACTGAGCCACCCAGGTGCCCTAAAGTTCATTTTTAAAAAAGCCTTTTTGTGAGCCCAAGAAAGTAAATTATTTTTATCCCCCAGTAATCAATTTGAAAATGAATTAGTGAAAATGTGTTATTTCACTTATCAATAGATTGGCATTCATTTGCTCTTCTGAAAATGAGTTTACCTTTTACTAAAGTGGTGTAGCTGGCTTCCCCTCCACATCAGGTTTAATTATACATAATTGATTAAAAGGGGTCTTTGAGTGATAATGCTGATTGAGTTTTTTGCTCACCTCGAGGTTAGAAACATTTTTTTGATTTAGCCATTTGCAGAAAAAATGTTTTGAAAACTACGTTTAAGTTAGTAATGGATGTCTGGGTGCTTTTTTTTTTTTTTTTTTAAAGATTTTATTTATTTATTTGACAGAGAGAGAGCAAGAGCAGGAGCACAAGCAGGGGGAGTGGGAGAGGGAGAAGCAGGCTTCCCGCCAAGCAGGGAGCCCGATGCGGGGCTCGATCCCAGGACCCTGGGATCATGACCTGAGCCGAAGGCAGATGCTTAATGACTGAGCCACCCAGGCGCCCCTGGGTGCTTGATTTTAACCAGTTACGCAGATGTAGGAGGCAACAGAGATTGACCTACTTAAGTAGGATCTCAGGAGACACCCCGTGAAAGTAACTTGAGTAAACCTCTGCTATTAGTGGGCATTTTTCTCAAGTGCCATTTTTCAAGAAATAGCATAAAAACAGAAAGTAGACTAATCAAAGGCTCTGATGGGTTGGTCATTCGTCAGCGTTTTACTCTATTGGTCTGTGTTGTCTGGCACAGGTGGGAGAAGAACGCAGAGCATTTTAGGGCCACACTCCAAATATTCAACATCACTGAGGTTCTTTCTGGGGTTACCCAATGTGGTTACAGGAGAGCCTCACTATAGCCCTTTTAAAATTTGCTCTGGGCTTTCCACATTTCCACTAGCCAGAGTTAGCTGGATCTGGCCTAAGATGTACCCAAAGGCATTCAAAATTAAATGTAATAATCTTATTAGCAATATTTTTGAAATATGCTCCATCCATAGGCAATTTCCACAATGCATGCACCCATCGACATCTCTCTGTCCAGTGGAACAAGGTAACTTCCAGCCTCTGAGGCCCCAGGGAAACCCTTGCCTCTACCTTATAGCATCACAAATACAGGACAGATCTCCTCTGCCTGTGTCTGCAGCTGCTTTACCCAAAACCTCAGGAGGAACAAGAGGTTCAGAGCCAGGCGAGTCTGGCCTTGGGGCCATATGGATCTGTCTCAGACACGGTCTGTGTTTCAATATATTTTATGACTTCTTAGAAGATGACTCACACCACAATAGTATGTTCTTTTTTTGTTTTGTTTTTCCATTCCATTGCCTGGTACGGCGTTTCTGGGATAGAAAATTTGCTTTTTTGGTCTGTTTGGGAACCTGACCACCAATTATAACATTGTTTCTCCATAAAAAATGAGTGTAAAGTTCCAAGTTGCAAATGAACTTTTGGACAGTAATCCATTTGTGAGAAAATCTACCCATTTTAGATATTTTCTTAATAAATAACCACCGAAATGACTTTTTAGAAATCTTATTTTTAGGGGCGCCTGGTGGCTCGGTTGTTAAGCGTCTGCCTTCGGCTGATCCCAGGGTTCTGGGATCGAGCCCCGCATTGGGCTCCCTGCTCCGCAGGAAGCCTGCTTCTCCCTCTCCCACTCCCCCTGCTTGTGTTCCCTCTCTCGCTGTGTCTCTGTCAAATAAATTTTAAAAATCTTAAAAAAAAAAAAACTTATTTTTTTTTTAAATGTTTTATTATTCATGAAAGTCAGAGAGAGAGAGAGAGGCAGAGGCAGAGGGAGAAGCAGGCTCCCCGCCTAGCAGGGAGCCCGATGCGGGACTCGATCCCAGAACCCTGGGATCATTACCTGAGCCGAAGGCAGACGATTAACCATCTGAGCCACCCAGGCGCCCCCAAAATCTTATTTTTAATAAGAGATCTCAGCGTACTGTAACAACCTTTTGGGCGCAACACTGATTCGTAACCAAATATAAATAATAGAAGATTAACATAAATAATTCTTGTGTTAATAAAACGGCAGTGAGAGCAAAGAAAACTAATGGCTTAAAGGAAATGTCGTGGAGTCACCACGAGACAGCACATGTGGTAAGAGAAAGCGAGGACTTAACATGATTCAAACCAAAATACTACCCAGGTGTCCCCGCGCCCCAGATGTAGGCCGTTCCCCATGAAACCTTTCCTAAGCCAAAATGGCGGGAAGCACAGCGCCGCTTACCAGTAATTTATATGGAGACATTTTTGAGTGTTCCCAGAACCCCCCACTCCCCCCAAAAAAACCTCTCAGACTTTTCTGATAGCTTGGAACATATCTTGCTAACAGATGCACCAAGTAAATCAAGATAAGCACAGATGTTCACACACAGTTCAGAGATCTGGCTGCTTGATGCAGATGTGCTGAGTGTACGTCGGGGGGGGGGGGGCAACAGCTCGCTGCAAACAAACACCCAATGCTGATTTCTTTTCTTTCTTTTTTTTTTTTTTTTTGTAAAAATGAAAATCCTGTTTGGATTTCTTTTGGTTCATCGAAACAGGTACCAGTGACGTAGGTCTTTTGTAAAAGGGAGGTGGCATGACACAGACGTTCGAAAAGCAGGGGATACCTGCAGCTTTTTAATCTGCAGTTGTGCTCTCTAGATTATTTTCCCATGTTTCACTCCCTTCCGGAGCATAGCAACATGGAATTTTAATTCAGGCTCCTAACTGACTTACGATGAATAATTATTATTGCTGTTACTGTTCCCTGGTTATAAACCTGCCTGCGTGGGCCACTAGGGGGCCTTGTGGATTTTGACTTCATCCAGACTTCTGTCCTAGGTTTGGGACCTTCCTGTTTCAGAACTCTTTGTTTTCTTAATCCAAACTTCACTGACATTGGAGACAAGTGTTTATTCCTAACACCTATTCTTTTTGCTGGCGACCAGTCAGGCTAGACCAGATCCGCACGAACGGTTGGAAGTTGTCTTTCCTCTCTTACCTTAAGAGGCTCTAATCATAAAGAATATCTGTTTGAAAAACATGATCTCTGCCTAAACTGTTACCAGGGGTTTCTGCTGGGGGGGTGGGATGGGCAGATAGGATGGTGGCTTTTGTTTTCACCCTAGTTCCCCTCTGCATGGTTTGAAATTTATCATGACCATGTATTAATTTCATAAAATTTTTTTAAATAGTTGATAAATTAAGCAAAGCCTTTTATCCTGCTTAACAAGTTAGTATGTACAACATGATCAAAGGAATATGAGAGTATATAGGTGTGTAAAAAAACCAGAAAGAAAATAACAAAACTTAATATTGGTGATTGGTTTTGGTCATGGAAGTAGGAGTGAATTTCATTCTCCTTTGTACTAATCACTTTTTAAAAATGTTCTATAGGGAGAGGTGCCTGGGCGGCTCAGTTGGTTAAGTATCCAACTCTTGATCTCAGCTCAGGTCTTGATCTCGGGGTCGTGAGTTCAAGCCCACGTTGGGGCTACTTAAAAATAAGAAATAAAAATGTTCTACAGGAAACACACAATGCCTTTTTCATAAAAAAAGGTTTTCTAAAATAAAGATCTGGGTTCCCTTCCAGGTCTAGTAGAGAGCACATTTGTCCCTCCCCGCTCCTCACTTGGTGTAACTTCAAGTCTCTTGTATAAAGTATAGCTTTGTACGACCTGTGTCTTGAAACAGGAGTTCTATTTGAATGTCGTTTTTATAGTAGTTGTCCACCCCCACCCCCCAATCCGTGGTTGCACTTTCCAGTTTGTCACCTGCTGTCAGCTGCAGTTGGGACGCAGATGATCCTTCTGGCTTACCGTCAGTGGCTTGGGGCAGCCCAGTGTGGCGTCACACCACCTGTCCTTCTCCTCCCTTCACCTCGTCACAGGCATTTTATCATCTCACATCACAAGAAGGGAGAGTACAGAACAGTAAGATATTTTCAGAGAGTATGCTCCCTTCAGCAGCATATATACTAAAACTGGAAAGATGTTTTGAGAGACCGCTTTCATAAAACTTACTACAGATTACTGTAATTGTTCTTTTTTATTGTTGTTAATCTCTTACTGTGAGTAATCTATAAATTTTAGCATAGGTATGTATGTATAGGAAAAAACGTATATATAGGGTGCGCTGTTATCCGTGATTTTAGGCGTGTGTTGGGGGTCTGGGAATGTATCCCCTTGGAATGATAAGGGGGGGCTACAGTACTGACCAGTTATAAGTGATAGGAATGCTGATAGTTTAGCTCATCAGCTCTAAGTTAACATTTGTTTGCCGATTATTATTGCCTATTTAAAGGATTTCAAAACAGTTTTCACATAAAAAACTCAAAGGTTCATAGTAACCTAACTAAAAAGAAAAGGACCATATGTTTATCTAGTCTTGGTAACCAAACTGTTCCAAGATCTTCATACCTTAAATAGAAATAAACCGGCTTGGAGAGATTCCTTTTTTTGTTCCAAAGATATTTCACTTACCGGTAATTGTAATAAAGATCATTTATGTAACATAACGTTAAGCCTATTACCCTGAGTTAGGGGGCGAGGCGGGTGGACAGTGAGACAGTCACCATCTTCTCCCTAACATGGAAGAATACAGTTTCTAGAACTCTGCTGTGTGAGAAGTGCTCTGGGACTGTGGTAGAGGAGAGGGCTCCGTGGGGTGGAGAATTGGAGCCCAACGGTGAAGCCCGGGCCGGACTTTAAAATGTGGACGCAGTGAGAGGACGGTGTGCGGGGGAGAGCAAATCCATGCTCGCTGGTCTGAAATAAACCCGTAGGATTCTTCTTTCAGGTTCAGGTTTTGAAACTGCTTGTGAATTTGTCTGAAAATCCAGCCATGGCAGACGGGCTACTTGGTGCCCAAGTAAGTAGCTGACATATTTGTTTTATAAGTATACAAATATATATAGATTTGGACAGATCTAGAAAGATTTATCCCAAAATGTTAACAGAGGTTATCTGTGAGGAGCACAGGGGTTTTTTTGTTTTTTGCCTACACGAATTTCCTACATTTTCTGTAATGAACCAGTTTTACTTGGAAAAACTCATTTTGGAAGGGTCCTCCCTCACAACCATAAATCATAATTGTTCTGTCTGTCCATTCTGGGGCACGCTTATGTGACCGCATCTCTTCCCCTTGACGTGGTTGTGTTCACACGTCTCTTGACGGGTGCTGGAACACTAATCCCCAGGACGCGCCACACACGGAGCCAAGGGCCAGGACACACCAGTGAGCACACCCGTGCAGCTTATGAGGAGAGACAAAAACACACACACACAAGAATTAAAAGCTGAGATAAGTGTTCTGAAGGAAGCAAAGGTGGTGTGGACACCAAACGGGCCTCCACTCCTGTAAGGGAGGGACCCGCTCCTCCCTGCACCCCGGCCCCAAGGGGACAGTGGGCAGGCCGTGTCTGGGGAATTGAGGAGCCCCCAGGAAGATTGGATGATGGACCTTAAAAGGGGCATGGGAGTTGTTCCCAATGACTACCTTCTAGGACTCCAAAAAAATAGTATTTTTCAGCTAAAACAGTGAAACCTTCTTTTCCATTAGTATAAAGTGTAAGGGTGCATAAGATTTTTACATTGATGTTAGACAATTTTAGGGATAATTTTCTATGACCAGGTTTTTTTTTTTAAATGTATTCAGTATAGTTTTAAAATGTAAAAATATACATGAAAAATGTTTTCATAAATTATTAAAATAACAGTTTCCTCTTTCAGGTGGACTCCTCATTTCTTTCCCTTTATGATGGCCACGTGGCAAAGGAGATTCTTCTTCGAGTTCTTACACTCTCTCAGAATATAAATAACTGCCTCAAAAAAGAAGGCTGTTTAGCTATTCAGCCTACTTTCCCTAAAGGTGCCCTGTTTTTCCTGTTATATGGAGAAGAATGTGCCCAGAAAATGAGAGCTTTAGCTGAACACCATGATGCGGATGTGAAGGAAAAGGTGACAGTCCTACCCAAGTTCTGATTGGTCCCGGTTTTCATCTTCCCTCTTATTAAGGGAGCTGAAATTCGTCCAGCTGCTGAATCTAAACAGTAAATATCACATTTCATCATTAACACAGCTAGACACTGCCATGGTCTTCCGGTTTATTTTGAACCATTTTCTTGATTTAAATGAATAGAAGAGCTTGTTCTAACACCATTTCTTTTCATTTTGCCGTTTGCTGAGTTTACTTCAATTACTTCCTCGACGTGACAGGACAGTTGCCTTCTTTACATGTAAGCTAACCTTGCACCCGTCTGAGACAACATTCGTGTGTGACTGGCTAGTTGGTTCAGGGCTGCTGCAGGAACGGCCTTGTCCTCGTGCTAGTGAGTCGAGTCTTCGAGGCCACCGGCCAGGCCAGCCATACCGCTCCCAGAGGTCTAATCCTCGTCCTCCCCACTCCCAGCGCGTGTGCAGCCTGTGAAGATGCAGTGTGGGGGGGGGCTGGGGTCGATTGGAATGTCCATCCGTAGGCAACTGGTTAAAGCCGTTTATCTATCTCATCTTAAAAGAAACAAGGAAATCTGAACATGCTCATGTGGAAAGGCATCCAGAAAATGTGGATGTGTTTTTTAAGTGAAAACTACGCTTCTATCGAGAGAATAGTTTGTAGAATGATACCCAGACTCCTGGGAGTGTGGGACTGAGGAAATGTGGATGTGTTTTTTAAATGAAAACTACGCTTCTATCGAGAGAATAGTTTGTAGAATGATACCCAGACTCCTGGGAGTGTGGGACTGAGGAAATGTGGATGTGTTTTTTAAATGAAAACTACACTTCTATCGAGAGAATAGTTTGTAGAATGATACCCAGACTCCTGGGAGTGTGGGACTGAGGAAAGGACTTTTCTATGTATACCTTCTTCTAGCATTGGAATTTTTTAACCATCAGCATAAATTTTATAATTTTTTAAATAAAAAGGAAAAAACAAGGTTATACACATTTTCTCTTGATAGTACTTTATTCATTAATTTTCATCCATATTTTACTTAGCTGAGATTTTCATACATTGTAAATTTGTCATTATAGTGTCACAATAGCTTATGGAATAAAAATACTATTAATAGATTTCATTTCAGCCAGGTCTTATTCCAGTTCCTCACCATCACCATGCTCAGTACTAGGTAGATATCAGTAGGCAAGCAGCGGCGTTCCTACTCCAGGTATTTAAGGCAAAGCTGTACGAGTACGTTAAATTTCATTTGTAAATACATGGATTTCCATAGGAAGTCACAAATCCTCAAACAGGCAGGGTTAGCCTGATACAGAAATCAAACTTGCAAGAAATATTTTTACAGTAGAAAAAGGATTCAGTATTCAGGTGAAACCACGGACGTTCCCAGCTGGCTACAGCACTGATGGATAAATGCTGGCTATAAGTTTGCAATTCCCTGAAAGGCACACTTCTTATTAACGAATTTTTTAATCTGCCTCCTTATTTAATGAAAATACATAGTCAAAATGGGCACAGAATTAGAAAGTAGGATTTGGCTTTGATGGGCTTCAGCAGCATTGGATTCTAAAACCCCATCTCTCTTCTTTTCCCCCGTTTTAATAGCTCATCCCATTTCCTGGAGATCAGAGCATTGAGTTTGAAATGTCAAAATGCTAGAGAAAAAGGGGGAGTCCTTTTTAACTACCTTAAAAAGATTACGAAGTGAAAGTGCACAAATAGGTCTTCATCTATGTAGGTCAGGGCACATCTTGGCTTTTACTGGGTGAGATTTCCTGCAGTGAGTGATCCCCTCCCCCGGCTCTGGGCAAGGAGGAACATCTTTACCACAGGAGAAAGGGACTTGTCAGTAAAATCGCACAGGTTCCAATGGCTGCTGGCTAATCAAAAGAGCAAGATGAAACTGATCAGAGAAGACCAAGTGAAAGGCATTACGCCATACTTTGAATGGAGGCAAGAGAGTGGATTTGGCTTATTTTTCAAAATTTGGTTTTGCTTTTGTACTTAAACCCTTAAAAAATGTAGCTAAGTGAAAACATGGAAGCCACGCGAATCGAGCGCGATTCTACAAGGAGAGATGAAGCTCCATGTAGTTCTTCGCAAACAAAATGTCAGCGTAGAAAGAAGGTGAAGGGGATAAAAATTAAAGCTCGCGAGCAGGCCTAGAAAACACTGCAGGCCCAAGTAAGCGGAACTAGAAGGAAGTGCTCAGAGACCCGCAGTGACACGGTATACGTGAATGAGAGATCAGGTCAGGGCCACTCGCGGAGAAGACAAAGTAAGACGAACTTGGTCTGCTCCACAGAGCAGAGGGAAGAGGTGCATTCTCAACGCGGCATGCAAGAGCAAGGAAGGCGGCCACACAGGTGAGCGTTAGGGCACCTGCCCCGCGCGCCTCCCCAACCCCCGCAAGCTCGTCCACCATCAACCTACCAGCTCCATTCCCATCCGCTTGCTACAACGTTCCTTTGGAGTGAAAAGGTTTAGGGCTGTTCTGTTGGTTTTTTCCTGAAGGTTATTTGATGGGGAAATTGTGCTTTAGTGCCCTAAATCACATACATTCACATACATTATATACACATTTCCCCTGGCCCGATTTGCATCGCTGTAAGATAAAGATCATTGACATTTATTTTGGCTCTTAACCTCCGAATTTACAAAAGGAGAAAAGGTGGTCAGTCCTCAGGGTTCATGTCCTAAATATATATGCTTGAATCTGCAGCAAGAACAAGACACTATCAAAAGCAGCCAATGAGCCTGTTCTCAGCTTTCGGCTCTACCGATCTGTATCAGGCAGTGAGGTCTCCCTTATAGTTTCAAAGTGCTTTAAAAAAAAAAAAAAAATCACTATTCACATTTTTTTTGGAGGTAGGTCAAAAATGTCCTCTTGTTCCACATGAGGAAACTGAGGCACAGTGAGCATAGGTGACTTGTGGCAGGACACACAGAAAATCCGTGGTGGAAGTGGGATTAAAACTGAGATTAAGTGGCTAACAGGTGGAATGCATATATATGTATGTGCAAATAGATAGATTACCACCAGGGCAGCATTTGGTGTAGAAAACCTATTGCGATTATTCTGTGTGAATAAAGTTTACTTCACCGAGACTGGGGAGCAGGAAGACAGGCTGGGCCTCTGATGTATCCGACTGACTCTGATGAAAGGTTCAGAGCAGTCAGGTGACCACAGAGCCCTTACAGGACTAAACTCAGGTCAGCTAATTCCCCAAAATCATCATTTCTTTTTTAACTGCTAGTATTCCACACTAGCTTAGTCAAAGTAGAATCGTGCTTAGAGGTCACTTAATATAAAAATATAAGCCATCTGAATCCTGTAAAACAAAATATTTATAGACCTTATTGATATATTCATGGTTGGAGCTAAGAAATGAAGAGGGAAAATGAGTAGATGGAGAGAAAATGGAATACAGAGAATTATTTAAGATCTGCATTTATCTTTGTAAAATATTTCCTGGCAGCTATCTTTGTGCTTAGCAGGTCTGACTTTTAGATTAAAAATAGAAAATGTCACCCATCGTGTCCTCATAACCACCCCCTTTCCCTGCCCCTGTCCAGCTCCGTTTCTGATTTGGGATTGTAGACGTAAAACAGAAAATACTCTTCTTCTTTTAAAAAATTAAGTCTTTAAAAATGGGAACTTCGCCCAACCTCCTATGTTTCTATGCTTAAAAAAATAAACCACTTCACATGTGGCACATAAGCTAATCCTCACGGAGCCAGGAGAGCTGCTGTAAGCACGTGGGGGGCTGTGTCCTCACGCCCTCTCGTGTGAGTGTGAGAAACAGGTTTATATGTGTGGCCTCTGAATCTGTCTTGCTAGACAGACTCACCTTGTAGGAGGCCCTTAACCAGAAGAACAGAAATTAGACCTTAAAATCAGTTTTCATAACCTCCAAATTCTACCACTAAAAAAATGTAAAAAAAAGAAAAAAAATTCCATTGCAATGCTTCTACCATCGAGACAGGATTTGAATTCCCCTTTGCCAATTCATTATGTAAATGACCCACCTCTGAACTCCTTTCTCTGTATGACCTGGTAGGCGGAGTAGCAAGTTATCACGCAAAACAAAACACTAACTTGTCAAAACTGTTTCCAAATGTAAAAACTCCTCGTATTCATGAGTTTCTTAGTCTTCCCTGGCTTAGAGGGTACCTTTGTCACTAACAGCTCCTGTGCTCCCATTTATTCAGAGTTTTCATCATCAGTATTGAGGTGTCTGGATTCTCCATGCTTCAAGACAAAGAAATCTTCCGTCTTAAGTCCGTATCTTCCTAGGGCCTCACTCAGCTTCACCGGGGGCTCTAAGTAATGCTGGCAAAGGGCAGACAGGGGAAGAAATGGGAAAGGATTAACCATGCATACATGTGGGGGATATTTCAAGTAAGAGTTGACACTAAAATAACAAACATATACCAACTTAAAATAACGTCCTTTTCATTCAAGCATCAGCAAATGAGTCCATCACAGCTTCTGGATCATATAGGAAATTGCTAAAATATCCCCAATAAAGTGTAACTTTAACAGCCTAAGTCAAAATAGTTCCCTTGCAAAGTTATGTTAGTATAAGAGATTCGAAAATGATGAAACTCTTCCCCACCGAAAAATAACTTGCTTTGTTAAGTCTCACCCCCCCCACACACACACCCCGGTGCCTTACAAATCTTGGCTAACAACACACTTACACAATCACCCTACACTAATTGTTTCTTTGCTCATCAGTCACTTTAGTAATAGGCTCTAATCTTAGTGTGGATTTCGATGTTGCATTATCTCTCTGAGTGTCTTCATAGGTCAACTGTTGGCTGTTTTGGCCATTGAGAAGTTTACCCTAGAAGAACGCAAGAAAGCCTTCTGTGTGACTGGGAGCAGTCTCACTGTGCAAACACTTTAGTCCCACAAGAGAGGTAAAAACGCCCCACGGCCACAGAACAAGTATGAATCCAGCGAGACAGCAGATTAGAGGTAAGAGTGAAGGGGCGGAGGAAGCGCCCACACTCTGGCTCCATTAAGAGCTGGGCAACCAGCCCAGCAACTCCTCAGTTCCCTTTTAAAGGGTCACTGTTTTACGATCTACTCCAACAGGAGATATTCAAAATAAAGGCCCTAGTCTTTTAAAAAGTTAACCTATCTTATGTGAGGCCTGAAATTGGTTTCCACCAAAACTAGTGGCTTTTAAGTTTTAGTGCTTAAATACATCATGTAGGAAATTCATAATTCCTGAGATAAAAATTGTACATATAGCAACATCTGATTTAAGTATTGCCAAGTTAAGGGCATCCTCAGTCTGCTTCTATTATAGTAAGTAGCTATTATAACTATTTTCATGCAAATCATTTTAAAGTGTTTACTCATAGGGTAAATATCCAAAAATTCCGTCCTCTCTATAATTTAACAAACTCATAGTTGTCCAGTTTCTACATCTAATGTCGAAGTGTGAACACATTCTAACTTGCTGAGACTTACTGAGTTGTTATAGGTTTCATTAAGAAATAAAGGTGGTAGTTAGATTTATAACAGGAAGAATTCCTGGGAGGATGAACAACACAGTAACTCTTGAAGATGGAGGTTTCTATCCTCTCATCTTCCCCATCTCAGTAAAGAGCATGACCATCTTCCCAATTAAGTTGAAAATCTAGGAGTCATCCTTGATTTTTCTCTTTGAACAGGTTTAATAAAATAGCAGGACTTCATCTAAGTCTCGGTGTAGATCGTACATGGAACATACACACGTTATCTAGATCTATATACGTGGAATACACACATAAGATACATATATGGAGTAAGAAATGGCCACCGAATGGTACAGTATGCCACAGGAAGCCAGGACCCCAGTTCCTCTTCACATCCACACGCGTCCTCCTGTCTCATTCGTCCTCCCAGGCCCCAGGGTCATTCATTCATTCGCCCCCCCCCCACCCCAGCGTGATTCAGGGCTGGGAATTCAGACAGGGGTTGGAGGGAGGGGGCAGGCCAGGAACAGCGCAGAGGGAGCGCCTAGGACTGCCTGAAAACACAGGGTGCCTGCAGCATAGCCCTGCAATGTGGAGGAGGCCACACAAAGCAAAGCAGAAGATGCCAAGTTCAAGTATCCATTTCTAAATTTTGCTTAGGGTAGGCCCCAGATCCAGGAAAGGAGAAATTTTTTTTTTTTTTTTTTTTGCTATCCCTCTGCTTGATCCCAGAACCTGGCTGATAAGAGTTCTAGGATTCATCTACCTTACGGGAAAAAAATCAGCTCTTCTGTGCCAGTTTAGGAATAAAACCACCATTTATCCCAACACCTGGCACACAGCGCTCAATCACTATTTACTGGATGAATAACATAGTCCTAAAAAGTTCCCAGCTGTCCAGCCTCACGTCCCCCATGGCCCTCCATGTCACAGCCATACTCCGGCTGAACTAAGTCCTCACCATTCCCCTTTCGCTTGCTGCCTCCAATCCTATGCTCTGCCCCCTTCCTCCTCTTGAAATGCATTCTCACAGGGAAGTTCAGATGTCCCCTCTTCCAGGAAGCTCTCCCTCCCTGATCCCTGCAAATCAGTAACAGTCCATGACTCGTGCGTGAGACCACTTTGTCCCACAGTGAAGTACTTCTTCCCACACCTGTTTTAGAGTTACATACACCCCACATACATCTTCTGTAGAAAAAGCCCCCTTGAGGGGGAGGACATGATGGTTCATTTTTTCTATTTTCCAAGACTATACACGTTTAGGTCTATAAATGCATGCTTCATTTAGAGAAATAAGCCAAAAGCACAGCATGTAATGAGGTTTTTTTTTCCCCACTGTATCTAAATACTGTTTTACTAAATAATGTGATCGATCCCCTTAATGCATGTGAGGGCTGGGTGGGTCTGATTCCAGTCCGGCCTCTGAGCATACTGCAGGGGGTGCTGATGCTGGAATCCTCTTAGGTCAAGCACATAACCAAAGTGATGTTTACCACAATCAAACTCACCTCATTTGCTAAGGCAAAAGTTCCCCAGTGAATTGCCACAGATTTCTTTGTCTGAACGTCGATGTGAATCCTTACAGCTTCTTCTGGGTCTACATGTTGGTATTTCATAAACCACCTGATAAAACAGCAATTTATTAATTCTGGCCTTTGAAATACACACTAAATTCTAATTACTGCTTCATTTAATCAACCTTTAAAGGTTCTGCACGGCAGTACGACAGGCAAAACCATCTCTTTTGAGTCCACTTTTCTGCTGGAATAAAAAAATAAGCAAAAATCTTACACAAACTGCTACACAATAGCTAAGTCTCAAGCAAAGCTCCCCTTTGCGAGGCAAGATGTTTCACAAGCATTTATTCTGAAGGTTTGTCTTACTCTTACTTTAAAAAGTAGATACTTTGCAATCCTGGTATGAATCAAAGAAACTAATGGGTCAAGAATAGAAGCCAAGGGGCGCCTGGGTGGCTCAGTCGTTAAGCGTCTGCCTTTGGCTCAGGTCACGATCCCAGGGTCCTGGGATCGAGCCCCGCATTGGCTCCCTGCTCCACGGGAAGCCTGCTTCTCCCTCTCCCACTCCCCCTGCTTGTGTTCCCTCTCTCACTGCCCCTCTCTCTCTGTCAAATAAAAAAAAAAAATCATAAAAAAAAAAAAAAAAAAAAAGAAGCCAAAAAGCACAATTCAAGAGAACTTGAATAACTTGCTGAAACCATTTTTTTTTTAATTTGCTAAAGCAAAAAGCACACAGAAATTAGTGTAGGATATTTAAAGACTGGGAGAAAAAAAAAATCAGTTGCTATTCAAGGATTTTATTTAAACACCATACAACTGAGCGGTGAGGTGTAGGATTTAGCAAGAAGAGGGAGGGTACCTGAGGGGGACTATGGGGAGAGAGTGTGGAAACAGTGCAAGGCTGCCCGATGCCTACACAAGAGCAGGGCTCAGGAGGCGGGGGCCTGCGTGTGGACCCCAGCTCCATCCGATGCTGGGGTGTGGAGCTCAGGTCTGCTACTCTCAGCTCGGCCGCAGCCAAGACTCGTGGACCGGGACTCAACACAGCTGCTTCTGCGTTTTACAGAGTGCACCACGGAGAAGTTCATCTGCGACAGCTAAAGGGTTGTTATTTACTGTTAGGAGCTGCCGGGCCCCTGGGGAGCCTAGAGACAAAGCCACTGTGTTCGACTCAACAGCGGATTAGAGCAGCACTGTCCTGTCTCCTGACACTCAGAATCGGGGCAAGATGCAAATAGTTTTTGGTGTTTCTACTGATTTTTTTTTTTAAACTCCTACAGCAAATCAAAGGGATGGACATATTCTTTTTTTTTTTTTTTAAGGTTTTTTTTTTTTTTTTTTTTTTTTTTTTTTAGAGAGAGAAAATGGGAGAAAGAAAGCATGAGAGGGGGAGGGTCAGAGGGAGAAGCAGACTCCCCGCCGAGCAAGGAGCCCGATGAGGGACTCGATCCAGGGACTCCAGAATCATGACCCGAGCCGAAGGCAGCCGCCCAACCAACTGAGCCACCCAGGCGCCCCAGGGGTGGACATATTCTTTTCCACCTTCATGTCTATCTGAAATATAAAATTTTTATTTGGGGTAAAAGTTACAATAAAAATTTAACATCCTGGGGCGCTTGGTTGGCTCAGTCGGAAAAGCAAGCAACTCTTTACCCTGGGGTCGTGAGTTCAAGCCCCATGTTGGGTATAGGGCTTACTTAAAAAAAGAAAAAAACACAAATAAACAAAACTTCCTAACCAGCCTGGATAGAATATCTGGTGACAGGAGATCCCCACAGGGATACTACTGAAAGCTGTCTGGGTGTAATCATCGTACCTTTATGGAGTACTCTGAAGTTCTGTTGATAAGCTTATTTCTGAAACTGTTAGTACCGACCAGAGAGATGGATTACAGAGCAGAGGCTCCAGTCTCATTCTCTCAGAGCAAATATTGCGCTCCTGGCCTGCTCCCAGCTTAGTAAGAAGACAGCTGCAAGGCAAGCAGGAAGGGGGAATGCCGCGAGGGAATGTGTGTAGTTAATCCGTACACGTTATACCATCACGTACACAGGACCTTTATATACTGTGACACAGGAAAAATCTTCATAATTACAAATAAGGTATTCTAATATATTAAGAATACATTGAGTGAAGATCAATACTGTATGAAATTGATTTGTAAACAGGTTGATGTTTTTTGAGAGATTTCATTAGAACTAAGTGAAAAAGTGAAGTTCAAAGACTACTGATAGATAGTAATTTTTAAAAATAGGGGCACCTGGGTGGCTCAGTCGTTAAGCGTCTGCCTTCGGTTCAGGTCATGATCTCAGGGTCCTGGAATCGAGTCCTGCATTGGGCTCCCTGCTCCTTGGGAGCCTCCTTCTCCCTCTGCCTCTCTCTCTCTCATGAATAAATAAATAAAATCTTTAAAAAATAAATAAAATCTTTAAAAAAAAAAAAAAAGCAGAGTCCTTTAAAAGCAAAGCCACCTCGGGTCATGATCCCAGAGTCCTGGGATCAAGCCCCACATCAGGTTCCCTGCTCAGTGGGAAGCCTGCTTCTCCCTCTCCCCCTCCCCCTGCTTGTGTTCCCTCTCTCGCTCTATCTCTCTCTGTCAAATAAATTAAAAAAAAAAAATAAAAGAATAAGGTAGAAGTATCTAGCCCCTTAAACCAGAAAAAGAAAAAAGGGCAAAATAAGGATGAATAAAGACAGTGAAGAAATGGTTTTAGTGGGGCGCCTGGGTGGCTCAGTTGTTAAGCGTCTGCCTTCGGCTCGGGTCACGGTCCCAGAGTCCTGGGATCAAGCCCCGCATCGGGCTCCCTGCTCGGCGGGAAGCCTGCTTCTCCCTCTTCTACTCCCCCTGCTTGTATTCCTTCTCTCGCTGTCTTTCTCTGTCAAATAAATAAAATCTTAAAAAAAAAATGGTTTTAGCGAACTTTAAAAGTCAAATATAACAAAATCAGATGGAAACTAATGATCAGATTTGCTCAATTCATTTTTGAGTTAGTGTTTTTCCTGCTTGTAGGAATGCTGAAATTAAATGCCATCCTCCATACAATTCTCCATCTGTGCCCATACTTTAGGAAAGAAAACATTTTTTTTACTATTAGTGCTTATTTTCTCTTAACTTGTACCTGTTACCCAGCGTTAGCTGAAATCGAACTGAATTCTCTGAAATCACCTCTTTCCCTTAGACGATATGAAGGAAAGCACAGGCAGGGCTGTGGGTCCCCAGTGCCAGTGTGACCTTTCAACAGCTCCCACGGTGGGTGAGGAGCGTACAACGGGGCCATTCAGCGCTGAGTGACATGAGACCAGTGCAAGGGATGCGCTGCTAGGATTCCTTGCTTTTTCTCTGCCCGACGCAGGAGAGCTACAGGCCTGGGGACGGGGGCTCGCCGGACACAGAGCGCAACGTGGTTATGAGAGTGTCCTCTACGTGAAGAACAAGAGCTAGCTCAGCTCTGCTTAGGGGCTGATCGGTTTAACTCGAGTCAGAACGGTACCTGAACTTGTAGCTAGGTTTGCAGCAATTCTTTAAACCTTGGCCCAGCTCTCCTGGTGATAGAATCTTCGATTCTGAGTCATTATCTAATGCATATGATGGACTGAAATACTTTACAAGAAACGTAACTGAATCTGCCCCCCCCCCCCCATAACCACCACCATAACAAAAGCCCACCACTCAAATCACAAATGATAACCCCAAATTGTCACAAACTCGTAACTCCTTTAGAGTTCAGGCCACTCATTACAGAGCAGGGCTGCCTTCTCGGGAAGTCTACACACCTTGGTTCATACGCTCCGATGGGAATAGCAGCAAGGTCAAAAGGTCCAAACCTTTTTCCTATCTCCTCGAAAGCCGGGCAATAGCCAGTGTCTCCTGCAAAAAAAAACCGACTCCAGGGCCCCAAGACAGACCAGCTGCCCCACAGAACCTTGTTGTCATCCATGAGAGTCCTTTTACACCAGTGCTGGGAAGGGGTAAAGACAAAGGTGACCTTATCGTGTCCGGGGACACAATTCTCCTCCCACCAGTCCAGCTCGATCACGTTCTCGCAGCCACACTTCTGCATCCAGTCGAGGAGACCCAGCGGCACGAACCATCTCAGCTCCTGGCCGAATCGCTCATTCAGAGCGATGACGGAGTTGTAGTCCAGGTGGTCGTAGTGGTTGTGGCTGATGAGGACAGCGTCTATCGGGGGCAGCTGGCTGACGGTGCAGGGGGCACGACGGAACCGCTTTGGACCCACGTGTTGCGACGGTGAAGCGCGAGAGCTGAAGATGGGGTCGGTGAGGAAGATGAGCTCGTCCATTTCCACCATCACCGTGGCGTGTCCCAGCCACGTGACCCTCAGGCCGGCCTCCCTCACTCCAGCCTCCTCAGGGTCATCGATAAAATACGGCTTCAGCACTGGGAGCTCTTTATCAAGTTCCTGTGCAGAGAAAGAGAGTAGAAAAGCAGCCGTTGGGGGTGCCTAGAAAACCAGCTCAGATGGTTAAGCATCTGCCTTCGGCTCAGGTCACGATCCCAGGGTCCTGGGACCGAGTCCCGCATCGGGCTCCCTGCTCCGTGGGGAGCCTGCTTCTCCCTCTGCCTCTCTCTGTCTCTCATGAATAAATAAATAAAATCTTTAAAAAAAAAGAAAGAAAGAAAAGCAGCCGTTGGGGGTAGGGGGGAGGTATGTCAGAACGTATTTTGATACAAATTAGAGAGAGAAAGGGCTATTTGGGGAGAACTGACCTCATTCAGTAAATGTGCTATTTTTGCTTTTCACTTGAAAATGCATACTTCTTTCTGAATCCTACTCTAGAATCATGACAGTGTAAGGTCTTAGTCCCAAATGCAGGAGACAAGGGGAAAACTGAATTGGCCCCTTGGAGCTCTGCTGAATATATTAACCTTGGGAAAAGCTCTCTTCTGTAAGTGCTGGAAGAGAACCGGCCTAGCCACAGTCTGCCTGCCATCGCCCCTTCACCGGGCCGGTGCATCTGCTGCGAAAACGGTCTCAGAGGCAGGTCAGCCCCTGGATAGTCAAGAGAACTTACCGCCATTTCTTGGCAGATATTGCATCTCAGATACGAATCTGACTTTCTGAGCACACACAGCTCAAAGCGGAGCGTGGTGCTGATACCCTGGCGACCCCCCTCCCCCGGCACAGAGGGCTCTCCCCATTCCTCACCCTTAAGGCTTTCCGCCACCGAGCAAGCCACAGAGGAACGTGGTCCCTGCCTGTGGGAAGGTGATTGCTTTGGGGGGTGAACAGATGTAAAAACAGAAGTATTAATTCCTTTAGTTATTCTACATTTTCTCCTTGGAAGCGAGAACAAGAAGCGGCTCTGTTTTGGGGTCACCGTCCTGGCTTGTAGAAAACCGTTGTCTGAATGGTGCTTTGGCGTTATGCTTGACCGCTGTATCGAGGTCTCTTACAGGAAGACGCTCCGTGAACCTGGCCGTCCACGTGCTGGAGGGATGTGTTTAAGACTTGCTACACCTCCAACCTCCTTCCCCACCTTCTCACCCACCCCAGAAACATTTCTCTCAAGCCTCAGTAACAGGAAAAGCTCTTCTCCAGAGCAACTGGCTTTATGCATTTGACTGCCACTGGGAAAACTCTTACCAGTTTATGCTTCCCTCTGTGCTTGGACTAGGAAGTAGGGGTAAGGCTCCTTCCACGCTTGTGATGTCACACGTTCCTACACTACTTTTAATCCTGGCTTTACTTCTCTACCCTAAGAGTCCGTGTGCTCTTCTGTGTTCATCAGTCTGATTTTTTACTCCTACATCTATTTTTGTAAGTTGCCGCACATCAATTTTGAGAAGAGTCTGGTATTGGATAATCAAGGAAAATACAAGACAGGCTACAGCCCAGTAAGGTGCCCAAGGCATCATGGACACAGTAAGCAATCTGTGTGAGCTGCTGAGGAATGGATGAGAAATTCATGATGCAGAGGAAAGGAAGGAGGTCATTTCAGGTGGAGAAAATGCCCAAGCAAAGGCAGAGAGCCAAACAGGAACGTGGCGTTTGGGGGCAGGGGACAATCCATAAAGGATCAGAACACAGTCAGAGCCTTGAATGCCATAGTCCACCCAGGGACAGGAAGCATCTTAAAAAGGGGAGGTGGGCAGTGCCTGGGTGGCTCAGTCGGTTAAGCATCCGACTCTTGATTTCGGCTCAGGTCATGATCTCAGGGTCGTGGGATGGAGCCCCACCTCGGGCTCTGCACTCAGCGGGGAGTCTGCTTGAGAGTCTCTCCCTCTACCCCTCCCCCCACTCGTTTGTGTGCACATACACATGCTAATAAATGAATTAAAAAAAAGAGAGACTTGTCCCAATTTAGGTTTAGAGAAAACACTTTTAGAGTGCAAACTATGACGTGGAAAGTGTCACAACAGCTGCAGTGACTGACGAGACCGAACAAAGGAGATGGCAGTGAGTGCGGCCAGAGAGGGATCGTGGGGCGATGCTGGTGGAGAGCCGAGAGGTCGCAGGTGGTGTGAGTGGGAGAAAGGCCATGATGGGGGAAAAGCAGGAACAGCAGAGGCGGAGGACGACAGAGATGCGTCTTAGCCACTCTATGCCTTAATTTCCTCATCTGAAAAATGGGTACATTATACCGACACTTCACTGTTGTGGGGACCGTATTAGGAACGGCTAGCACACTGTAAGCACTCCGTAAGTATTCTAGATGGGGAAAGAAACCGCAGCCCCGACAACCACTCAGGCGCCGACGACGTTTTCGCCTGTTTCCTTTCTCATAGTCACTAATCTAGTTAAGATCCTGAAGACTATCCAGACTCGTTCAAGTCTTCTTTGATGCTCAACTGTCTTACTATCAAACTCAAGCCGTACACAAGAGCCACCTCAAAAACGGTCCACTTACAGTGTGACTCTGTCCCTTACTGGAACATCTTTACGGACTCTACTGATTGACAAAACCCGACTCGCCTCCTCAGTCCAGTAGGAAGCCTGACGGTGGACTCCCTCATTTTCCCTTCCACTGTTTCACCCAACCCCAGCAGACTGGGTCCCACCTACACGGGGGCTGCTTGAGAGCCCTGCACAATAGTGATCCCCCTTCTCAGGTTAAAATGCCTTCTCTCTAATCCCTTGGAGGCCGTCATCTAACTACGTACCCTTCACGGGGCCAACACGGAGTCCCCACAGACAGGGACAGTCACTCCAACCGCTCAACCTCCACGCCACTTTGTTCACGCACCATCCGTGGATATTCTGCCCAAACCCTGGCTGAATGTACACAGGATGTGTCTCATGTCTTACTCAACCTGGAATCAGCCACCATGCCCAATGCACGGGGCAGTGACGAACGCATCACGTACTCAATGAAACCTGTTGGATGAATGAGTGTAAATTTTTCAAATCGGTTCTCAAAGTTGGTAGAGTTAGGGTCACTGAACAGTAACGAATGTTATGTGGTATCCTTTCCAACACTGAAGGTGGAGAGAGGAAGGGAATTAAATAATGTTTAATCTGGTACCTCCCATAACTGCACGTAGCTCCTATTAACTATGTCCATTTACAGAGGAAAACAAACAGTGACGGCACGTACACAAGGTCACCCAGCTAGCCTTCACACACGCTGCCTCTCACCACTGACTCCTAACTATTCTCTCGTTTAATACATATTTTTTTTTTCAAAAAACAAATAACAGCCCCAGGGATCTGACAGGGGAGAATAAGAGATGGATTACTAAGGATACAAGGAAACTTTTGGAGAGGGCAGCTAATATACCTTATCCTGATGCTGGTGATCATTTCATGGATATATAAATCAGGCAAAACTCATCAAATTATATTTCTTGAATAGGCGGAGCTTGGATTATGTTATTAAAACCATTTAAAAAAAAAAAATCTTGAGCAGCATGTTTAAACAGGGCATCAAAATACCCGTAACAAAATTCCCTGAAAACAGTCGCCCTTTCTTTTTGCTCTAAGTTGAAAAGCCACTTGAAGTTCACGATCTCACATTACCTGCAGACTATTGGGAGGTAACAAAACCCATAGCAGAGCACCTTTGGCAGACTCCGCTGCTCTCCAAACAAAGGATTAACAGCTAAAGCACAGAAAGAAGCCAGTCACCAAGGACCACAGATTGTATGATCCTATTTATATGAAATGTCCACAGGGGGCAAGTCCATAGAGACAGAAGATAGATTAGTGATTCCCAGGTGCTGCAGGAGGGCAAGGGGATCGGGGGCTGATGACTAAGGACGTAGGGTTTCTTCGGGGGTTAATAAAAATGTACTAGATGTGGGAACAGTTGCGCAACTCTGAATATACTGAAAACCACTGAACTGTACGTTTAAAACAGGTCAACTGTAGAGTATGTGAATTATAGCTCAACAGAGCTATTTTTAAAAAACGCCAAGTACTGACAAGACATCGGAACTAAGCAATCATATCTCCGTGTTTCCTTCTGCATGCTGTGTTTTTTCTAAGCCCATCACAAAAAAAAACACCTTATTTCTATTAAAGACCTAGCACCACTATCCCATAAAACTCAAAGAAAGAGAGTCTACAACTGAAATTCCAAAAAAAGAAAAAATAACTTTGTCCTTTTGATCTTGATCACCAGAGTTTGAAAAAGCATGTAGAGGGGCGCTCAGCCAGCTCAGTCGATGGAGCTCACGACTCGATCTCGAGGTCATAAGTTTGAGCTCCATACTGGGTGCAAAAACACCTCCAATGCAATTAATTATTAATGCTAATGTTTTATATTTTTGCCATCCTATCTGTATTAGGAGTACCAGATCCATCAAAATGGCTTAATATTTTTAAACATTTCCTTGATTATAAAATACCCTTCATAAAATATTTGCAAAATACAGGAAGATATAAAAAGTGGTCACCCATTACATCAGTCTGCAGAGAATACAGCCACTGTTAACATTATGCTGTCTTTAGTCACAGTCCTATTTCTATGCATGGTTAAGATCATAGGGTACTTGTACTTTCTAAGAGAATGAGAGAGAGAGCAAGCATGTGAGCAGGGAGGGGCAGAGGGAGGAGAGAGAATCTTAAGCAGGCTCCAGGCCCAGCACAGAGCCCGACTCTGAGATCATGACCTGAGCTGAAATCAAGAGTCGGACACTTAATCAACTGAGCCACCCAGGCGCCCCTTTTATTTTTTTAAAAAGAATTTCATATTGTGACATTTTCATCCACCCCTTAAAACTCTGAGACATTGGGGCGCCTGGGTGGCTCAGTTGTTAAGCATCTGCTTTCAGCTCAGGTCATGATCTGAGGGTCCTGGGATCGAGCCCCACATCAGGTTCCCTGCTCTGCAGGAAGCCTGCTTCTCCCTCTCCCACTCCCCCTGCTTGTGTTCCCTCTCTCACTGTCTCTCTGTCAAATAAATAAATAAAATTCTGGGAGAAAACTGTGTCCAAACAACAATTCTATACCCACACTACCAGTAAGAATGAGAAGAGAAACTCAGTTCCGGTCCAAGATGGTGATTGTAGGAACTCCCTAAACTTACCTCCTCTGGGGCCACACCAAATCTACACCTATTTTTAGAGCATTTCCCCCTAAAGAAGAACTGTGGACTGACCCAACATCTTTTGCACAAGAGAAGACAGACAACACAGAGGATAGCAAGAGAGGAGACACCATCATGAAGGGAACTCTCACCCCGGACAATGCAAACTGCCGTGGGGAGGGATGCTACTGAGGGATGGGGGCACAGAAAAAAACACTGAGGTTTAAAAGGACAACTAGAGGGCGCCTGGGTGGCTCAGTAGTTAAGCGTCTGCCTTCGGCTCAGGTCATGATCCCAGGGTCCTGGGATCGAGCCCCGCATCGGGCTCCCTGCTCAGTGGGAAGCCTCCTTCTCCCTCTCCCACTCCCCCTGCTTGTGTTCCCTCTCTCACTGTGTCTCTCTGTCAAATAAATAAATAAAATCTTATAAATAAATAAATTAAATAAATAAATAAATAAATAAGCGAGCAACTAGAATACCGAGACAGAGGGGCTGCCCAGCACCACAGTTTGTGTTCCCCCTTAATAGCGTGGACGGGAGCAGGGTCTGGGCTCCCAAGCCAGCCCACCGCCTCAGTGCGCCCTGGGCCCCATCCCAGGCCAGCCCCAGCTGTGGCCCCCAGGTGGCCCCTACACTGAAACACACCCGGCAAGGGCTCACTACAGCTGCAGCTGAGGCCCCAAACCACAGAAACCCCAAACCCACACAGCTTTGGCTCTAGATGGCTTGAGAGAGCACTCCTAGCATTAAGCGCTCCCGGTCCTCCTGGATTATGCCTGTTTCGGGTCCAGCCGCCCCACCAAGAGGCCCCCTGCACAGAGCTCCCCCAGAAACCCCTGGTCCATGCCCATCAGTTCCAGGTAGCACACCCCGCACAGAGCACCTAACACTGCATCCCATCCCTACCTCGGTTCGGGCCAGCCCAGTAGGGCACCCTGCCCCTTGTGCAGAGTGCCCCGAGACACCCCAGCTTTGGAGCTTAGAGCCCCACCAGGGGACCCCCAGCACTAAGCACCCTGCACACTTCAGCCTGCACCCACTTCAGCTTCAGCTGTCCTGCCAGGATGCCCTCTGCACAGAGAGCCTAGGGCCCCCCCCGGCCAACATGCACTTTAGTTGCAACTGTCCTGCCAAGGTGCCCTCTGTGCAGAGAGCCCTGGGACCCCCCTGTTTGTACCCATTTCAGCTTCAGCTACCCTGCCAAGGAACCTTCTGTGTGGAGAGCCCTGGCCCCACTCCAGCCATCTCCCAGGGCAGCCCCAGCACAGAGTGCCCCAGGACCCCCACCCCTTGCCAGTCACATCTCCAGCCAGCCAAAGTCACCAGACACATAGTCTACACAGAGGACAACCATACAAACGCCATTCCTTCAATTTTAGAAGTAGCTATTTTGCCTAATTCCTAGACACAGAAAGTCAAGCAAAATGGGGAGACATACGAATATGCTCCAAATGAAAGAATATGTTCAGATAAAGCTTCAGAAAAAGATCTAAATGAAACAGAGATAAGCAATATGCATGAGAAAGACTTTAAATAATGACTGTAAAGATGTTCACTGAACTGGAGAGAAGAGTGGAGGAACTCAATGAGAACTTCAACCAACAGAAAATATTAAACCAAAATCAATCAAAGTTAAAGAATACAATACATGAAATGAAAAATACACTAGAAGAAATCAAGAGTAGATTAGCAGATGTAGAAAAAGGGATCAATAATCTGGAAGACAAGGTAATGGAAAGCACCCACGCTGAAAAGCAAAAGGAAAAAAGAATTTTTAAAAATGAGGATAGGGACGCCTGGGTGGCTCAGTCGGTTAAGCATCTGCCTTCGGCTCAGATGGTCCTGGGATTGAGCCTGCTTCTCCCTCTCCCACTCTCCCTGCTTGTGTTCCCTCTCTCACTTTGTCTCTGTCAAATAAATACATAAAATATTAAAAAAAAAAAATGAGGATAGGTTAAGGTATCACTTGGACAACATCAAGCAAACAAACATTCACCTATTAAGGGTTCCAGAAGGAGAAGAGAGAACAAATAAGAACATTATTTGAAGAAATAATGGTTGAAAACCTGCCTAACCTGGGGAAGAAAATAGACATCCAAGTTCAGGAAGCACAGAAAATTCCAAAAAAGATGAACCCAAGGAGGTCCACACCACAACATATGATTAAAATGTTAAAGGTTAGAAATGAAGAAAGAATTTTTAAAACAGCAAGACAAAAGTGACAATTTACATACAAGAAAAACTTCATAAGGCTACCAGCTGATTTCACAGCAAAAACTTTGCAGGTCAGAAGGGAGTGGCATGACATATTCAAAGAGCTAAAAGGAGAAAACTACAACCCAAAATACACTGTTCAGCACGGATATCAGTTAGAATATAAAGAAAGATAAAGAGTTTCCCAGACAAAAAAAGTTAAAGTAGTCCATCATCACTAAATGTTAAAGGGGCTTCTTTAAGTGGAAAAGAAAAGACCATAATTAGATGTAAGAAAACTATGAACAAGAAGATGTAAAATAGGACAACGTAAACATAAAACATGGGAGGCTGGTAAAAAGGAATTTCTTTTAGAATGTGTTCTAACTTAAGTGATCATCACTTAATAGAGACTGCTATATACTTAGGATGTTATATATGATCCTCATGTCAACCACAAACCCAAAACCTATACAAAAAGGAGAAAGGCATGCATAACACTACAGAAAGTAACCAGTCACAAGAAAAGAGAGCATGAGAAGAAGAAACAAAGAAGAACTACAAAAAGAACCAGAAAACAAAGAACAAAATGGCAATAAGTACATACACCAAGCAATAATGGCTTTAAATGTAAATGGTCTAAATGTTTCAATCAAAAGACATAGGGTGACAGAAGGGATAAAAAAACAAGACCCACCTATATGCTGCTTACAAGAGACTCACTTCAGACCTAAAGACAGTAACAGACTGAAAGTGAAAGGATGGAAAAAGACTTTCCATACAAAAAAAAAGTCAGTGTAGCAATATTTATATCAGACAAAATAGAGTTTAAAAGAAAGACTATAACAACAAAGAGGTCATTACAAAATAATTAAGAAGTCAATCCAACAAGAGGATAGAACACTTGTAGATACCTGTGCACCCAACACCGAAGCACCTAAATACATAAAACAAATATTAACAGACATAATGAGAGAAATTGACAGTAATACCATAGTAGTAGGGGACTTTCACATATCATTTACAAGAATAAATAGATGATCCAGAAGAAAATCAGTAAGGAACCAGTGTCTCTGAATGGCACATTAGACCAGATAGACTTAAAGAGATACATATACAGAACATTCCATCCCAAAACAATATATATTCTTTTCAAGGGTACATAGAACATTCTCCAGGACAGATCATATGTTAGGCCACAAAACAAGTGTCAATACATTTAAGAAGACAGAAATGATATTATGCATCTTTTCTAACCACCAATAGGACACTGGAAATGAAACCAAGAAAAAAAATACTGGATAAAACACAAACACATGGAGGCTAAACAGCATTCTACTAAACAGCCAATGGGTCCATGAAGAAATCAAACAGGAATTTAAAAAAGTACATGGTGACAAAAGAAAATGAAAACAACAGGCCAAAATCTTTGGGACACAAAGAAAACAGTTTTAATAAGGAAATTTATAGCAATATAGGACTATCTCAAGAAACAAGAAAAATCTCAATCTAACTACACCTAAAGAAACTAGAAAAGAACAAACAAAACCCAAGTTAGTAGAGGGGAGGAAATAATAAAGATTAGAGTATAAATAAATGAAATAGAGACAAAAATTAGAAAAGATCAATGAAAACTAAGAGGTGGTTCTTTGAAAACATAAACAAAATTGACAAACCTTCAGCTAGAATCATCAAGAAAAAAAGAGAACACAAATAAACAAAATGAGAAACAAAAGATAAGTAACACACTGATATAAAAGGAGTATAAAGAGACTACTACAAAAAATTATATGCTGATAAATTGGACAACCTAGAAGAAATGGATAAATTCCTAGAAATATATAATCTTCTAAAACTTAATCAGGAAGCAATAGAAAATCTGAACAGACCAATTACTGGTAACAAAATTGAATCGGTAATCAAAAAATTCCCAACAAACAAAAGTCCAGGACCATATGGATTCACACATGAATTCTACCAAACATTTAAAGAAGAGTTAACATCTATTTTACTCTAACTACTGCAAAAATAAAAGAGGAAGGAAAGCCTCCAAATCCATCCTATGAGGCCAGCATTACCCTGATACCAAAACCAAAGATACCACAAAAAAAGAAAAAAAGGCCAATATCCCTGATGAAAATAAACGAAGAAAGCCTCAAAAAATATTAGCAAAACACATTCAACAATACATTAAAAGGATTATTCACCATAATCTAGTGGAATTTATACCTGTGAGGCAAGGATGGTTCAATGTCTTCAAATCAATCAACATGATACACCACCACATCAACACAATGAAAGATAAAATCATATGATCATTTCAAAAGAGGTAGGAAAAGCATTTGACAAAATTCAACATCCAATCATGATAAAAACTCTCAACAGACTGGGTTTAGAAGGAACACACATCAACACCACAATAGGGCCAAATATGATGAACCCACAGCTAACATTATACTCAACAGTGAAAAACAGAGCTTTTCCTCTAAGATCAAGAACAAGACAAGGATGGCCATTCTCACCACTTTTATTCAACACAGTGCTGGAAGTCCTAGCCACAGCAATCAGAAAAGAAAAAGAAAAGGCATCCAAATTGGCGAGGAAGAAGTAAAACTTTCACTATTTGCAGATGACATGATACTATATATAGAAAACCCTAAAGACTCCATCAAAAAACTATTAGCAATAAATGAATTCAGTGAAGTTACAGGATACAAAATTGATACACAGAAATCTGTTGTGTTTCTATGTTAATAACAAAATAACAGAAAGAGAAATTAAGAAAACAATCCCATTTACAATTGCATCAAAGAGAATAAAAAACCTAGGAATAAATTTAACTGCGATATGAAAGACCTCAACTCTGAAAACTATAAAACATTGATGAAAGAAATTGAAGATGACACAAATGGAAACATATTCCATGCTCATGAATCAAAAGAACTAATGTTTAAGTTTCCATACTACCCAAAGCATCAATGCAATCCCTATCGAAATACCAATAATATTTTTCACAAAACTAAAATAACCCTAAAATTTATATGGGACCACCAAAGACCCCAAGTAGCCAAGGCAATCTTGAGAAAGAGGGACAAAGCTGGTATCACAATCCCAGATTTCAAGATATACTACAAAACTATAGTAACAAAACAGTGTGGTACTGGCACTAAAACAGATGTACGGATCAGTAGAACAGAATACAGCCCAGAAATAAACCCACACATACATGGTCCATTACTCTGTGACAAAGGAGGCAAGAATATAAAATGGGGGGAAAGAAAATCTCTTCAACAAATGGTGTTGGGAAAACTGGACAGCTACATGCAAAAAAAAAAAAAATGAAACCAGACCACTTTCTTATACCATATACAAAAGCAAATTCAAAATGGATTAAAGACCTAAATGTGAGACCTGAAACCATATAACTCCTAGAAGAAAACATAGGCAGTAATCTCTTGGACAACTGCCTTAGCAACATTTTTCTAGATGTGTCTCCTCGGGCAAGGGAAAGAGAAGCAATAATAGATTACTGGGACTAAACCAAAATAAAACACTTTTGCACAGTGAAGGAAACCATGAACAAAATGAAAAGGCAACCTACTGAATGGGAAAAGAAAGGTATTTGCAAATGATATATCTGATAAAGGGTTAATACCCAAAATATATATAAAATACTTCTACAATTCAACACTAAGAAAACAAATAATCCAATTAAAAAATGAGCAGAGGGCCTGAATAGATGTTTTTCCAAAGATATACAGAATGCCAGTAGACACGAAAAGATGCTCAACATAATGATCAGGGAAATGCAGATCAAACCACAGAAATATCCTTACACCTGTCAGAATGGTTAAAATGAAAAAGACAAATAACAAACATTGGCAAGGATGTGGAAAAAAGAGAACCCTCGTACACTGTTGGTGGCAATGTAAAATGGGGCAGTCACTGTGGAAAACAGTATGGAGGGTGTTTAAAAAATTAAAAATAGAAATATCATACAATCCAGTAATTCCACTATTGGGTATTTACCCAAAGAAAACGAAAACACGAATGTGAAAAGATAAATGTACTCCTATGTTCAGTGCAGCATTATTCACAATAGTCAAGATATGGAAGCAGCCCAAGTGTCCACTGATAAATGAATAGACAAAGAAAACACAGAATATATATACACAATGGTTTATTAATCAGCCTTAAAAAGGAATGAGATCTTGCCATTTACGACAACAGGGATGGACCTAGAGGGTATTATGCTAAGGGAAATAGAGAAAGACAAACACCACATGACTTCCTTATATGTAGAATCTAAAAAAAAAAAAAAAGGAATAAACAAACAAAAAGGAGAAACAGACCAGTAAATACAGAGAACAAACTGATGGCTGCCAGAGGTGAGGGGTTGGGAGGAGGAGCAAAACGGGCGCGGGGAGAGGGAGATACGGGCTTCCAGTCACGGAGTGAGTAAGTCACAGGAACAGAAGGTGCAACGGAGGGAATATGGCCGGTGACAGAGTGATAGCACTCTGCAGGGACGGATGGTAGCTACAGTGCCCTGAGCATAGCGTTACGTCTAAGGTGTCAAGTCACAGTGTCGCATACCTGAAACGTAACGCCAATTAACAAAACGGCAAAAAAGTAATAATAATAAAGACAGTTCGGAAAGCAAGTTCTCAAAACACTGACTGTCCAGGCACCCTTCTCTCAGGAGGCTGATTAGGAATGCGCTCCACTGAAATGAGAATACAGCCAAGAAAGAGGAACAAGTGGGGTGCAGGAAACAGAGCCAGCACGGAGGAGGCAAAGGGGCCCGGGACGGTGGTGAAGGAGACTCCAGGGCGGAAGCGTGCAGGCAAATGGGAGGGCTGTTGGCCCACAAAGAACCTGGCGCTGAGAGACCAGCTTGGAGTCTCTCCCAGGAAAGCCACTGAGAAGGACTGGGGGGGAGGGGGTGATTAGTCATAAATACATCCCAAGTTATTAAGCAGAAAAACGAGGTTATCGTTAACCCCAGGGGGAAAGAGCATGTAAGAAAGGAGACCGGCCACGGTACACTGCTTGGTTCGTCAGTGAAAACCAGGGAGAGAAAGACGGCAGAGCACACAGCAAAGGGGAAGGTCAAGTTGACCCACGCGGGAGAGGCGGGGAGGGGTACAGAGGGGGTTACAGCGGACGTGAACGTGAAGGAACACAGACACACCGCATGGGTCCACGTGTTGGGAGCTAAGCAGTTAAATTCACAGAATCAGAAAGTGGGATGACGGTGGCCAGGGGCTGAGGCGTGAGGGAAATTCACAGTTTCTAGCACCAGGCCTACGGTTCCAGTTAAGCAGGATGAGGAAACCCTAGAGCTACGTGACACACCGCGCCTCTGGTGACCAGCAACGTACTGCACACTTAAAAATTCAAGACGGTATGGACATTAAGGAGGGCACGTGATGTAATGAGCACCGGGTATTATATAAGACTGATGAATCACTGACCTGTACCTCTGAAACCAATAATGCATTATGTTCATTAATTGCATTTAAAAAAACAGTAAAAAAAAAAAAATACAAGAGGATAGATCTCAATTAAGTGTTCTTACTACAATCAAATTAAAAGAAATAAAGATGAAGGTAAGCTACCAAGGCAACAACTCAAAAGGTCTGCAAGCCGTTGCCTCCAGAGAGGGGGACAGGTGACAGGGGCTGGTTAGAGGACTGGTATTTTTCTGATGAGCCTTTCAGCACTATGACTTCTTAAACACTGTGTACATGTATTTTTCTATAAAGATAAAAAAAGCAACCTGTTAGCATACTATAGCAGAGATGTAATTGCTATTTTTCACTTTTTCAAAGGACACCACTCTGTTCTTCCATATTATACATCTGAAGAGTGCATTATATTTTCAAAGTACTTTCATGCATCATGTGAACCTCAAAACAATCCTGGTGACCTAAACTGCCTTAACCTAACTCTATGGACAAAAAAAAAAAAGAGTGCCTTTAGAGATTGCGACAGAGATAAAGCCACATCCTCAGTCAGTATCCTGAACCTGAGCCTGGGTCCCAGACTCCTGGTGTCCCACTTTTCCTACCAGTCCATGACGCGCTGCCTCAGTTCCATGTCTCTCTCACACTCTCATCTGACTGTCCCCCACTCACGTGAATAGTAGTGACTGGTAAGGACAGCCTCCTCCAACTAATGAACCGCAGGAGGTTCTGCCTCCCTCCTTCTTTGAAATTCTCCAATCGTCTCCTCTCCCCTTACTACTGGTGAAGATGATCAGCAACATCAACCAAAGTTGCTGACCCGATTCCAACAGCACAAAGCAAAGACAGCATCTGGACAGTGTGAAGTTTGTGAACGGGTGGGCACAGCTGCTATAAAGACCCAGATAAGGGCGCCTGGGTGGCTCAGTTGGTTAAGCGACTGCCTTCGGCTCAGGTCATGATCCTGGAGTCCCGGAATCGAGTCCCGCATCGGGCTCCCTGCTCGGCGGGGAGTCTGCTTCTCCCTCTGACCCTCCCCCCTCATGTGCTCTCTCTCATTCTCTCTCTCTCAAATAAATAAATAAAAAATCTTTAAAAAAAAAAAATAAAGACCCAGATAAGGCAAATATCAGAAATGGTCCAAGTAAAGAAACAGTTTTCTGACCAGCCAACTAAATTGTTTAGCTCTGCTAGTGACCAATTTTCATTTTACTTAGACCTGTTCTTTTATACTTTATCTTCCTTCCAAAATATTTTCATATGTATAAACCTAAATCAATATACTATAATGATATAAACTGTATAACAGTAATTATAATCCTATCTATATATTAGCCTGTTTCCTTCCCCCAAAAAAGTTTTATTCAACTTTAGCCCCTGCCAATGTCTAACAAAAACAATTTCCAGAAACCTGATTAAATTCTGAATTGACCCAATGATCTGAAGCAGGTGTTCTTTACATGGTTTTCTTTTTTTTCCTGGAAAATGTGGAACTCTATCATATTTAGGAGTTGGTAAGAGTTAATAACTTGGACAATTTAAAGGGATTAAATATGGAGTTACAGTTACATGTGCAAATAAAAGAAGTCAACATGCATTTGATCTAGTTCTTAGCTTTAACTGGAAACAAGATGTAGGTAAGAAAAAAATAAAATTTAAGTTAGAATAAGATGTCTCTCTCTCGGGGCGCCTGGGTGGCTCAGTCGTTAAGCGTCTGCCTTCGGCTCAGGTCATGATTTCAGGGTCCTGGGATCGAGCCCTGCATCGGGCTCCCTGCTTGGCGGGAAGCCTGCTTCTCCCTCTCCCACTCCCCCTGCTTGTGTTCCCTCTCTCGCTGTGTCTGTCAAATAAATAAAATCTTTAAAAAAAAAAAAAAAAAAGATGTCTCTCCTGCATGTAAGTGGTACATACCCAGACTTCCTTTAACATTTTCTTTCTTTCCTTTTTTTTTTTTTTTTTTTGAAAGAGAGCGCCCGGGGAGGGACTACAAGGAGGGGCGGGGGGGGGGATGGAGGGGGAGGGAGAGAATCTCAAGCAGGCTCCACGTTCAGCACAGAGCCTCGAGTGGGGCTCAATCTCATGACCCCAAGATCATGACCTGAGATGAAATCAACAGTCAGATGCTTAACCGATTGAGCCACCCAGGCATCCCTCCTTTGACATTTTCTATTAAAAAAAAGGGAGGGGGCGCTAAAGAAGATGGCAGAATAAAAGGATCCAAGGATCACCTCCTCCCATAAACACACGAAGGCAACAACTACACATAATGCAACTCACTCTGAAAACAGCCTGAGAAGGGCAGAGCAGATCTTCCACAGCAAAGGACATAAAGAAAAGACCACATCAAGAAGGGCAGGAGACTGGAAGGGGAGATGAACCATGAGAGACTATGAACTCTGAGAAACAAACTGAGGGTTCTAGAGGGGATGGGGGTGGGGGGATGGGTTAGCCCGGTGATGGGTATTAAAGAGGGCACGTTCTGCATGGAGCACTGGGTGTTATACGCAAACAATGAATCATGGAACACATCAAAAACTAATGATGTAATGTATGGTGATTAACATAACAAAACAAAAACAAAGCAAACATACAAATAAATAAATAAAATAAAAATAAAAAAGGGCAGGAGAGGAAGCGACCCAGGCGGGAACCAAAATCCTGCATGGCAGCAACCCACAAAAGGGAGAGAGATCACAGGCAGGAAGGCACTCCTTGAGAAGTGGGGGGTCAAGCTTCAAATCAGGCACCCCCAGCCCTGGGAACCTGCACCAGGAAGAGGAGTCTCCATGTCCGGCCTTGAAAATCAGGGGCTTAGCTCCAAGAGCTTTGAAAATCAGCAGGGCTCCAAGACAGCCAGAGAGAGACGGGAACCAGAGTCCCTACTTTTAAAGGGCCAGTACACTATATCGTGCAACCCAACACAGCACGGAAGCAGCAGTTGGAAAAGTGCCTGAGGTATACCAGAAGGAGATTTACTGACTAATTTTAGGATGTGTGCCAGAGAGGCAAGGATCTGCAGGAGCTTTCTCTGGGAACAGGGGTACTGCTGGATGCCATTTTTCTTGCCTTCATTCTGCCTTCATTCTGCCTAACTAGCCAGACACTCGTGAGAACCAGTTCTGACACTCTCCCTCTACCTAGCACTGCTTGCCCCACACAGGTGTTCCCCTGCAGACCCACCCCATCTAACACACCCTTGCTGGCCCCATCCAACCACACCAGCAGCAGGCCTCAATCAGACCCAGCATACATCTAGAGTGCCTACTGCCGTACACCGTAGCTGGTAGGCAGACCCAGCTGGGACCACTGCCCCTCCAAAGACACCATCACCCTTGCACACCTGTGGTCAGCCTCAGCCAAGACCCCCACCTTCCAGAGCAATCCCCTCAGGACGGAGGAGCTGGTTGCATCTAGTTACATGTTGGCAGAGGCTGCCGCCAGGCCTCTCAATCAGTGGTGTAGGGGGCAAACCCTGCCAAACAAGGCAGTCACAAGAGTCCTAGCTGGTCTTTGCAGACAGCAAGGCTGACCCCACTGAGCAGTGCACCCATAGCCGTAGCAGCCCTACCACAACAGGAGGGCATACGCAGCCCAAACAGGAAACACCCTGGAGGACCTGATTCTGGTGACCAGGGGCTACTGCACTACTGGGCACCACAGAACACCTTCTACATAAGGCCACTACTTTCAAGACCAGGAGACACAGCTGACCCACTTCACAGAAAAGACATAGAGAGTCAGACAAAAACACAGCGACAGAGGAATGTGATCGAAATGATAAATCAAGACAAAACCCCAGAAAAAGAGAACAAATGCCAATATACAATCTACCTGATAAAGAGTTCAAAGTAATGGTCATAAAGATGTTCACTGAACTAGAGAGAAGAATGGATGAACTCAGTGAGAACTTCAACAAATGGATAAAAAAAAAAAAAAAAAAGAACAAGTCAGAACTGAAAAATATAGTAACTCAAAAATACACTAGAGGGTCAACAGCAGTTTAAAGAATGTAGAAGAACAGACCAATGATCTGGAAGACAGGGTCACAGAAAGCAACCAAGTGAACACCAAAAAGAGAAAAGTGACACCATCAAGTATAATAACATTCTCCCAGAGAAAATAGCAAGAGGCAGAAAATTTATTTGAAGAAATAATACCTGAAAACTGCCCGAACCTGGGGGAAAAAAACAGACATCCAGGTCCATGAGGCATAGAGAACCCCAAACAAGATGAAAGACACATACAATTAAAATGCCAAAAATTAAATACAGAGAATCTTAAAAGCAGCAAGAGAAAAGCAAACAGTTACATACAAGGGAAAGCCCATATGGCTATCAGCCTATCAGCTTATTTTTCAGAAACTTTGCAGACCAGAAGGGAGTGGCAACATATATTCAAAGAGCTGAAAGAAAAAAAACCCTACAACTAAGAATACTGTACCCAGCAAGGTTATCATTCAGAATGGAAAGAGAGAATAGAGAGTTTACAAGACAAACAAATTGAAGGAGTTCATCACCACTAAACCGGCCTTACAAGAAATGTTAAAGGGAATTCTTTCAGTGGAAAGAGAAGGCTGTAACTAGAAGAAAATTGTGAAAGGAAAACTTCACTGGTAAAAGCAAACACATAGTAAAGGTAGTATATCAATTAGTTATAAAGCTAGTATGACAGTTAAAAGACAAAAGCAGTAAAATCAATTACATCTATAAAAATGAGTCAAGGGACACACAAAATAAGATGTAAAATATGATGTGACATACATAAAATGTGGAAGGGAATAAAAAAAACAGCGCTTTTAGAATGTGTTCAGACTTAAGTGAAATCAACTTAATACAGACTGCTAGATACACAGAATGTTATTCATAAGCTTCCTGGTAACCACCAAACAAAAACCTGTAATATAAAGAGAGAGAGAGAGAAAGAGAGAATGGAATCCAAGCATAATTAATGAAAATCACTAAACCACAAGGAAAGAGCAAGAGGGGAAAAGAACAGGAAACTACAAAATCAACCAGCAAACAATTAACAAAATGGCAGTAGGTACATACCTATCAATGTCTTTAAATGTAAATGGTCTGAATGCTCCAATCAAAAGACAGGGTGACAGAATGGATTAAGAAAAAAAAAAAAAAACAAAGGGTGCATGGGTGGCTCAGTTGGTTAAGCATCTGCCTTCGGCTCAGGTCATGATCCCGGGGTCCTGGGATTGAGTCCCGCATCAGGCTCCCTGCTCAGCAGGGAGTCTGCTTCTCCCTCTGCCCCTCCCCCACTCATGCTCACCTGTGTGCTCTTTTCCAAATAAAATCTTTAAAAAACAAAAACAAGCCCCACCGATCTGCTGCCTACAAGAGACTCATGCAGACACATACAGACTGGAAGTGAGGGGATGGAAAAAGAATTTCCATGCAAAGGGAAGTGAGGGGGTGTGGAACTGGGGTACAGTGTTTCTATCAGTCAAAATAGAATTTAAAACAAAGACTGTAGCAAGAGACAGAGGGCAATTACATAATAATAAGGGGCTCAATCCCACAAGATGCTATAACAACTATAAATATTTATGCACCCAACACAGGAACACCTGAATATATAAAACAAATATTAATGGATGTAAAGTGAGAAACTGACAGTAACACACTAATACTAAAGGACTTTAACACCAACTAATATCAATGGATAGATCATCTGGAAAGAAAATAAGGAGGGGCGCTGGGTGGCTCAGTCGTTAAGTGGCTGCCTTCGGCTCAGGTCATGATCCCAGGGTCCTGGGATCGAGCCCCGCATAGGGCTCCCTGCTCCGAGGGAAGCCTGCTTCTCCCTCTCCCTCTCCCACTCCCACTGCTTGTGTTCCTGCTCTCGCTATCTCTGTCTCTGTCAAATAAATAAATAAAATCTTAAAAAATAAATAAATAAGGAAACAGCAGCTCTGATGACACAAGAAAGATCAGAGCAGAAATAAATGAAAATAGACACTTAAAAAATAAAAGATCAATGAAACAAAGTTTGTTCTTAAAAAAAAAAAAGGCAAAACTGACAAATCTTTAACATTAACAGAATCATTAACAAAAAAAGAAGTCTCAAATAAAACCAAAAATGAAAGAGAAGTTAAAACAGACAACACAGAAATACAAAGGATAAGAGACTACTACAAAAAATTACATCCAACATATTGGACGACCTAGAAGAAATGGATATATTCCTAGATACATACAATCTTCCACGACTAAATCAATTGGGACTACATCCAACTAAAAGGCTTTTGCATAGCAAAAGTAAACCATCAACAAAACAAAAAGGCAACCTACTGAATAGAAGATCTTTGCAAATGATATACCTGATAAGGGATTAACATCCAAAATACAGGGCGCCTGGGTGGCTCAGTTGGTTGGGCGACTGCCTTCGGCTCAGGTCATGATCCTGGAGTCCCGGGATCGAGTCCCGCATCGGGCTCCCTGCTCGGCAGGGAGTCTGCTTCTCCCTCTGACTCTCCCCCCTCTCATGTGCTCTCTCTCTCCTCTCATCCTCTCTCTCAAATAAATAAATAAAATCTTTAAAAAATAAATAAATAAATAAATAAATAAAACCATCCAAAATACATAAAGAATCCATACAACCCAACAGCAAAAACCTAATAATCCAATTTAAAAATGCACAGAGGACCTGAATAGACATTTTCCAAGAAAACATACAGATGACCAACAGGCACATGAAAATACAGAATACTCAACATCACTCATCATCAGGGAAATGCAAACCAAAACCACAGTAAGATATCATCTCCCACCAGTCAGAATGGCTAGTATCAAAAAGACAATAACAAGCTTTGGTAAGGATGTGGAGAAAAGGTAACTCTCACGCACTGCTGGTCGGATTGTAAATTGGTGCAACCATTATGGAAAACAGTATGGAGGTTCCCTAAAAAATTAAAAATAGAAATACCATATGACCCAATAATTCTACTTCTGGGTATTTATCTGAAGAAAATGAAAACACTGATTTAAAAAGATATTATGCACACCTATATTTACCGCAGTATTGTCACTGACCCTTGAACAATGTGAAGGTTAGCGCGACTGATCTCTGCACAGTCAAAAACCCCTGTATTATTTTTGACATCCCCAAAATTTAATTAGTAATAGCCTACTGTTGAGCAGAAGCCTTACTGATAACATAAATAGTCGATTAACACATACATTGTATGCTATCTGTATTCAAAGGTAAACTATATTTACAATAGGCAAGATACGGAAGCAACCTAAGTGTCCATCAACAGGTGATTGGTTAATTTCATTTTGAAGGATGTTTGCTGGTTTCTGTTGTGAGAGTTGCATTTAATACCTGCTAAGACTCATCCTGATCTCAGCTTTTTGAGCCAATAATCAGAGGACGTGATTTCAAAAAATAACACAAGAAGGGTTTTCAAGTAGATTCTGCATATGCTTCTGTTTGTTCTATGCTGCAAATAATAATATTGTTACTTGGCAATGTTTTGATGGCTTTGTTCTCAGGTCATATGCCTTTTTCTCTTGCAAAGACAAGACTGTTACTAGCACTGTGAAATAAGTTGGACAGAGAAAGACAAATACCATATGATTTCACCCATATGTAGAATCTAAAAAACAAGACACGTGAACAAACAAGTAAACTTAAGAAGAAACAGACTCATACATACAGAGAACAAATCAGAGGTTGCCAGAGAGAAGTGTGGAGGGGAATGGTGAATGGATGAAGGGAATTGAGAGGTACAAACTTCTAGTTGTAAAATAAATTAAGTCATGGGGGGGCACCTCGGTGGCTCAGTCGGTTGAGGGTCCAACTCCTGATTTTGGCTCAGGTCCTGATCTCAGGGTGATGGGATCGAGCCCCATATCAGGCTCCAGACTGGGTGATATGGAGCCTGCTCGAGATTCTCTCCCTACGCCCCTCCCCCCCCAAAAATAAAATAAATTAAATTAAGTCATGGAAATGAAAAGTATAGCATAGTGAATATAGTCAATAATATTGTAATAACTTTGTGTGGTGACAGTGGGTAACTACACTTATCATGGTGAGCACTGAGTAAAGAATATAACTGTCAGATCACTATGTTATACACCTCAGACTAATATTATATGTCAACTATACTTCAATTTAATAAATCTCCTGCTGGGGCACCTGGGTGGCGTAATCTGTTGACCATCTGACTCTTGGTTTCAGCTCGAGTCATGATCTCATAGGTCATGAGATCGAGCCCCTGTTTGGGCTCCACACTCAGCATGGCGTCTGCTTGAGCTTCTCTCCCCCTCTCCCTCTGCTCCTCCCCCACACTCTCTCTAAAATGAATAAATGTTTAAAAAAAGTAAAAATTTTAAAAATTAAAAATCTCCTGCCTTTAAAAAAAAAAACTTACACTTCATTAAAAAATGCAGCTCTCACCCCCTAATTTCCTTCTCTGCTTTATTATTCTTCAAAGCACTAGTCATGTTTTAATATACCATATAATTTACCCATCTGTTTATGGTTTCTCTCTTCCGCTAAACCTAAGGTCTAAGAATGTCTGGGTGTCTTTCTGCTGTGTTGATGGTTCTAGCTCTACCACCTAGAACTGTGTGCCTCGCCCACAGCAGGTGCTCAATAAATACTCACCAAATGAATGAATGAGTGAATGAATGAGTTACTGGAAGGGCCTGAGAGGGTCCACGAACTCGATGAAATTATAGTAAAGGGCCCACAGCTTTCATGAGATTTCAAAAGGGGTCAGGATTGAAAAGAGTTTCAGAACCACTAACCTGGCAAGTTCTCAGAGATTCAACCCAATTTCTAGATTATCTCCAAATCCTTAGAATGCACAGATGTATTTCTGCTTTCATGTGATCACTCATTTCCCACGTGAAATAAAACAAAACTAAAGTTACCATTGTTTACTTCTGCAGTTTTAGAACCTGTGGCTCAGAAAACCGAAGAAGGGCGCTTGGGTGGCTCCATCAGTTCAGTGTCTGACTCTTGATTTCGGCTCAGGTCATGATCTCAGGGTCATGAGATTGAGCCTCATGTTGGGCCTGCACTCAGTGCCGAGTCTCCTTGGGATTCTTTCTCTCCCTCTGCCCCGCCCCCAACTCGTGCACACGTGCATTCTAAATAAATAAATAAATTCTTAAAAAAAAAAAAAAGGGGGAAGAAATATACCCCAAAGAGGTAGACTATCCATCTTGGCCTCCAGCCCTACCCTCCTCTTCACAGCTACGTTCCATGTTGCTCTTCATATGGGTTCTCCAGAAGGAGAAAACAAGTGTGTGTGGGGGGTTCTTGTTCCTCCCATTCTCGAAACTGAAACATGTAGTAAGGTTTTATCTATTAATGCCCTGCCTCATTCTAATAAGGTGTTGGAAAAGTATTATTTACATTAATCAATTTGTTAACTACGATTAATACTGTGAACATTCCTTAGCATCAAAGCGAAAACATCAGGGTCTTTTTTTTTTTTGTTAATCCCATATCCTTTAAAAAAAAAAAAAAAAAAAAAGGAAAAGAAACATTTACCAAGGTGAAAGATCTACCACCATCACCCCACCCCCCATTCCCCAACCACCTCCACCCCTGTTGCCCTTCCCACCACAGATCAAGCCGTCAAGGATGCCCCACTCTTTTCATCCCATCCCCCACTTCCAACATCAAGTTCCGTCTCTCCCCACTCCCCACAAAGCCTGGCAGGACAGGGGAGACAGGTGGCGGAGAGGGGCAAGAAATTAAGAAAGGTGGAGGAAGAGGGGGAAAAAAGGCTCTTGCTATTCATTGTTACCTACCCCCTGGCAAATATAATTACACTGCTCCAATAAACTGTATGCCAAATGTTAGTAAGTTTGATCCTAGGTAAAACTCACATATTTAAAGGTCAGTGACCTACTGCCAATTTTTTTAAATCTTTCTTTTTTTTAAGATTTTTTTTTTTTTTTAATTTATTTGCGAGAAGAGAGAATGAGAGACAGAGAGCACATGAGAGGGGGGAGGGTCAGAGGGAGAAGCAGACTCCCCGCCGAGCAGGGAGCCCGATGCGGGACTCGATCCCGGGACTCCAGGATCATGACCTGAGCCGAAGGCAGTCGCTTAACCAACTGAGCCACCCAGGCGCCCGACCTACTGCCAATTTTTAAAGGTCTGGAAAGGTTATCTGAAGACTTTTTTTTTTTTTTTTACAGCTTTAGCAGCTTTATCCAAGGATGTGGGGGAAAAAAAAGCCAAACACTCTGGGCAATGCCTTAACCTTCATAATTCATATTCCAAACACACATCAAGTTCCTACTTTACGGTATTATGTCCTGCACTTGCAGGACATGACCTTGTTCATGCCATCACCCACCTGAAAACCACTGCCAAAACACTTTTCATCTTCTAGGCCCCGCTCAAGTATCATACCACCTCCTCTGGGAAGCCATCTCCAGCCCCACCAGCTAGAATCAATTGCTTCCTTTCCCATACTTCTACAACAACGCTCTATTCCAACCTCTAGTTGCCACCAGATCGGAACTGGTTATTCATATATGTACTTTGTTGCTCAAATATGAACTCGAGGGCACTACATTCAATTTTCTCCCCAGAACCTAGCCCTAGGCCTTATCATATAAAAGGGGCTCAAATAACTAACTTGAGTGTCAAAATACAATTCACAGAAAAATTAATAATAAGAGTAAATATGCAGCCCCCCCCCTCCCCAAGAAAACCAAATGCTACCTCCTTGGAACCTGGAACACTGCTGTGATCTTTTTCCATTATCAGCCATCTGAGAACATTTGGAATGGACAGATTTTTCCAAGTTGGCCATGGGTTGACAAATCTGCCATCCTTTCCTTTCTTTGATTTAGTTACATCTTCCTCTAGTCTGTAATCCAGTTTGAAACTTTTCCTGGAAAGCCTAGAAGAATCACTTCCTACAGAGCTCCGGGCTGAATTCTGGCGTTTTCTTACTGCTTCTTTAGGATATTGGCTGCTTGTCATCAGGGACTGGCTGCTTTCATTTTCATCCATGTCCTTTGCAGAACTAAAAAAAACAGAAGGGGGGAAAAATACTTTAACATAAAGGCATTAAAACTTATTACACAGCGTCCACAGTATTATTTCTTAGCCAGTAGAAATTTCCTCAAACTTATAAAAACAGTATGTCTCTATCAGCTCAAGCTTTCTTCCTGCAAAATACAATTTCTGAATCCAGTATTATTCCTTGCTAAATAGAGAAGATGTTTGCTTTACCTATTCCTGCCAAAGCTTTTAAATATTCCTTATCTGCTGTAATCCAAAGCAATGTCCATCTACCAGGCAGCATTTAAACATAGGAAATTTTCCATTTCAATGATATCTTGTACAATTAAAGCACCTTTCTGAATCTGTAATATTTTCATACAATTTTAAAAATATTATTGTTAAAAGCACACAGTGAGAAGGACTGCTTTAGTTCCTTGAGGATTACTCAGTACTCCCAGTGATTTACATATAACTCCACTAGGCCTAGCCATTTTTACTTTGAAGATAATCTGTTCCCAATTCCCCTAAAAAACACACTGAGTTCAGATCCCAGGGAAGGAGACAACAACATTAATGGAGAGACATTTCGATAATGTATTTAAGTGTTTAACCATGCCAATTTGAATTAACTCAGATTTATAACTGCCAAGACAGTGCAGTGACCTTGGTTAAGTTTCCTACCCTCTCTGGGCCTCGATTTCCTCATCTGTAAAATGGAGATAACAAAAGCACCTGTCTCTGAGGCTTACTGAGAGGTTTTCAAAAGCTAATACAAATAAAGCACTTAGAAACACGCATGTAACATGTATATAGGGCGCCTGGGTGGCTCAGTTGGTTAAGCGACTGCCTTCGGCTCAGGTCATGATCCTGGAGTCCTGGGATCGAGTCCCGCAGCGGGCTCCCTGCTCGGCAGGGAGTCTGCTTCTCCCTCTGACCTCCCCTCTCTCATGCTCTCTCTCTCTCAAATAAATAAAATATTTAAAAAAATTTTTAAAAGAAACATGCATGTAACATGTATGTAACAAATATAACACATACACACAAGGTAAGAGCTCAACAAATGTTAGCTGTTGCTGTTGACCTTATTACCACCACCACTTAACTCAAGGAACCCAAATCCTTCATTTTGAGCTATGTAGGTACTCCAGACACTTAAAAGTGATAACGTATTAAGAATATGCATTTATCCAGGGGCAAAGAGGGGGCTCTCAGTTGAGCATCCAACTCTTGATTTTGGCTCAGGTCATGATCTCAGGGTCAGGCTCCGTGCTCAGCAGGGAATCTGCTTGAGATTCTCTCTCCCTCCCTCTCTGCCCTTCCCCCTGCTCAAGCTCTCTCTAATAAATAAATCTTTCCCCCAAAAAAGAATATGCATTAATCTGCCATGAATTTCATTTCTTTCCTAGTCTATTAAACATTTGCTTTCTGTCCAGTTTAAATACAGTGCACACACATAATATACTTCATAACCCTAACAAAATAAACACAACAGAAAGCCAAATATTTTTATGGCCACAATGACGTTTACCATAGAAATACCGTCCAGGAGGGCAAGGGAAAGAACGCAAAGGCTAGGATGAACACGTACAATGAACTAAAACTATTTTTCCAAACCATCTACAGTAAAATAGTCTATGGTCTAGGGAATGATCAGTGTTAAGAAAGCACAGGTGGCAAAAGCTAAAGCACACACTGTTGCTGGTCAGCCACCATGGATTGCGGAAGAGCCTAATGGCTAAGAGAGCCTAACAAGCTTTCTATCTTAGGCAAATAACCACCTTTCTAGCCCTCAATTGTCTCATCTGTAAAACACCTACTTATCTCATGGGGATTCAAAGGATCAAATGACATAACGCCCATAAAGGGGTTGCCACTCACCAAATGCTAATTCTTTTTTCCCCTAAATCCTACCACATGGCCATATATCTCAATTCTTTAAATTCCATCAGAAAGCAAAGAATCTGGGTGAGTTATCTCAGTTCTCAAAGAACTGCTCTATAATTCCCTGGGTTACAACTGAGTTCAGGCCCAGGACTTTACAAAGGGCAAGAACAAAGACCAACCATTCAAACCCCACTTCATTTAACGGATGTAAATGCACCAAATTGAGAGACTTTATTTCCTGACAGTAATATGTCTAACAGATGGCAGAGCTGACCTGATGCTACCAACCCCTTGTGATGATAAATAGCTTATGAGATATGTACATGGGCCTATTTATATAGACACATACACCTATATGTACATATACACACATATACATATAAATACATACATAATATTCCTACCAACTATGTAATATATTTTTGGCTCACTGAAACAATCAGAGGATAAGGAGGAAGGAGAAATGGGCCCTCTGATTCAAAAACCACAAAAGCAAAGTCAAAATAGAGTTTTGATTAATGTATTGTATCACACTGATTGATTTGCAGATGTTGAACAAGAACCATATGATCCTCTCAATAGATGCAGAAAAAGCATTTGACAAAGTACAGCATCTTTTCTTGATCAAAACTCTTCAGAGTGTAGGGATAGAGGGTACATACCTCAATATCATAAAAGCCACATATGAAAAACCCACAGCGAATATTCTCAATGGGGACAAACTGAGAGCTTTCCCCCTAAGGTCAGGGACACGGCAGGGATGTCCACTATTACCACTGCTACTCAACATAGTACTAGAAGTCCTAGCCACAGCAATCAGACAACAAAAAGAAATAAAAGGCATCCGAATCGGCAAAGAAGAAGTCAAACTCTCACTCTTTGCACATGATATGATACTTTATGTGGAAAACCCAAAAGACTCCACCCCAAAACTGCTAGAACTCATACAGGAATTCAGTAAAGTGGCAGGATATAAAATCAATGCGCAGAAATCAGTGGCATTCCTACACACCAACAACAGACAGAAAAAAGAGAAATTAAGTAGTCGATCCCATTTACAATTGCACCCAAAGCCATAAGATACCTAGGAATAAATCTAACCAAAGAGGCAAAGAATCTGTACTCAGAAAACTATAAAATACTCATGAAAGAAATTGAGGAAGACACAAAGAAATGGAAAAATGTTCCATGCTTGGATTGGAAGAACAATATTTGTTCTTCCAATGCTACCTAGAGCAATCTACACGTTGCAATCCCTATCAAATGCAATCCCTATCAAATGCAATCCCTATCAAAATACCATCCACTTTTTTCAAAGAAATGGAACAAATAATTCTAAAATTTGTATGGAACCAGAAAAGACCCTGAATAGCCAGAGGAATGTTGAAAAAGAAAACCAAAGCTGGTGGCATCTCAATTCCAGACTTCAAGCTCTATTACAAAGCTGTCATCATCAAGACAGTATGGTAATGGCACAAACAGACACATAGATCAATGGAACAGAATAGAGAGCCCAGAAATGGACCCTCAACTCTATGGTCAAGTAATCTTCGACAAAGCAGGAAAGAATGCCCAATGGAAAAAAGACACTCTCTTCAACAAATGGTGTTGGGAAAATTGGACAGCCACATGCAGAAGAATGAAACTGTACCATTTCCTTACACCACACACAAAAATAGACTCAAAATGGTTGAAAGACCTAAATCTGAGACAGAAGTCCATCAAAATCCTAGAGGAGAACACAGGCAGCAACCTCTTCAACCTCAGCCGCAGCAACTTCTTCCTAGAAACATCGCCAAAGGCAAGGGAAGCAAGGGCAAAAATGAACTATTGGGACTTCATCAAGATAAAAAGCTTTTGCACAGCGGAAGAAACAGACAACCGACAGAATGGGAGAAGATATTTGCAAATGACATATCAGATAAAGGGCTAGTATCCAAAATCTATAAAGAACTTACCAAACTCAACACCCAAAGAACAAATGATCCAAACAAGAAATGGGCAGAAGACATGAACAGACATTTTTCCAAAGAAGACATCCAAATGGCCAACAGACACATGAAAAAGTGCTCAACACTGCTCGGCATCAGGGAAATCCAAATCAAAACCTCAATGAGAGACCACCTCACACCAGTCAGAATGGCTAAAATTAACAAGTCAGGAAACGACAGATGTTGGCGGGGATGCAGAGAAAGGGGAACCCTCCTACACTGTTGGTGGGAATGCAAGCTGGTGCAACCACTCTGGAAAACTGTATGGAGGTTCCTCAAAAAGTTGAAAATAGAGCTGCCCTACGACCCAGAAATTGCACTACTGGGTGTTTACCCCAAAGATACAAATGTAGGGATCCGAAGGGGTATGTGCAGCCCAATGTTTATAGCAGCAATGTCCACAATAGCCAAACTATGGAAAGAGCCAAGATGTCCATCGACAGATGAATGGATAAAGAAGAAGTGGTATATATATACAATGGAATATTATGCAGCCATCAAAAGGAATGAAATCTTGCCACTTGCAACAACGTGGATGGAACTGGAGGGTATTATGCTGAGCGAAATAAGTCAATCAGAGAAAGATATGTATCATATGATCTCACTGATATGAGGAATTCTTAATCTCAGGAAACAAACTGAGGGTTGCTGGAGTGGTGGGGTGGCTGGGTGACAGACACTGAGAAGGGTATGTGCTATGGTGAGCACTGTGAATTGTGTGAGACTGTTGAATCGCAGACCTGTACCTCTGAAACAAATAATACATTATATGTTAAAAAAAAAAAAAAAAGAATATAGTAGGAAGGGAGAAATGAAGCAGGGTAAATCAGTGGGGGAGATGAACCATGAGAGACTATGGACTCTGAGAAACAAACAGAGGGTTCTAGAGGGGAGGGGCGTAGGAGGATGGGTTAGCCTGGTGATGGGTATTAAAGAGGGCACATACTGAATGGAGCACTGGGTGTTATACGCAAACAATGAATCATGGAACACTACATCAAAAACTAATGACATAATGTATGGTGATTAACATAATTAAAAAAATAGAGTTGTGAGACAACATAGAGTGGTCCGATGCGGCTGGAATATAAGAAGTAAGGAAGGCTTGTAACAGCCAACAGCAAACGCATGAAGGCTGGGATCCGAGTTGGGGCCCGGCCTGAGACTTTAAGGAGGTCTGGCTACCCTGTAAGCAATGAAGAAAAAAATGAAGGAGCTAAAAAGGAAACAACTCTGGTAGTAGGATAAAAATGAAAGGGTGTGGCTAAACACTGGAGCCAGGCAGATAAATTTGCGAATAGGAAATAGGCAGCCCAGAACATCCAGTAATAGTGAAACACTCTGCTCCCTGTTTCACAAATTCCATTTAAATTTCTGCTCCTAGCAACATTTCAAGGTAGGTATCATAATGCCCTTTTTTTTTTTTAAGATGTTATTTATTTGACAGAGAGAAAACACATAAGTAGAGGGAGAGACAGAGGGAGAGAAGCAGACTCCCCGCTGAGTAGGGAGCCCCATGCAGGGCTCGATCCCAGGACCCCAGGATCATGACCTGAGCCGAAGGCAGACACTCAACCAAAGGAGCCACCTAGGCATCCCTAATGCCCATTTCTAATTGAAATACTAAGAGGTAGATAGCAGTCCAGTCAAAAGATGAGGAGGCAGTGAGAGAAGAGAAAACAAAGAATAAATCCAAGAAACCAGAAGGTGAATCAGGAAGACCTGAGTCTGTGGATGGTGGCACACTTTGGCTGTTTGTAGGGCAGGATGGGGGATGCATCGGTAGACAAGTGGCAGGAGTCAGAAATGACAGCACCGATGACCAAGCCAAGGAATTAGGGGAAAGCAAGTGTTTGGAGGGTGGAAGAGAAGGTGGCTTTCTGACCCAGTGAGCTTGAGACAGGGTGTGAGACAACAGGGAGGAATCCAAGCAGAAGTGCTCATGGACACCCATGGACATGATGACCCTGGAACCCAGGTTGTGTTGGGGGTGATACAAGTGAAAGTAAGAAAACAGAGAGGTTTCCAGGGACCCGGGAGTAGAAGGAGTGAAAAATGGGTTCAGTGATCTGCTTTATCCTTGAAAAATAAACGGTCTCTGCATGCTTTTCCCATTTTCTTTCCTCCCGTCCACTCAGGCTCTCACCCCAATCCATCCATGGAAACCGTTCTCCAGCAAAGAGTCATCCTCTCTTAACATGCCCTTCACCCCAATGCACACCAAATCCAGTCTTCAGGAATGATCTTTTAAAGGCAGATCTGATAAAACCAACGAAAAGGAAAAACCTCCAGAAGGTTCCCTTGGTTCTCAGAATGAGGGCAAAAGTCAGTAAGAAGATGGTCCATGAGGGTGTTTCTGGCCCTGCCCACACTCTGCTCTGCTACAAACACAGGGCCTTCATCTACTTCCTCAAATGCACCACGCTCCCACCTCACGGCCACCTCTTCCATCATAGGGCCTTTGCACATGATTTTTAATTAATTTTTTTTTAAAGATTTTTATTTATTTATTTGACAGAGAGAGAGATAGCGAGAGGAGGAACACAAGCAGGGGGAGTGGGAGAGGGAGAAGCAGGCCTCCTGCCGAGCAGGGAGCCCGATGTGGGACTCGATCCCAGGACCCTGGGATCATGACCTGAGCCGAAGGCAGACGCCCAACGACTGAGCCACCCAGGCGCCCTGCACATGATTTTTAAAATATCCTTCAATACCTGGACATATATTCACAGGATTATATATGACCACGAAAGTGTTCAAGCAACACAAAATGTTGGCACTAGGCACTGTTAGTGTGAAATGATCTGGAAACAAACAGAAGGACATGAAAACCTGAATTGTAACAATCTGGACTTGTTCTCTTGGAGGAAAAGTACTGGCAGTCCACTCGGTGAACATGCAAAGTGACAAGCTCTACCAACAGGTGCTCCAGTGACAAAGTGAGCCTCGGCAGGTGGAGACACAGGAGCCTGGGTCACATGAAAAGGGTCCTCATCAACTATCAGTGTTCTGGCCGCTCTGGAGGGCACAACAACAATCTCACAAGGGTCATGTTCAAGCACCAAAGATAAAATGATGGGAAGAACAAGGACTCAAGAAGAGTGGGTTCTGTATATGTAACTCGTTTTCAGCTTTGGAAATTCAGACAAACCCCGTAACATAGCCAGGCTGGAGTTTCCTTAATTAAATGTAGCAAATCTCCTTATTTCTGGTTATAGATCTCTCTCCAAATTTAACGAGTAAAAATTCAGCCTTGATCTCAGGCCAACAGTAAGCGAAAGGAGATGTGCATACTGCTGAGTACATATACATGGTAAACAACCTGTGTTTTAAAAGTGAGTCCAAAACTTGATGAAGATCTTTACGTCACGCTGATTTTCATCCAATTTAAGGCACCATGAATGGTGCACACGGTTCTTTTATGTGCCACTAAGACTGTAAAAATATTATCAATGATAAGATCACCCATTATATGACATAACCTGGAATCAGTGGTGTTCAAATGTGCATAAAACGCCTGTCTTGACACTGATGAAATACACCAGTTTTTATATGGAGATAGAGATTTTGGAAAAGGAGCAAAAACATTAGCCTTGGTAATTAAATATAATCAGAACCGCAATTAATGTGTTGACCCTTCTTTCTTATGTGAACAACAGCTAAATTTGGACTAAAAAGCTAGACTTAGACTCCAGAAGCAGATTTAAACAAAGCCCTATGACAACTAATATAAAATATAAATGCTCTTTGTTTAAAGAACAATTTGTTACACAGAGGACAACATAAATTCCATCTAGTAATTATCAACTACATTCTCCACATTTCTTTGAAGATTAATTGCCTACTTACTAGGAGAAGGACTTACCCCAACGTCTCTACCCAAAGAGAGATCTGAGCTGTGACATTTGGTGAAGACAAGTCTGCCAAGTACAAATATTTTATTTCAATAACTGCACACATGGGTAAAACACTTTCAAAAACCAAGCCCTCTCTATTTCAAAAGCAAATGTTTTATCCTTTCTTTCTTTGACATTTAAGATTTGCCCGCTGCCTAGAATTGAATGCATTGCTTTATCATTTAGAAACTTAAAGAAACAAATTACATTAGTACAATGTATGTTTGGGATTTCAGCGTGCTTATAAACCATGACATTGCAAATCATTATTCCTGGAGGTGACATTTAATAAATACTAATTGGGTGACTATCCATTACATACCAACAAAGATGCTGACTTGAAATATGGAAAACATTCAGAACTCTATTTTCAGATATCTAAAATAACACGAAATTCACCATTTTATATTTGCAGTCCTAGCTGTAGTGAAAAGGGTCCTTTTAATATAATGCTAGCTAACATAGCCAATGAAACTATTTCAATAGTTTCCCCGAAGACTGGTGTTAGTGTCCACATGCATTCAGGAGTCTGGTAGGGAGGGGAGATATGTCCCAGCGTGGGAAGTACACTGGCTAATGGAAGGAAGAATGTTCTGTGAGAGGTATGTACACCCCATACATCAACAAAGAAAGTACCGCGTTGTTAGCAGTGCATTTCATTTTTTTTTTTTTTTTTTACTCACTTTGTTGACTTAACAACCAGTTTCACTAAAAAGTTAAGGGGAAACAAATAGCTTAATATACAAGACCTGGGAGCATACTAAAAATGAGTTATGACAACCTTTACTAATAGCTTTTGAGTCAAAAATATTTTAGAATACATATGTGTATACATATATACATAAAATATGATATATGTGTATATATGATAGAAATCTATTTATCACAGCAAACAATTAACCTTTATAAAAGTGAAAAGAACATTAGTGGGGCCTGTAGAAGACAGGACTCCAGCTTTACCACTAACTAGAGAGAGATCATCGTGGGGAAAGTAACTTAACCTGTCTCGACCTGGCCTTACTCATCTGTGAAATAAAGATAACAACCAAATGCCTCCCTGAAGGACTGTAACGAGGAGCAATGACATCATAGGCTAGTATCCCCAAGCACTATCCAAATGCAAATTGTGACTACTACTATTACTGATGTTCAATAAAAATATAAAGAACATGATAACTAGAACCTTTTGATCTAATTGAGCTGTTTCAAGTGAAAGAGAACATTCTAGAATTCCAGATAGACTTAAAAACAGATTGCTGTTCGGGCGCCTGGGTGGCTCAGTTGGTTGAGCAACTGCCTTCGGCTCAGGTCATGATCCTGGAGTCCAGGGATCGAGTCCCGCATCCGGCTCCCTGCTCGGCGGGGGCTCTGCTTCTCCCTCTGACCCTCTTCCCTCTCGTGCTCTCTGTCTCTCATTCTCGCTCTCTCAAATAAATAAATAAAATCTTTAAAAAAAAAAAAAAACAGATTGCTGTTCTTTCCTTAAAAATGTTATGTTTAAAAAAAAGTATTTTTAGGGGTGCCTGGGTGGCTCAGTCGTTAAGCGTCTGCCTTCGGCTCAGGTCATGATCCCAGGGTCCTGGGATCCAGTCCCACATCGGGCTCCCTGCTCCATGGGAAGCCTGCTTCTCCCTCTCCTACTCCCCCTGCTTGTGTTCCCTCTCTCACTGTCTCTCTCTCTCTGTCATAATAAATAAATAAAAATATTTTTTAAAAAAGTATTTTTATAAAAAGTCTAAGTTTCCTGATCCTTTATAAAAAAAGTATTTTCTTGTGTTAAAAAAAAACTTTAATTTTGCCTTATAAAGTGTTCATTGGATTAGAGACAGAAAAATTACTTCAACAAATGATAAAGTTAATTCGCTTATCAGGACCCACAGAACAGAAACTGCCCTTGTGGCTTGGCCCACAAATCTTAAACCCAAGTCAGCCTGCACTCATGGGAAACCCTTGTCAAGGAATCCTATCACAGTCCTCCAATTCAGCTTAGCGAGCTTACCTTACCCTAAAAACAGGCCTGCTAGCCCTATACGAAAATGCCCAACCTCTTACCCAATCATGCCCTGTTTCCACATTGCCTCTTCTAGGCGCTATAAAACGGACTCTTGCAAAAAAATTCCGCAGGAAGACTGTTCTACTGCTTCTGAAGCACCGTACTCCCGAGACCCCAAGCATTTTTTTCCCTTAAATAAGGACATGGAATTTTTTTTTTTTAAAGATTTTATCCATTTATCTGAGAGAGCACATGTGCGCACATGGGCACAAGTGGGGGGAAGTAGAGGGAGAAGGAGACTCCCCGCCAAGCAGGGAGTCCAACGCAGGGTGACAGGGGGCTTGATCTCAGGACCCTGGGATCATGCCCGAGTAAAATGCAGACGCTTAACAGACTGAGCCACCCAGGCGCCCCAGGACATGGAATTTGTTACTAAACTGTGTTGTGTCATCTGACACAAGTAATTCACAGAGAAATGTTACCTTACCAAAAGCACTGAAGACTCAGAATAGACAGTTTTGAGAAGAGTGAGTGCAGAACTCAACCTGACTCTCCAGGATACAAACTAGAGAACATGTTTTCTTTTCCAAAACTAGTCAAGGACAACAAATGTTCTTCATTACAGAACACCAAATATTCTTTGCTATTTGGCAAAATTCAATATATTGAACTAAAAAGTCATTTCACAGGCTATTAAAAGATTTTAAGTCACCAAAATACATACACTGTAAGTGCTTCCTCTATAAGAGTTTTTCCTATAAGTAAATAAGAAAGCAAAGCTCTGATTAGAATTAGAAACAATAAACAAGGCAGCTTCAGACCAAAGCCCATTTTAAAATACCACCTACAGTACTGCAACTGGAATCCTTAGGATAATCCTACTAAAATGGCATGTTAAAAAAAATAAAAATAAAGTGGCATGTTATGGCAAATTGAGAAAACCTGCATAAAGCAGGATGTTTACTGAACTGAAATAATTATCACCACCTTAGTATCTTAAAAATAATGCAAACAAAAAGTTCAGATCCAATTCTGGATTATGGGGGAGGAAAGACTAGCCTGAAGTTTGAGAAACTTGAAAGTGTATCCTCAATCTGTTATAGGACCTTATGTGTCCTTTCATTATTCCTTCAGCCAAGATTTGAACAAAAATACACTTTCAAAGTGTGGCCTCTCTCTCTCCTGTCTCTGTCTCAATCCATTATGCAAAAAGAAAGTTGCTTGTTTTTAAAGTATAACCCATAAAAATATATATTCCATAAAGAAAAGGAATGGAGGGGCGCCTGGGTGGCTCAGCTGGTTAAGTGTCCGACTCCTGATTTCAGTTCAGGTCATGATCTCAGGGTCTTGAGATGGAGCCCCACATCAGGCTCCACTCTGGGCATGGAGCCTGCTTGGGATTCTCTCTCTTGCCCTCTCCCTCTACCCTCCCCCTTGCTCATACACACATCAATGTGCTCTCTCTCTCCCAAAAAAAGAAAAGAGATCTTCATAGATCCTGGATAGAAAGGAAGGGTAAGAGGGGGAAAGCACTCTCTTTTACTTCTGACTTCAGTCTGGTCCGAACTTTCACTGTACCAATCTTCCTCGACTTACAACAGGGTGACAATCCAAACAAACCCATCCTGAAGTTGAAAATATTGAAAGTGGAAAATTAACATACGCATTTAACACACCTAACCTACCAAACACCACAACTTAGCCTAGCCTACCTTACACATGAGCAGAACACTTACATTAGTCTACAGTTGGGCAAAATTATCTGACACAAAGCCGGTTTTGTAATAAAACGTTGAACAGCTCATGTATTTATTGAATATTACTGAAAGTGAAAAACAGAATGGTTATGTGGGGGACAGAATGGCTGTCAGTGTGTCGACTGTGGACTCTCGTGATCACAGGGCTGACTGGGAGCCCTGCAGCTGCCAGAATCATATCATGAACTGTTAGCCTGGGAACAGTTCAAAATTCAAAGTACAGTTTCTACTGAATATGTATGGCTTTACCACCACCATAAAGTTGAAAAATCGGAAGTCAAACCATAATAAGTCGAAATTGTCCACACTGAAGCCTGTAAGCTTTAAAAGGTCATTTATTATCGGGGTTTCTGGGTGGCTCTGTCAGTTGAGCGTCGGACTCTTGATTTTGGCTTGGGTCCTGATCCCGGGGTTGTGGGATCCAGCTCCACATCGGGCTCCATGCTCCGTGCAGAGTCTGCTTGTCCCTCTCCCTCTGCTCCTCCCCGCACTTGCACTCTCTCTCTCAAATAAATACCTAAAGTCTTAATAAAAAAAAAAAAAAAAGTCACTTACTATCATTAAGACTTTCTCCATCTGTAAAACAAGAGGCCTGTCACAGCCTTAAGGCCCCTTCAACCTCCCCAGTTCTAACAATCTGTGGCTACACCAGAAAGCCTGCTCGGGCCATGGAAGGGCTGCCCCCCTCTAACGTGGCCGCCACTGTGGTGTGCCCCTGCCAAGTTCTACTGCCTGGTAGGAAGTCCCCAGCTAAAGTTAGCTCAGATGCAGCCACCTTCCCAGGCTGGGTTAGCAAGGGACAAGCACAGTATTTTTTATCTGAGAACAGCAACGTTAGCTACTTGGAGAAAGTGTAGCTTCACGGGTTTACCAGGCAGACCAGGAGATTATGTAGAGCTTAAAATATTTTCAGAAGAGATTTCATGACAAATCTGATCATCAAACAGCCATTTGATTTTCACCCTTTAAAAAGATTTCAGGTATAATTTGTAAGGGCCTATACTTCAATCATTTCTAGAGACATTTACCAAACAGTTTGAACGTCTACTATATCTACATCCTAGCAAAAAAAAATCTTCAGCAACCCTACAGATTTTGGAGAAATAGGTTTACAGAAGTGTCAGCTATGAATACCAAAAACTATAGCTTTTAGAATAAGGCATTTCCAAAACAACTGCCCCAAATACTTTTCCTTATATGCCAAAGGTTCACAATGATGAGAAGTTCTGTGATCCACAGGATCAGGGACGCCAAAGAGGCTCATAAGCTTCTGAATGCAGCCCACATTTTATTTTTTTAAAGATTTTATTTATTTGACAAAGAGACACAGCGAGAGAGGGAACACAAGCAGGGGGAGTGGGAGAGAAAGAAGCAGGCTTTCCGCCGAGCAGGGAACCTGATATGGAGCTCCGTCCCAGGACCCTGGGATCATGACCTGAGCCGAAGGCAGATGCCCAACAACTGAGCCTCCCAGGAGCCCCCCAAATTTAAACATTTTAAAATAGATACTTCCCAACTTGGCAGGTATCCTTGTCACCTCTAAGTCTTAGTTTCCTTGTCTGATGCCCACTCATTGTGGTATTGGACAAAATGTACGTGATCCGTAGCCCAGCATCTGGCACACAGTAAGCCCACAATAACTGTAAGCCACATTATATTCTAAGCACATAATCCATTTTTAAATTTCTGCACTAATAAAATACGGGAGCTAAGGGTAATGGCATGAATAAACTGAAATGAAATAAACTCTGGAATGTGTTTTTGTTCTTATATTTGAGTAAAAGCAGCCCTGGTCTTCCTGGAATTCACACAACTCAAAACAAATATGAAACCACAATTCTCCACAGGATTCCTATGCAAACCCATAGCTCCTTGTGGCCTCAGCAACTTTCTGAATTCACCAGGAGACCCTAAAACTGTACAGTGTCCTTCCTGGTTCTGAACATAATAATCCTCTCCACCCTCACCCCCTTATCTCCCATCCGCCCCCCAGGGAGAAAAATGTGTGAACTCAGGATCCTAATAGTGGCCACACCTACAATCAGCACTCTCCCCAGCGCCAGAGCCCTAGTTATCAAGATTCTTTGGCTCAAAGGAAAAGCTTTCCATCACAGGAGCAGGCAAAACAGGCAAGCCAGGCCAACTCTGGCTAAATGTCCCCTAAAGCATTTCAGTTATCTTCTATCTCCAAACCAAGTGACTACTAGTCTCAGGGTTCTCCCACTTCCCCCTCCGGTGGCCAAAACAGGTTGTTAAAGAAGGATCTGATGTCTAATATAACTGATAGGTAGCGACATGGGACTCCTCTCTAAGTATTTCCAAGTCAGCTGGGTACAAAGCCTTAAACCTGGGATTCTCAAGGCTGGCTGCCCATCAGAATGACCTATGGTTTAAAAACTATACTTGAGGCTTCTGAATCAAAATGTCAGGTGGGGGTTCCCCAGATAGTTTTTAAAAGCTCTGTGGGTGATCCCAATACACAGGCAGGGTTAAGAATGGCTACTTCGAATTAGTCATTGGCATAAAAGTAGGACAGGCATTTAAGAAGGACCAAAGGGACTTTCTGATACCCCCAAATTTATGCTAGCCTGGCAACTGCCAACCATAAAGCCTACTCTTCCTCCCTGCCCCACACTACAATTTAGAGAGGGAGCATGACCCCAAGGTGACCACAGGGTGCTAGGACTAGGAAGACCACGGCTAAGAACAAAGTTTGATAGGTCACAGACTTGTATTCAGTCCAGCTGAGTCACAAATTCGAGTCTGTGCTCCCAGGAAGCCAAACCAAAAGAAAAAGGCACATAATCGATGATGATTCACAATGTCTATAATAACCCAAAGCAGCCTATATGTGAGGAGTATTCAATAAATATTTGTTGAATGAATAAATGAAGAACAGGAGCTTAATCTCCTAATCTTCACTGGGACAGAGTTAATTGTTTTTAAAAAGACTCATTGGGAATAAAATTATAGAAGCAAAAGTAACCAAAGGACAGTGAGACAAAAGCCAACAGAGGGCGTTCCTACTACTAATCACGGAACTAAAAACTGAAAAATCCTAGGGAATTCTTGAGGCCTTGAATTCTCTGGCGGTAAAGTTGTGACCTAGTGGTAAAGATTAGAAGATGCTGGGGCACCTGGGCAGCTCAGCCAGTGAAGTGTCTCATTCTTGGATTCAGCTCAGGTCATGATCTCACAGTCTTGAGATGGAGCCCACATCAGGCTCTGTGCTGAGCTGAACGTGGAGGCTGCTTAGGATTCTCTCTCTCCCCCCTCTCCCTCTGCCCCTTCCCCCCATGCCTTGTGTATACGTGTGTGTGTGTGTGTGTGTGTGTCTCTCAAAAAAATAAATAAAATTTTTTAAAATGCTCTAGGAGTGCCTGAGTAGCTCAGTCGTTTAAGCATCTGCCTTCGGCTCAGGTCATGATTCCGGGGTCCTGGGATGGAGCCCCACATCGGACTCCTTGCTCAGCGGGGAGTCTGCTTCTCCCTCTCCCTGCTACTCCCCCTGTGTGTGCTCACACTCTCGCTCTGTGTGTCAAATAAATAAATAAAATCTTTTAAAAATAAATAAAAATCAGGGCACCTGGGTGGCTCAGTCCGTTGGGCATCTGCCTTCGGCTCAGGTCATGATCCCAGGGTCCCAGGATCGAGCCCCACATCGGGCTCCCTGCTCAGCAGAGAGCCTGCTTCTCCCTCTCCCTCTGCCTGCCACTCTGCCTACTTGTGCTCTCTCTCTCTTTGTCAGATACATAAAATCTTTAAAAAATTTTTAAAAATAAAATAAAAAATGCTCTATAAACAAAAAACAAAACAAAACACAAAAAAACTAGAAGAGGTCTACCATAAAATCTAGTCCCCCCCCCTTTTCTTCAGTCACAGAGCCCCAGTTCTACTTAGGGTAGCCAGCTATGCACCAGCTATATGACCACCTTTCCCACCTTTCCAACCACGGATTAGCCATATTGATGATACTTTGTGATTCAAGCAGAAGTCTTCCATGTTGCTTCTGGGAATATTAAGGGCAAGGGAGACACTCTTTTTGATTTTTCCTGTATCTTGCTGGCCGGAGCCACCCTGAGTATGAGGGCCACTTCCTAGGAATGGCACAGAGAACTAGGACTTCGGGGGCCACCATACCCACTCTGAATTTTCCAGCTCTAAGCCTCCCCAGACTAATCCCAACTGAGACAATAACCATAGCCGCGAAGTTCAGGGAAGCTATGGAACCACAGAATCCTTCCTAATCTAAACATGGGTACAGCGCGCAGCACGCGTGACTGCTATAGTTTACTGCTTACTAGGCACTTACTCTGCGCCACTTTAAATATATTCAGCATCTCATTCAACCCTCAAAATTCCCAGGAGGTAGAGATCATCCTTATGTTAAAGGTAATGTAACAAAAGGTTTACTGAGTTTAACGGTTTACATAAAGTCAAAAAGCTGGCTACCAGTTGGGCCTGGAGATCCAACCCAAGCTGTATCAGATTCCAGAGCCTGCGCTCTTTTCCACTAATCATGTTGAATCTGCAAGAAAAATCCAATAAATTTATCTTGAACAGATAGCGGGTTCAAAGTTAGTAGCGTATAGCCAACAGTTACAATCTCACTGGCAAGGCTAGCCTTTTTTCCTTTTTGGCTTTCAACGATGTCCTCTTTGTTCCCTTTCAAAGTAAAAAGCACTTAGTAGTTCCCTGGTAAGTTCTCTTATAAATATAACTGCCCTTTTAATTTTACATGGAGAAGATTTCACGTGTGACCTATTTAATCACTAAACTGTTCTCGTTTAAAGTCACATAGAAAAGAACAAGTGATTTATATAGTTCTATATTCTAGTCATATAAACAGATAATATACATGAAGCCTTGAAGATATTTTCCTTGTCTTTGAAAAGATGTCTTTGAGTTCATCCAGTATATAACCCCCTGGCATTTTATCCTTCCAACTGTTAATCAAGGTCAATGAAGAGACACCTTCGGGCAGGGGGACCAACACATGTAGTCTGGCCGGAGCTTTCCCAGTTATAATACGGAGAGTCCTCCATCCTGAGAACCTCCTCAGTCCCAGAAAAACCTGGAGGAGTGATCACTCTGTGGCCTCGGGGTACCATATAAATGCACAGATAGGTCTTCAACAAAATTCACTAAAATGTGAGTTCATAGTAAATCGGAGATGACCATTATTATTAAGTACAACTAAAGATATTTGGGCAGCTAAACAAAGAGGAATTATAAAGCTCTACATATTCATACTTAACCAAGAGAATGTTGCTGAGAACATCCAGAGTTTGTCAAATTCTTCATTGTGGTGATATTCAATATGCCCACCATCATTCATATTCATGCAGTTGAAAAACAAGTGCTGAACAGCACATATACATTTAATACACAATGAACATCTCATCTACATATAAAATTGAGACGCTATGAGAGCAACGAATGAGAGAGGAATCAACTTTCATCCAAGAACGTTAAAGTACCTCATCCCCGTGAAATGGGAGGAAAGTCTCATTTTGAGGTTTCAGTTTTGCAGTATCATGACAGGCTAAAAACTCTTGCAAGAGTAGAAACAGGAAATCTGTAAATTAAAGAGGTTGGACCGGTACATACTAAAGTCCTCTCTAACTTGAACATTCCATGACTCAAGTTCATCACTGTGTGACCCCTTTACTTTACAGGTGAAGCAAGGCAGGCCGGAGGGTTACATGACATTCCAAAGGTCCAGCTGTGGCTGGGGATAGAGCCTGGGCTGTTTATTAGCCATGCTTTCATCATAATTATGTTTAAAAACACCTGGACCGGGGCGCCTGGGTGGCTCAGTCAGTTAAGCGTCCGCCTTCGGCTTGATCGTGATCCCAGGGTCCTGGGATCCTGTGTCGGGAGCTCCCTGCACAGCAGGGAGTCTGCTTCTCTCTCTCCCTTCCCCCTTCTTGTTCTCATTCTCTCTCTCTCTCTCATTCAAATAAATAAAATCTTAAATAAAAACACTTGGACCAAAAGAGCATATGATCAGCATAAGAAGATAAAGGACACATTCCAACTCATGTAGGGTATTTTACTTAGTTTAGCTTATAAACAGATAACAGGGCCTTCACTTTTTTTTTTAAAAGGGGAGTCTAGAAGCTCTTTAAACTGTCCTGAGTTACTTCAACCATATAATGGCACAATATTCTGAATATATACATAGTACTTCTTTTCACAAACTCTCCAAACAAGCCAAAGGAACACAGTAACTTGAAAAGAGAACAAACATCTTTGCAGTTTGAAGGACCCCCAAAATACAGAAAACTTTCCAGACTAATTATTGCTGCAGTTCAGGTGTCCTAGCATCAGGGTCTCGTAAGCAAAACAAACAAGCACCTTACCAGTTTAAGGGGTGCCAGAAACAATGAGGAAGCTTGCGGTTTCTTTATTCTGACATCTTTACTCTTAAAAATGAGATTACAAATGAGCACAGAAGTATACAGGCACTTCCTGTCCAGCCAATATGTTACCGTCCCTTAATCTGGGAAAACCGCGATTTAGATAAACCTGAAAATCTACTGCCTTCAAGGGCAAAGATGAATTGTTTTAGGTAGCAGGTACATACCAGGCTCTTTCTCAATCACGCTTTTGAACTGATGCTGATCCATCCATATGCCAGCTGTGTACCCCTACACCCGATGATACGGACCACTCACAAACAGGTTTAGGGCTATAATCTATGGCTGTCATGCAGACCAAAGCTTGCTGAGCCCCACCACTCGACCCTGGCTTCATTGGTACCCCTTTCTAACAAGAGGCAGCAGGGGATTTTCCTGCACAAGGCCGGAGCTACTGTGCCAAGGGACCTTCGCTAAAATCTCCCAAGCTCTCAGTTTCCTGATTGCCTCATCTGTGGAATGGGGTTAATAACGTCACATATAGTATGTCTATTAAGTCAGGCGAATAATACATAAACACTTGACAGGGCTTTGTAAGTTATAGTCATAATACTTATGTTACCTAACCAACTGAGTTGACAAAAAAACTATTTCTGACATAACTAAACTGCCCCTGGGGTCATATGAATACATATATAATCGGTCACAAAAGTCTTAGTATTTAAATACACAATAAATAGTTCTTAATTCAAAAGACAAGGTGAGCAAAGCACTATCAGTTATAGATAGGTGGACTTCTTCAGTAATATAGCAGTTAGAATGGTATGTTACTTGAACCTTATGCTGGAAATCACATGATTTCTTTTAAAGATTTATTTATTGGCGGGGAGGGAGTGGGAGGGGCAGAAGGAGAGGGAGAGAGAACCTCAAGCAGAGGCTGCACTGAGTGGGGAGCCTGACTCCAGGGCTGGATCCCACAACTGAGATCACGACCTAAGCTGAACCAAGAGGTGGACATTTAACCGACTGAACCACCCAGGCGCCCCACATGAGGATTTTTTTTAATGCCAATTTTACACATGCCCTCACAGGCCTTCAGGATAAAGGTGCTCGTTAACAATTAATAACGTGCACAGTTCATTTCCCCAATAATACCTCAATGCAAACATTTTTTACTTGTATTCTTTTCAATCTAAAATGCTGGATCAACACAGCCCCCCAGCTACAGTCATATTCTTACTTGCATAAAGAGTAGAATGGAATGGAAAAACCCTCTACGTCCACAGCCATCTACCACTACAAAGAAAAGGCGGAACGAAAATCAAAGGCAAATGGTACTTTTCCAAACACAGACAAAATGTTCTTTAAAATCCCCTCAGTTTCCCAAACTCGTAAGTACCAAAGGAACATTATACCCTTTTCAAACAAACATAAGAGGATGACTGTATCAACTAAAACAGAACCAAAACCCTACGACGGAATGCTTATATTAAAATAGGCTTCATACAATCATCCCTGGACTAATTTAAAAATTAAGTTTTGCAATATGAATTCTGTACAATTTCACTTGGAATTGTGAGCAGAAATAGGGTATGAGAAACACTCTTAAGTATTTCCCCTCTTGGAGACTTACGGAAATTTCTTCAGCAGGAAAGCCTGCAGAATGCAACACAAAATTTTTGAAAACTGGAACTGTATTTCCAGTTGACTCACAACAGTTTTAATTGAAGTCAGTATCTCCTAAATTCTTAAACAAGTACACTTGCCCTAATTTCTTCTCTCACAGACCTAATGTTTTCTTGCAACATCAGACTGTTGTAGGATATGGGTAATCTTTTCTTTTTATTAGCACCACGCTCTACCCAACTGAGCTAACCGGCCAGCTGCGGTAATCTTTTCTTTTTAAAGATTACATAACTCCTTTCTAAACGATATCTATGTCTGAGGCTAAATCAAAAACAGTGTAACTAAAATAGAAATAGAACTGCTAGATAACCACTTTTAACAGAGATTGAAATTGTTTAATTTTCAGAGAGCTGTAGCTCAGGAATGAGTTTCTCAATAAACTAATCAGAATTATCAAAGAGCAAACACTTCATGCTCAGCCAAAGCAAACGAGATGAATCATATTATAACAGTAAAGGCAAGGACAAGAACTAAGTGACTTCTTAAAGGTTAACTTTTCTCATTCTCTCAGTATTTTCCAGGTTCGACTGCTGTGTTGATGCATCAGACTGGAGCCCACGGAGGCCTATTTATCTCAACTATCGGGACCACAGTGGGTTCTATATCGGGGAAAAAAACGCTATCTGCATACCTGTTCTAAAAAGCCTGCAATAAAACCCAACTTAAGAAACAACCACGGGACAGAAAACTCAAGAAATCACTAGCTTCCGCCACCCCACCCCACTTTGCTCCTTACTTCTGCTCTTCCATTCAGTGGTTAACTTTGAAGACAAAAGCAAAGAAACCTGTTGGGATGGATTTTTTTTTTAAAGGTAAATACCATATATGAAGCAGAAATAAGTTGCTCTAAGGCAGCTGTCGACCCGTTCGTTTACATACAGCCAAAGAAGGTACACCCACATGTACTCCGATCAGTGAAGATGCAACCTGGTGATCTGCAGAGAAGATGGGATCTGAAACAAGTCCCAGAGACGGCTACTCTCCCAAGATTGGGGGGGCGGGGGGGATGTGGCTCTTGACCCAGGCAGCTTCAAAGACGCGGGCTCCGCAACTCTCGAGGCGCAGAAATTCAAACGGACCCCTGCCTCTCACAAGTGCAGCATCTCCAGGAGGAGGCAGGGCTCCGCACCGGGAATCCCACCCACGGCGCGCTCCACTTCGCTGAGTCCACAAACAGCCCCAGGCCGGACTGTGCCGGCGGCTCCACCCACAGGTCGCGGAGAAAGCGAGCCGCGAAGGGGACCCGCGGGCGGGAGGACGCCGCCTCGCGCGAGGCCGGAGCGGGAGAACAGCCCTCCCGGCGCTCGGGCGCCGGCGGCGGAGGGGCGGGGCTCACCTGGCGTGGGGGGCGGCAGGGCGCGCGCGCCGCCGCCGCCGCGGCTCTTCCTGGGCTGCGGGCCACAGCGCCCCCGGGCACAGTGCCCCCGCGCAGCGGGAGGGGCCGCGGCGCCCGGCGCCCGGGTTCCTCCGCCCCCGGCCCCGGCCCCGGCCCCGGCGCGCCGGCTCCGCCGAGGGCGCCAGCAGCTGCAGGCACCGCCTCAACGCCCGCCGCCTCGCCATCGCGGACGCGAGCTGTACGCATAGGCCGAGGCAAAGTTCGCTCCACGTGGCCTGCTCACTCACTCACTGTGACCTTCGAATCTGGCAGCCCCGCCAGCGTCGGAGCCGCCACCCCAGCCTTTACCAAGATGGCCGCCCCCGCGGACCCCAACTCCGAGGCCATCTTGGTAAAGGAGGCGCCACGGGCGCGCGCTTAGAACCCCTCCCCTCACCCTTCCGCCTCCCGGCCAGCGCGCGCCTCGGCTTCGCCCTGCAGAAACCTTTCTCATACCAGACTGGTTACCCTGCCCTAAATCAATAGCTAACTTTCAGACGCATGAACAGTTTCCTAGATACCAGCCGTAACTGCTAAGACTAAATGGGATCTTGGTGGCATCTCATAATCGGCGCTATCGTAGCAGACAAGCTCTTGGTAGCAGAATACTTAAAACCGATGGTGCCATGAGCCTGGCAGCAAAGAAACTAATCTGAAGTGTGTACAAGAGATACTGAATATTAATGGCAGCCCTGCCTTGTCACAGTGTGCTCATTACCTTTTTAAAATGATATCACAGCCTACTAGTACAGTTCTTGTCTTTTTTTTTTTTTTTACACTCTCAGGATAAAGGGCATGAAATTGTGATTCCGAGTTTCTCCCAGGATTTTTATTTTTTCATTTTTTAAAGATTTTACTTATTGAGAGAGAACACGGGTGCACAAGTGGGAGGGGCAGAGGGAGATGGAGAAGCAGACCGCCGCTGAACAGGGAGCCCCACAGGAGAATATATCCCAGGACCTCGGGATCAGGGCCTGCACCCCATGCAGACGCTTAACTGACTGAGCCACCCATGCACCCCCGGGATTTTCTTTTTAAACTGCAGGATGATATTGTTTTAAGCAGTAATTTAAGTATAAACAGGTGGAAATCAGGTTGGAATTGAATTCATCAGCAGATGGTTGGGCAAAAAGATTCCTCAAGACTCTCCTGCTTGTGCCCATGGCCTTTGGGACTTGTGTGGGGTGTTATGTTGGAAAAAACAACACACAGGCCCCAAATGCAGATGCGACAGTTGGAAAATACAAACCAAACTATTGCACTATCTGCAAGTGAAGGTGCCTGTCATACTGTAGAAATACAAAGATTGGGGCGCCTGGATGGCTCAGTTGGTTGAGTGACTGCCTTCGGCTCAGGTCATGATCCTGGAGTCCCGGGATCGAGTCCTGCATCAGACTCCCTGCTTGGCAGGGACTCTGCTTCTCCCTCTGATCCTCCCCCTCTCATGCTCTCTGTCTCCCATTCTCTCTCTCAGATAAATAAATAAAAAAATCTTTAAAAAAAAAAAAATACAAAGATTAGGTCAGGTGTGGACCTTACTCCCTTGGGCTAGTGCTGACGTCACTCAATATTCAGTCCATATTCAAGTTTCTAGGATTGTCCCAAGAATGTCTTTTATAACTTTTTCCCTCTGAACTAGGATACTGTCTAGGTTCATGTGCTGCATTTGCTTACTATGCTTAATAATCAGTTTGAAGTGTTCATTTGCTAACTCTTCTCTACACACACTTACAGATACCGTGAAGAGACAAATGTTCACAGGGTGTTTTTCCGCGAGAGCGGGTACTTGGGATAAGGACATCTCTGTAAATCAGGAAAGCCTAGGAGACATGAATAGTCCTTTAACACACATTGCGATTATAATTGAAGCTGTATTAATTAAGGAGTAATGTTTATGCTTGCTTAACTCCTGGAATACTACATAAACTTTATGGATTGTGTTGTAATCTCTGCTCAACACAACTTCTAAAGCTTTTACAATGGTTGCATTTTTTTTCTAGGCAATGAAAAGAAGCTGATGAGTGTAACAATTTATATCACTCCAGGCAAAATTTCTAGGTCGCCCTGCTTCACCATACAGGGCAAAGTGAACACTGCACTCTGCATTTCACTCATGGTTTAATTTTAGGCCCTGACTTGCTGAACTGAGTTTTATTTGTCCTTCCCTCTTATGCCACCCTTAGGAAGCCAGGCACTTAGCACATAATGATAACTATTTATCTTCTAAATGGTTACTATTAAAAACAAGACAACAGGCACCAAATGGAGTCCCTCAGGCTAAGCTTCACATCACTAAACTGAGAATTAGTTTTTGCCTCTCTCAGAAATGGAATCTTAAACTAATCAGGAATCACCTGGTCAGCACTAACAAGATCACCTGCGTGATTAACCCCTTCCCTCACCTAAAGGAAAGAGACCTTGCCAACCAATCCACTTTCTGCTCGTGTAACTTCTATGTCCTGCTCCCTTGGAAACTGCTATAGAAACGTAAAGATGGTTGGAAATTAAGATGGACACACTAATGCTTCACCAAGGCTTGACTTTAAACTGTACACATTTTTCTCCTCCTCTTTCTTGAAGCTGCCCTTCCCCTTCCCCTGTTTTTCAGTAGAATCCCTTGTTCCAGGAACTCGGATCAATGTTGACATCTTGCTGACCTCAACATACACTTAGTAACAAAACTCAGGCGGCCAGAGGGAGTCTGGAGACCACACTGAAGACCGTGAAGGTGGCTGGAAGCCTCTACAGATTCCTATCGAAACCACCCAGATAAAACCACCCAAATAAAAGAAGATTTTATTTGAGAGAGAGAGAGAATGCACAAGAGGAGAAAGGGTCAGAGGGAGAAGCAGACTCCCCGCTGAGAGGGGAGCCCAACGACGCTGGACTCGATCCCAATCCCGGGATTCCGTGATTATGACCTGAGCCAAAGGCAGTCGCTTAACCAACTGAGCCACCCAGGTGCCCCAATCCTGTACTTTTCTATAAAACGCCTCAGCCTTTTCCCCTGGGGGCGTCTGCAGTTTTGAAGGCATTAGCCTGCTGCAGCCTCCTTTGCCTGGCAAAGTAAGGAAATGATCATGCCTTTTTATCCCCAAATTCTGTCTTCGTGTTATATTTCAGCTCCAGAGCAGAGAGGGTTTTTTTGGGTTTTTCTGTTTGTTTTTTAAGATTTTATTTGACACAGAGAGAGAGAGACAGCTAGAGAGGGAACACAAGCAGGGGGAGTGGGAGAGGGAGAAGCAGGCTTCTTCTGCAGGGAGCCCTACTCGGGACTCAATCCCAGGACCCTAGGATCATGACCTGAGCTGAAGGCAGACGCTTAGCCGACTGAGCCACCCAGGCACCCCGAGAGATTGGTTTTCAACACCTCCTTCCTAGAAGTCTTTCATTTTGCACAGCTCCTCAGAACTCCTTTCTATCTGCGGGATGGGATGCTGCCCGATTCATGAATCATTGAATAAAGTCAATAAAGATCTTTAAAATTTACTCAGTTGAGGGATACCTGGGTGGTACAGTTCCATAGTGTTAAGTATATTCATATTGTTGGGGAAACAGATCTCCAGAACTTTTTCAACTTGCCAATCTGTAACTCTATACCCATTAAACAACACTCCCCTTTTCCCCCTACCCCTTTGCCCTGATAACCACTATTCTACCTTTTGTTTATGTGTATTTGACTATTTAAATATCTCATATAAGCGGAATCATTGGTATTTGTCTTTTTTATGGCTGGCCTATTTCACTTAGCATAGTGTCCTCAAGATTTCTCCGTGTGGTAGTATGGGATGGGATTTTCTTCCTTTTTAAGACTGAATAATATTTTATTGTATTTACCACATGTTATTTATCCATTCATCCCCTGATGCCCACTTGGGTGGCTTCTACCTCTTGGCTATTGTGAATAGTGATGCTATCAACAAGGATGTGCAAACGTCTCTTCAAACCCTGCTCTCCATTCTTTTAAATACGTACCCAGAAGTAGGATTGCTGGATCCAATGGCATTACTATTTTTAATTTTTTGAGAATCCTCCATGCGATTTCCATCATGGCTACATCATTTTACACTTGCACCAATGGTGCCCAAGGGCTCCAGTATCTCACATCCTCACCAACGTTTGTTATATTTTGGTTGTAGTAGCCAACCTAATGGGTCTGAGGTGATCTCATTGTGGTTTTTATTAGCAGTTTTCTGATGATTAGGAATGTTGAACACTTTTTTGTATACTTGTTGGCCATTTGTATAGCATCTTTGGAGAAATGTCTGTTCAAGTCTTTTGCCCATTTTGAATTATATTATCTTTTGTTAAGTTGTAGGATTCTTTATATCGTCTGGATATTAACCCCTTATCAGATGTAGGACTTGAAAATATTATCTTGGGCGCCTGGGTGGCTCAGTCGTTAAGCGTCTGCCTTCGGCTCAGGTCATGATCCCGGGGTCCTGGGATCGAGCCCCACATCGGGCTCCCTGCTCTGTGGGAAGCCTGCTTCTCCCTCTGCCACTCCCCCTGCTTGTGTTCCCTCTCTCGCTGTGTCTCTGTCAAATAAATAAAATCTTTTAAAAAAAATATTTTCTTCCACTCTATAGATTGCCTTTTCACTCTAATTGGGTCCTTGATGCACAAGTTTGAGATGGTCTCATTTGTCTTCCTGCTTTTGTTGCCTGTGCTTTTGGTGTCCTATCTAAGAAACCACTGCCAAGTCCAAGGTCATGAAGTTTTTCCTGTTTTCTCCTAGCAGTTTTTTTTTTTTATTAAAGATTTTATTTATTTGAGACAGAATGAGAGAGAGAGAGCACATGAGAGGGGGGAGGGCCAGAGGAAGAAGCAGCCTCCCCGCCGAGCAGGGAGCCCGATGTGGGACTCGATCCCGGGACTCCAGGATCATGACCTGAGCCGGAGGCAGTCGCTTAACCAACTGAGCCACCCAGGCGCCCATCTCCGAGCAGTTTTATAGCTTGAGGTTGCACCTATTTTTGTATGGCCTGTGAACTAAGTATGGCTTTTACAATTTTACATGGTTGGAAGAGGGGGGTGGGAATCAAAAATATTTTGTGACTCCTGAAAATTACACAAAATTCAAACTGCAGTGTCCATAAAATTTTATTGTGACACAACAACATTCATTCGTTTACATATCGTCTAACTGCTTTTGCACACAAGGACAGAGCTGAGTACTTGCTCCAGAGATGTAGGACCCACCAAGCCTAAAATATTTACTATCTGACCCTTTACCAAAAAAGTTCACTGACCTCTATGTTAGGCTACTTTTCTCCCCCTACTCTCAGTATCTGAGATGGGCCAGAAAAGAAATAGAGTCAAGGTCTCAGAGACAAGAACTGTGTTCTACCTAAAGGGACAGTTAAATAAAATTTCTCCAAACCTCTTCTTTTAAGAGCAGAAATAGCAACCAAGGAGTGTCTGGGTGGCTCAGTTGGTTAAGCATCTGCCTTCAGCTCAGGTCATGATCCCAGGGTCCTGGAATTGAGCCCCGCATCGGGTTCCCTGCTCAGTGGGAAGCCTGCTTCTCCCTCTGTAGCTCCCCCTGCTTGTGTTTGTTCTCTCTCTCTCTCTCTCTCAAATAAATAAAATCTTTTTTAAAAAAAAAATACAGCAGCCAAGAAGAAATTCTGAGTCAAATGTTGTCACCATATAGCCACAACTTCCAAGGTGGGGTGCCCCAACCCACTGGGTATTCGAGAAAAAAAGAACTTCTGTTTTTTTTAAATCTTGTTTGCTTTCTGATCTTGAGTTTCATAATATGTACCTGTACAGCAGCATATTATAAAATTAAAAAACAAATATGGGTTATTTGTATGGCATTCACAATAAAAGTTGGAGACCACTGCAGATCTCTAAATTAGAGAACGATATTAGCAACTGGAAAAGGCAGCTGATCTGAGGAAATAACCAAAAATTAAGCCCCTTTGCTTCTTTTTTTTTTTTTTTTAAGATTTTATTTATTTGAAGAGAGAGACAAAGCGAGAGAGGGAACACAAGCAGGGGGAGTGGCAGAGGGAGAAGCAGGCCTCCCGCCGACGGGAGCCTGATGTGGGGCTCGATCCCAGGACCCCGGGATCATGACCTGAGCTAAAGGCAGACGCTTAACGACTGAGCCACCCAGGCGCCCCAAGCCCCTTTGCTTCTTAAGACTAATTTCACACATTATAGTTCTGAGATCATACTTTGAATTTCATTTCGCATTTATCCCACTAGAAAAGAGACTAGCCAGATATTATAGTATTTCAGTTGTGTGAAAAGTAATATTCCTCTTGCTGCTAGTTGGCCGGTATATTTCACTTTTTTTTCATCTAAAAGACTCAGGTTATGATCTTCAAAATGTAGAATCTAAGCCCCAGGTAAACTCATCCAAGTAATGCTGATTGCTTTGACAATTTTAAAAAGCAGAATTTTTCTGAGAAAGAGCATTTTTTGTGGATTAATACCACAAAAAGTACAGGGGAGAACTCCAGAAGTGGAGGGAGGAGTCTGCCACCACCGCTGTCTTTTCAACCTGGAAAATTCTGTGCTTCCAAGAATAGCACTGAGATAGTACAAGCCAGCATGCTACTTTGAATCATGAACCTTGAGATTTAAAAAAAAAAAAAAAAAAAGATAATTAGTGCCTGGCTGGCTCAGCCAATAGAGCATGTGACTCCATCTCAGAGTTTGAGCCCCACTTTGAGCATAGAGATTACTTTCAAAAAAAAAAGGAACTAAAGCAACCAATATGTATTATGTAAGAATTTTAGATTTCAGGGGTTTAATATTTGAATTTATTCTTATTTTTTTAAAGATTTTATTTATTTGAGAGACAGAGCAAGAACACTCCGGCAGAGTAGAGAGGGAGAGGGAGGAACAGAAGGAGAAGGATAGGATCTCAAGTGCACTCCAAGCTCAGGGCAAGCCCAACGTGGGGCTCAATCCCACAACCCTAAGATCATGACATGAGCCAAAATCAAGAGTTGGATGCTTAACTGACTGAGCCACCCAGGCTCCCAAAATTTATTCTTCATTTAAAACACTAGTTTTAACTTTTAAAATGGTAGGAGTGTTGAATATAGACTTGTTTTTAATCCTCTTGTTAATGTGATTAAGAGAAATCCACTGATATGAGAATTTGGTTTTCTCCAATGAGAGAGGAAAGCCTCCACACCTTAGTGGTTCCCAGAATAGGATTTGAATGAAGTCTTCATGGAGGCACACTGATAATAAAAAATCACTTGTTCTTTTGTTCTTAGAGTTTTGCTAACATTATCTTCAGTTCCCATGGAGCTGAATCACATAGTTACAACAAAAGATTGTAATTCAGAATAAAGAACCAAAACACACTCCAAAATCTAACAAAACCCAACTGTTAATGTTGAAGGCATTAAGTTTTATTTATCTCCATCAGCCGCCCAGCTAAACACCTTATGTTATGAAGGTTGAGGCCTGGAGATAGATGCTTTCCTAATGACTTGAGGGATTAATTGAACTTTTCACATTCCGTTGAGTACCCAAAGAACTTGACTTGGTTCCTTCCTATTATGGCGCTTTGCTCGTGCTGCTCAACGCAGTGTGACATACCTCTCACTGAGGCAATGCTATTCGTAGCAGTGAGTGTGGCTCTGGCCAGCCCTAACACTGATACATACAGAGCCTGAGGCAAGAGTTATTAACAAGGCCTACACCCTACACGTCTAATTATTGAAAAATTATACATCAGGCTGAAACTTAAGTAAAAGATCTTCAATCCTCCTACCTTAACAAAATACATCTTCATAAGGATGAGGCCCAGGTTCTTAGAGTTCTCTGCCCCCCTCAGAGCTCTCTGCTCAGGGAGAGCTCGCAACTGGTCCAGGACATCGGCTTCGAGCTTTTGTCCTTTACTATGATGGCCTGGAGCTTACCCATGTGGACCCTTCCCAGGGTCTGTGTCCCATCCATGCCCAACAGAGCCCCCCCTGGGCCTTGGGGTGCACACAGTAGCGTGCTGCCTGAGCTCCAGAGGACAGACATGGGGTGAGGTTGGTGCAGCCCCTGGAAGCAGACTTGAGACCATTGTGCCAGGACTCCAATTCCTGGGTATCTGGCGGGGGTGGTGATGGTTGGGGATGGAGCTTGGGCTCTAAAAGACCAGGTCCCTGGGGCACACTTAGAGAGGGCGCAGTAACAGGAGGCCAGCGTGGGCTCTCACATGCAGGCCTAGAGTCTGAGGATAGTTATGCTCTCAGACTAAAGCATGTGCCAATCCAGCATTAGAAACTATGAACCTTCAGTATTTCCACATTAAGATAATTTATTCCCAGTGCTCAGCCAGTCCTGTGGCTCTGTCATCACTGGGTCAGCAAACAAAAATTTCAGAAGGAATCTCTAACCCTTTTTAAATTACCCAACACATTTCCAGTACAAGGGTAATCCAACTTGGATGGCATATATTACGAGAAGAGGAAAAACCATTGCCTTCTTCCCCATAAAGATCAGACCAATCCCTCAAGTATCTGATTCTTCATAGACTCAAGGCACTAATGAGGGTTACTTGTCCCAGCCCTTCCCATCTACCCCTGAATTTCCAAGTCCACGGCCACAAACAGGTATGTGTGGTCTGCATGCTTCCAATTCAAGGACAAAGAGTACTACTATCTGTAGTAAATGGAACAACTCTCTGTTTTCCCTAAAGTACCCACCTCCTAATCCCCAGAGTCTGTGAATGTTACCTTGTGTGGCAAAAGAGACTTTATACATGTGATTAAGTTAAGGATCTAAGAGAGAGGTTAGCCTGGATGATCTAGGGGGGCTCTAAATGTAATCACAATCCTTGTAAGAGGGAGGCCAGGAAAGCATGCAGCCTCTAGGAGGAACCAGTCCTGTGATACGTTGTGAAACGGATTTTGGCTTTTGGCCTCCAGAACTATAAGAAAATAAATTTGTGTAAACCACCAAGTTGATGGTCATTTGTTACAGCAGCAATGGAAAACTCACACACTCTCCTGCAAGCAGTCTTGGAAGTCTGATAATAATTTGTATAAGATATTGATGTCATGTTAACTTGACAAATGAGTAGACATGTAGATCTAAACTCCATACTGTGACTTCCAGGTTGAACTCTGAGACACCCAATTTCTGGGCTTTATAGGAATAGCTTACCGGGTTGGGGCTAGGGGTCATGGTTGGAGAAAGAAAAGAAGACCTAGCACTGGAAGAGATTGCTTCTGGTCCTTGTGTGAACATGTCATTGACTGCCCTGAGCCACCATGATCACGAAGACCCCTTCTGATTCTAAAATTTGGAGCTGGAGCCAAACAGGTCTTACCTTTGAACTTCACATTCATGTGTTACTGCTATTACAATCTCTCTCCAGGCTCCCTCTCCAGCCTCCCTATCCACCATGCCAACTGCCCACACATCTAAGCTTGTGCACACATTTCTTCTTCTGCTCAGAATTTTCTTCCCTGACTTCACCCTCTGAGCACTCAGGCTCATCCCTCAATGCTCAGATCGGGAATCACCGCCTTTGAGAAGATCTCCCACTTTCCCAAAGCAGAATGGTTCTCTCTGACCCTGGTGCTTTCAGAGAACGATTAAAGCAGTTATTGTAGTGTGACTATTTGTTTCCATTTCTTTCTCCTTAACAAGAATGTGGGCTACTCATATACAAATACTCTGGGGGCGCCTGGGTGGCTCAGATGGTTGGGTGTCTGCCTTCGGCTCAGGTCATGATCCCGCGGTCCTGGGATCGAGCCCCACATCTGGCTCACTGGGAGGCCTGCTTCTCCCTTTCCCTCTACTGTTCCCCCTGCTTGTGCTCTCTAGCTCTCTCAGTCAAATAAATAAATAAAATCTTAAAAAAAAATTACTCTGATGCATATTTATACCTCTAGCACTGAATTCTGTGGTTAGTACACAGCCCACACTCCTATTATGGCTGTAGACTAGATAAAATAGATGAAGGATTATTCCCCGAATTCTGAAGAGCCTCCTTGGGGTTGGGGCGCAGGGTAGGAAGTGGGGAGAGATGGAGGTGAAGTAAAAGAGGACAGAAAACTCATGTTTTAGCAAGACATCCAGAGCCCTGGAGAAAAAGAGGAGGCTGATTTGTGTGAGGATTTAATTCAAGGCTATCCTCACATGCTCATTGTACATGCAATTTGGCATCTCTCTTGACCTTGCTTCAAAGTCAGTTTCTATGTGGAGTTAACAGTATGAGCCACCTCGCCCAGCAATCTGCTGATTAGAAACTTCTAGCTGGGGCAGACGGCAGGCAGCCATACACGATTTGTCAGCTCTGCATCCTTGTGTGCTTCCAGGCAGAGGCTACAGCTTTAGAATTTTATGGTAGTTATAGCCAACAACTCTGTCCTCATAGACCTTTCTGGATAACAACTTAACACATTCAGCTTTCCTTCTTAGGCATCACCAATACCCTGCCCCACTCCTGGAGTGCTCCGAATAGATCTTGCATTTTCTGGATTCGAGCACAAAGGCCAAACTCACTCAGAAAACCTCTTTGAAGTGGAAAGGAGGTTGTCATTTCCACACACCTAGAAAAACCATGAAATCACACTTTCCGCAGTAGATACTGATGGTTAATGTACAGTGTGTCCTTCATCACGCAGCACTCTTCATGATGTAGTCCTCTCTGTATTCCTTTGCTATTTTACACTGCATACTTATGTTGGTTTAGGATTTTGCATTTCAGGTTCAGCTTTTTTAAGGTACACTTTTGTGCCTTTTCCATAGGCCAGACACTGTTAACTTTCCAATTCTCAATCTTCATAACAAACTCAGACACTGGGCATTACTACACTCCTCTATAGAGGAGAAAGTGGAGATTTAGAGAGACTAACTTTCCCAAGGGCACGAGGCCAGTAATATGTAGAAGCAAGACTCAGGCCCATTTCTGTTGGATAGAGGGATCCAATAATTAGACTCTCCTCTTGCTTGCTTTTTACAAGGCTGATGTGACATTATATTGCTTAATAAATACCACTCAGCAATTAACAATAGCCTGGGGTGGGGGAAGGGCATGAAAAAATGTAATCCTGGCTTCCAAGATTCAAGATTTCTACAATTTCCATTGTGGAAAAGCAAAGTCACCGCCATCGTGTAACATATCATCTAGTATTTTCATCTAGGTGGACAGAGCTATGTATAGCCTATGCTCAGAGTTTCCCAGCATTAAGGGATGACAGCTAACCCTCTTGGAAAGCAAACTACTCTCTGTTTTAATTCTTAAAGTTAGAGGGTAGAGTTAGAGCTCCAAGGACTCGACATGGATCTAGGCCAAAAATGAAATATAGGTTTATCATGTACATGTTAATGTACACTGAGGGCAACATTAGTGGAAATTATCATGCTTTGTAGAAATTCACATTAGCCAATTAACAAGTCAGGAAACGACAGATGTTGGCGGGGATGCAGAGAAAGGGGAACCCTCCTACACTGTTGGTGGGAATGCAAGCTGGTGCAGCCACTCTGGAAAACTGTATGGAGGTTCCTCAAAAAGTTGAAAATAGAGCTACCCTATGACCCAGCAATTGCACTACTGGGTATTTACCCAAAGATACAAAAGTAGGGATCTGAAAGGGTACATGCACCCCGATGTTTATAGCAGCAATGTCCACAATAGCCAAACTGTGGAAAGAGCCAAGATGTCCATCGACAGATGAATGGATAAAGAAGAAGTGGTATATATATACAATGGAATATTATGCAGCCATCAAAAGGAATGAGATCTTGCCATTTGCAACGACGTGGATGGAACTGGAGGGTATTATGTTGAGTGAAATAAGTCAAACAGAGAAAGACATGTATCATATGATCTCACTGATATGAGGAATTCTTAATTGCAGGAAACAAACTGAGGGTTGCTGGAGTGGGGGGTGTGGGAGGGATGGGGTGGCTGGGTGATAGACACTGGGGAGGGTATGTGCTCTGGTAAGCGCTGTGAATTGTGCAAGACTGTTGAATCTCAGATCTGTACCTCTGAAACAAATAATGCAATATATGTTAAGAAAAAAAAAAAAGAAGAAGAAGGTAGCAGGAGGGGAAGAATGAAGCGGGGGAAATCGGAGGGGTAGACGAACCATGAGAGACGATGGACTCTGAAAAACAAACTGAGGGTTCTAGAGGGGAGGGGGGTGGGAGAATGGGTAAGCCTGGTGATGGGTATTAAAGAGGGCACGTTCTGCATGGAGCACTGGGTGTTATGCGCAAACAATGAATCATGGAACACTACATCTAAAACTAATGATGTAATGTATGGGAATTAACATAAGAATTAAAAAAAGAGAGAGAGAAAAAAAAAGAAATTCACATTAGCCTACAACCTCTGCCATGCTCTGTGCCATCATTAAGATGAAATCCACCGTGAATTAGGGTTGATTTTTTTTTTTAAGATTTTATTTGAGAGAAAGAGCATGCAGGATTTGGGGTGGGAGGAAGGAGCAGAGGCAGAGGGAGAAGTAGACTGATTCCCCACTGAGCAGGGAGCCCGATGCGGGGCTTGATCCCAGGACCCTGAGATCATGACCTGAGCCGAAGGCAGATGCTTAACTGACTGAGCCACACAGGTGCCCCTAAGATTGATTATTTAGTAAACACAGTCTCTATAGTAACCTGCAACCCAGATCTTCTACAGAGGGATAAGGACTGTGAGAGAATTTCTAACACAAGCACAGTGAACTTAGGGTTTACAGATTGCTTCAGATTTACAAGGACAGTCTGAGATTCATTCTTGGCTTGGTCTTGGCTCCTACAAGAAGCTACTCAATTCCCCAAGAACAAGAATAATAAATAGACTTCAATAGTTTCCTAGGGGTCTATGAGCAAACCCAGATGATTGCATAAAAATCATTTGGAAAGTATCTTTAAAATACAGAGAGGGGCGCCTGAATGGCTCAGTCGTTTAAGCCTCTGCCTTCGGGTCAGGTCATGATCCCAGGGTCCTGGGAGAGAGCCCTGCATCCGTCTCCCTCTCAGCGGGGAGTCTGCTTCTCCCTCACCCTCTGCCCCTTGCCCCTGCTGTGTGAGTGCGCGCACATGCTTTTTCTCTCAAAAACAAAAACTTAAAAAAAAAAAATACAGAGAGGCCTCCCCCAGCAGAAGTCTCAGTAACAGCAACAATGACTACTTTCTATAGTCGTGTTTACTGTGTTCCAGGCACTCTTCTAAGCACTTCACAAACATTTACTCATTTAACCTGCTCAACAACCCTGTGAGGTCAATGTTGGTATCATCACCATCTATCAAGGATGAAACTGAGGCACAGAGAGGTTAAGGACCTGGGGATACTACAGTGCATAAAACCAAATACAATCTCTGGAATCTTCGCTTACATAAAAAAGAATGACTTACATTAAAAACAAAACATCAACAATAACAAAAACTCTTTGAAAAAACAAACAAACAAAACAACAAAACAACAAAACCTTATGCCCAGAGCACTCACTCTTCAACACTTGAGGCTTCGTAAGTGAGCCAGGGTTAGCTGCCCGCCTCTTCCTTTCGCTTCTGTTCTCTCTTGAGAGAGGCTCATTTGTCCATCAACCACCGAGACACACCTGGGCCAACCTGAATTTCAGCAGTGGCTTCGGATAGATTCACCTTAGGGGCTCCTACAAAATTCCTCAAGTATGTACCCAGAACTGAACACCACATTCCAGGAAGAGCTAGATGTACAGAATGGAGTGGGAAGAGCTGTTCTCCTGGGGAGAACACTACGGTTTTATAAAAGTTGTCTAAGATGGATTTACTTTTTTTTTTTTTTTTGGTCATCATACTATTATTACTATAAGCCTGCAGTTTGCAAAAAGATTGTTTTAGGTTGCTGTTTAGTCCAGTCCTCCACTAGTCTCTTATCTATACAGTTAATTCTTTGAAAATAAAGAGAGCTTTTAAGTTTGTGTCTATGAAATCTTACTGTAGGACATGAGGCCCGTCATCCCAGCCAACTGAGGGCATCTTAATTTTGATTTGGTCTCTCTCAAACATCCTTTTATGTGGCAAAAACATGACTAAGGTGATAGGTTTTTACTGCAAGATATAGGGAAAAAGCCTCAAGGCAGACTGAACAAGCATTTAACATTTAGGATATAGCAGTAGCTCTCCGAGCCCAAAACATCTTTGACAACCCAACGCCATCCAAATGTTAGTGACACCAGTACTTCCGAGGCCCTGAATCTGTCTTTGTCTCCCTGTCTTTTCTCTTATTGCTGCTTTACTCAGTCTACTCTAAGTTTGTATTGGTGTTCATCAAGTACCATCTGATGTTAACCTGCAGGGTTTCCAACAAATTAGAGAAAGGGTCAGCAAGAATGCTGAAGCTACTGCCAGGTCCTCTCAGTCTAAGAGTGTTCATTTGTTTTGTTTTGTTTTTAAAGGTTTTATTTGAGAGAGAGAGTGTGTGCGCACATAAGTGGGGGGAGGGGCAGAGGGAGACGCAGATCCCCCACTGAGCAGGGAGCCTTGGGAGAGCCTGGGTCCCAGGACCCTGGGATCATGACCGGAGCCAAAGGTGGACGCTTAACCCACTGAGTCACCAGGCGCCCCACATATTTTCTTAGAGTAATGAACATTTCCTGTTATTTCAATATGGAACTATATTATTTGATACTTCCAGCCTGAAGCTTTAGCACACTTTTCCACAAATAAAAAAAATACCGTTTGGGGGCACCTGGGTGAGTGAGAGCAAGAGCGCATGAGAGTGAGTGAGAGTGTGTGAGTGAGAGTGTGTGAGAGAATGAGTGAGAGTGAGTGTGAGAGTGTGAGAACGAGTGAGTGTAGGAGAGTGAGAGTGTGAGAGTGTGTGAGAGAGTGAGAGAGTGAGAGAGAGAGTGAGAGTGAGAGAGTGAGAGAGAGAGTGAGAGAGAGAGAGTGAGAGAGAGTGAGAGAGAGAGAGAGTGAGAGAGAGTGAGAGAGAGTGAGAGAGAGTGAGAGAGAGAGAGAGAGTGAGAGTGAGAGAGTGAGAACGAGTGTAGGAGAGTGAGAGTGTGAGAGTGTGTGAAAGTGAGAGGGACTTAGTGTGAGAGTGACTTAGTGTGAGAGCAAGAGCGTGACAATGAGAGTGAATGTGAGTGTGACTGAGTGTGTGATTGAGTGTGAGTGAGCGTGTCAGTGAACAAGAGTGAGCGAGAGTGAGAGAATGAGTGTGTGAGAGAATGAGACTGAGAGACAGAGTGTGAGTGAGAGTGTGAGTGAGAGACTGAGAGACTGAGAGACTGAGAGACTGAGAGACAGAGAGAGAGAGAGAGACTGAGAGTGACAGTGGGTGTGAGTGGGTGTGAAAGTGTGAGAGTGTGAGAGTGAGAGCGAGTGAGTGAAAGCAAGTGTGACTGAGTGTGCAATTGAGTGTGAGTGAACGAGTGTCAGTGAAGGAGAGTGTGAGAGTAAGAGTGAGAAAGAGTGAGTGAGAGTGAAAGAATGAGAGTGAGAGTGAGACTGAAAGTGAGTGAGACTGAAAGTGAGAGAGTGAGAGTGTGTGTGAGTGAACGAGTGAGTGGACGAGTGAGTGGACGAGTGAGTGTTGCCCCTAAGAACAAAGAAACGGGAGCCAACAATGCTCATTCATATGCAGTAAGAAGTAAATGTGTTCATGGAGTAGAAAGACTGCCGGTTTGGATTTAGGCAGACCTCAATGTACCTCTTCTTAACTCTGTGACCTTGGACTATTAGGCGTCCTCTGAGCCCCAGCTTCCTCATTTATACATTAGAAATAATTACACCCACCTACAGAAGTGTTTTGAGGTTGAGAATGTATGCAAAGTCCTAGTACATTGTCTGACACATAGTAGTGCTCAGCGCAGTTGCTGTTTTTATTAATATCAGTTTCTATCTGGTCCCCAACTACTTAATCCCTCCCGAGACTCAGGTCTGATGCCACCTCACACACCCTCCAGCCCCTGCTTCCCACCAAATGGCTCAACTCTGGGCTGGTGTTTAGGCCAATCCGGACCTCACGGTCAACCCTTTTCAGCTGCTAGTTTTCCTGCCCCCAACCCTCCCCGAGACACACACACACACACACACACACACACACACACACTCGCACTCCTTGGAGATGTGGACCTGTGCTCTGTTCATATGGGTTTGAGCCTTAGTGCTCGGTCCAGTACTAAGTCTGTCTCTTTGGAAACCCTCCTGTCACACACTCAGACCCCATGCTCCTTCCTCCACGGGGAGGATCAAGGACAAGGCCACAGGGCCAGTCCCATGCTGCGGTCCTACCACCAGCTAACACGCCTCCCCAAATTTCCAAGTATCACCCGTTCTGGACCACCAGGCCTTGCCCCTCCGCATTTGGGATATGCCCATGGGTTGGGGCTAGACCTCCCCTCACTTGTCTTGTGTAGTGTGTCCTCCTGCCTTCCAGACCCTTGCACCCAGGTCATGTTCTCCCAATACGTGTTCCAACCCAGTTATCAGGCCTAACTCCTGAATGCGGTTCATTCCTCCTGCCTGTTCACACCGTAGATCTACCATGGTAGTGAAGCTACTATCCCGAAGCCTTTAACCGAGGGTCACGGGGAGGTGCGTAAGATCGAGTTAGCCTTTGACCTTTTGTCCTTGCGAATGGTAATGAAGCCTAGAAATATTAGGATGCAGGCAAGTCACCACTTGTGTGGAGCTCGAAGTTAATCTCTAATGTTCATGTAACAAGAAGCTGGAGAGTCAACCGTTCACTGAAGACAACTTCAGTTTAGATGGTAGATTTGGGCTGTTGTAATAGCACAAAGTCTTTAAAAAACCACAGCTGTTGGTTGTTGACTATTCAGGAGCTGAAAGGTGGTCAGCAGGCATGGCTGGTACTGTTTTGTCAACACTGGCCCAGAGGTACGCCCAACTCAGAGCCAGCAAGTCACCGGACTTGGTCACCCCCTCTTCCTGATGAGGCTCCCGGGGAAGTTCCAAGCACTGTGTGTTGTTGTGAAGACCTGTGTTCCTAACTTTTCTGTCTGCCTATTGGCAGCTATCTACGTCACAAAAAAGAACATTTTATGGTAAAAATAATGCATGTTCACTTTAGAAACCTAGAATACAGTGAAGCATAAAGCAGCAGATAAAATCATCATCCATCCCAGCATGAAGAGATAAGCACCGCTGACATGGGTAGGCTTTCATTCTTGTAGCTTAAAGAGAACTTCGCTTGTGTTATTGGGAAACAATGTTTGGAGGAACAAAGTAATAGAAGTGACTGAGCACTCATTATGTACCAGCCTCTATACTAAATGCTTTAATATGTATTAACCTATTTAATTCTCCCAACAGCCCATGAGGTAAGCTTGTGAGGTAAACAAAAGCAGGTTTCAAACTAGGCAGACTGCCTGGAGCAGGTGTTCTTACCCAACATAACGGCACAAAGGAGAAAACAGAGGCCGCTAGTATTCCTAGGACTCGGAGAACCATTTTAACACGTTACATTTCAAGAAACTGATTTTGAAATTCACCAGAAAACACATCAGCTTGTGATTTAGGGAACAGGAGTGATATTAAATACAAAGCATCAACATGGGTAACGTGTATTAGTTCTTTGCTCCAAAGTTGAACATTTTCTCACAGGCAGAATGATGCCCTAACTAACCTTTGGTCCGTTCCTTTAGTCCTTAATGCATTCAATCTATTATACTGAGCAGTGACCTGGGGACAAAGTCTGGAAGAAGACTATTCCCATTTCTATATTGATCTTCTAAAGCAAAACAGGAAAGATATCTTATGGAGAATCTCCCTAAAGAAGTTTTTCTTCATTATTTTAAATAAAGTGATGCCTTCAGTACCATAAAATTCAAGACTGAGCTTGTTTGGGGAAATTCCTTAAACAGACATCCCATCAAAGTGAAGACTTATGATGGGGGGTCCATAAAACATAGAATTTGGTCAGAGCTCTGGGTTCTTTTCAGCATCTCACCTTGACTTCTTAGAAGCTATGGGATCTTCTCAGAGCCTCATTTGTAAGCTGGCTGTGATCGTATGAGCTGCTCACCACCTTATTATAAGGACTAGAATTTCGTGGGAAACGGTCAACTCCCATACAAACTGAATAACCCTTACTAGTATATATAAAAATATCAGTTTTACAATGATAACTGGGCCTAGTTCTCCATAGAAACACAACCATATTACCCCATCATTGACAGCACGTTGGTCACATGGGCCTGATAAAGGTCAATGTACTTAAGTAGGTGAGGGGACCCAAAACACCAACGTCAAAGATGACCACATGACCATATGAAGTTTAAAACCATAATACTGGCCTATTTTTCCAAGAAAATGTCCAATCTCTAGCTAACCAGGAAGGACTACATCAGTATAATATATGAACTCAGTGTCCCCATCTGATTAAAATTAAAGGTGTCCTATTGTTGCTAGGTCAAGGCTATTCTAAATGAAAACACTAAGAATATTACATATAAGATTTGATGTGAAATAAGCACAAGTCAAGGGTCTAAAAACAAACATATTATTAAATTTAATCCCATATGAATACTGGCTTTAAAGGAAAGTCTCGACATAGAGTTGATAAAGCATCCGCATTCCCTATGCATGTATGTGCATACACAAGTGCACAGAGATAGACTATTTCCACAAAGGATTTTTCATTTATTTGCTGCAAATAAATGAATCATTTGGTCATTCCCCTCATCCCTCTGTCTTTACGGTGGGGAAAGGATTTCATGCATCATTCAAACTACTTTTTTATGCCTGAGAAAGTTCCAGCTCTCTTAGAAGCAGGCAGACTTGAGACAGAATGACAGGCCTCCTTTTTGTGGGTCTCTTAAAATGCTTGGTAGCTGACATCTACCAGCAAAATCTGTGTGTGAAGACTCTGCAGCCTGATCCTCCCTGAAGGAAAAATCCCAGTCACCAATCTCAAAAGCCTGAGCTTTGCTAACGAGCAAGGGACAATGCAATCTGCAGCCATTATGTTTTACTTGAAACCGGCTATGCAGACAACTCAAAGTACAAAGAATCAATCTCCATGCCCTGAAGACTCTTCAGGCTATTGCTCAGTGATTAATCATGGGAAAAAAACCAGTTTTCAGCTTAATTGGTTGGAAGGCAATCCATAGATATAAAAAATGCAATTCACAGCCCACTAATGAACAGCTATTCAAGAAATGCACACATTGAAAATACTATTTATATACATTATAAGGAATGTATAAAGCTGAATACTGCTTCATTCACACAAAACCTTGCTGGTCTTATTTGCTTGCTCTATTTTTTTCCGTTCCTATCTGCTGCTTCAGTAAGTGAGAAGAACCTTTAGGCAGAAGCCATTGAGGCACTCTTTAAACCCTGTGCATATTTTTATTAAACACTCCAGGCTGAATCACACATGCTGATGCTCGCCAAGTAGTCACAGGGGAACAAGGGGGCCCCGTGTGTCTGTCGGTCAGTCTGTGTGTGTCTGTGTGTGTGTGTGCGTCTCTGTGTGTGTGCGCGTGTGTCTCTGTGCGCGTGTGTCTCTGTGTCTCTCTGTGTCTCTCTGTCTCTGTGCGTCTCTCTGTGTCTCTCTGTGCGTCTCTCTGTGCGTCTCTGTGCGTCTCTGTGTGTGCGTCTCTGTCGGTCAGTCTGTGTGTGTGTCTCTGTGTGTCTCTGTGTGTGTGTCTCTGTGTGTCTCTGTGTCTGTGTCTCCGTGTGTCTCTGTGCGTCTCTGTGTCTCTGTGCGTCTCTGTGTCTCTCTGTGTGTGTCTCTCTCTGTGTCTGTGTGCGTCTGTGTGCGTGTGCATCTGTGCGTCTCTGTGTGTCTCTGTGTGTCTCTGTGTGTGTGCCTGTCAGTCTGTGTGTCTGTGGGTCTCTGTGTGCGTGTGTCTGCGTGTGTCTCTGTGCGTGTGCGTCTGTGTCTG
>NW_023270451.1:5487803-5610485 GCF_011800145.1 Mirounga leonina | reverse complement strand
TCTGTGTGTCTGTGTCTCTGTGTGTCTGTGCCTGTCGGTCAGTCTGTGTGTGTCTCTGTGTGTCTCTGTGATCTGTGCATGTGTGTGCCTGTCAGTGTGCGTGTGCGTCTGTGTGCGTCTCTCTGTGTGTCTCTCTCTGTGTGTCTGTGTCTCTCTGTGTGTTTGTGCCTGTCGGTCAGTCTGTGTATGTGTCTGTGTGTGTCTGTGTCTGTGTCTCTGTGTGTCTCTGTGCATGTGTGTGCCTGTCAGTCTGTGTGTCTGTGCCTCTGTGTATCTCTGTGTGTGTCTCTGTGTGTGTGTCTCTGTGTGTGTTTGCGTGTGTGTCTGTGTGTGCGTGTGTCTGTGTGTGCGTGTGTCTGTGTGTGCGTGTCTGTGTGTGCGTGTGTGCGTGTGTCTGTGTGTGCGTGCATGTGTCTCTGTGTGCATGTGTGTGTGTGTGTCTCTGTGTGTGGGTGTCTCTGTCAATCAGTCTCTCTGTGCGTGTCTGTGTCTTTTCAGCATTATCATTATGGAGCTTAGGGAGTGGATCAGTGATGGTTTGACCACCTGTGTAGCCACACATTTTGTTATATTTCAAAAGCAGTTGGAAAATTCTCCATCAAGGCTTAGAACGGTTGAGTCTCAGGTCCAGAAGGGACTCTATCAGTGAGGGTCCTGGCAGAAAAACCGCATTCCATGCCAAAGATGTACCTGGAGATCATTTAACGCAAAATGATTTATAGGGATGTGGGCAGGGTTAAGAGATCCAGAAAGGGATGAGGAAGCACCCAGGGCTCAGAGCTGTAGTCCCCCCAGCAGAAGACACAACCACTGTTGGAACCATAGTGCCGAGGCAGGGAGGGAGAGGGAAAGGACTGCCATCTTCCCTTTCTTGCACTCTCCAGGGAAAGGACTGCCATCTTCCCTTTCTTGCACTCTCCAGGGAAAGGACTGCCATCTTCCCTTTCTTGCACTTTCCATCGCCTGGCAGTGCCTCCCCCTGGATGACCCCCATGGGAAGCCAAAGGCAGGGATGCTGTTGAGAAGGCTCAGCTCCTGCCTGGGTAAACAGGTCAGGGTAGAGAGGGACAGAGAATGGAAGAGGCGAGGGAGAGAGCAAACAGACTAACCCAACAGACCCTTAGAGGCCTGCATGCCCAGTGGTTCTCAGACTGGTGCAGGTGACAAAGCCCACGGAGACCCGCTTATTCCTTGTAAAATACCTTCGGCGCAATCAACTTGAACTACACGTGCTAGATCCTGCTAAAAGCAGGTAAATTCAGAGATGCTTTATGCATCATTCCCTGTCCCAGAGGAGCCTGTAGCCTAAGCCAGGACAGACTGGTAAGGAGATAAGGTCATGTGGCATAGACCTGTACAAACGGATGCCTACTTGCCATCACCTACGGTAGCGTTGTTTGTAACAGCAAGAAATTAGAAATAAATTTCTGTCCATTGGGGATTAGTTACATAGATGGGACATCGATTCTGTTGAATCCTCTGTAGTTGTATATTTAAAATGAAGATCTCTATATAGTGCTATAGAAAGGGCATGGAGTTCTATTGTTTAAGAAACATGGAGCTGAAGGGGCACCCGGCTGGCTCAGTTGGTAGAGCATGTGACTCTATGATCATCTTCACTTGCTGTTGGTCCATGCATTTTGACAAGTTTCAGAAGGGAGTTTCTGGAGAAAACTGGGAACAGAACATTCTATCAAACAGATTATCAGGGTCAGGGAAGACAAGGGGCAGAGCACCTTGTTCACACAGCACGCCTTTTCTGAGGGGCACGGGGGAGCCCACAGCTCCCATCCAACCCACAGTGCTTGTGCTGCCAAATCGGACCACCTGACCCTAGTGCAAACCTCCCACCCTCCACCCCGTCCACAGAGGAGTCAAGGATCCCTGCATTTAAACTTACAGCTTTAGTTTGTCACACAGTTCTTCCTCACTTGTTCTAGAAACTTGGGCAAGCACTCAGAACTCTGATTTCCACATCTATCAAATGGGGATATTGGGGCGCCTGGGTGGCTCAGTCGATTAAGCGACTGCCTTCGGCTCGGATCATGACCCTGGAGTCCCGGGATCGAGTCCCGCATCGGGGTCCCTGCTCCGCGGGGAGTCTGCTTCTCCCTCTGACCCTCCCCCCTCTCATGTGCTCTCTCTCTCTCATTCTCTCTGTCAAATAATAAATAAAATCTTTATTAAAAAATAATAATAAATAAATAAAGTTTCACTGTGCGCTTGGGTGGCTCAGTCGGTTAAGCAACTGCCTTCGGCTCGGGTCATGATCCTGGAGTCCCGGGATCGAGTCCCTCATTGGGCTCCCTGCTCAGCAGGGAGTCTGCCTCTCCCTCTCCCACTCCCCCCTCTCATGCTCTATCTCATTCTCTCTCTCAAATAAATAAATAAAATCTTTAAAAAATAAAAAATAAAATAAAATAGGGATATTTATTCCTTGCCTAGCTCACTGATACACAGGTATATTACAAGAAGAAACTCAGTGTACGTGAATGGGCTTTAATAAAAATAAATCATGAAAGGAGTTTATTATTAATAGAAGTCCACTGATCACCATCCCAGACACAAAACAGACTTGTCGAGCTCATCAGCCCTGACTCAATGGGCATTCACTAACAACCAAAAACAACAAAACAAAATCTCCAATTCATTTCCCTTTTAGTCATGATGAGATCAATGCTCAAAACAGTCTAGATTTCCAATAAAATAACAGATCAAAGGGTAGTTCACAAGACTAACAGGATTCTGAGTCTTCTATCTAGTTTTGACATTAACTCAAAGAAGTTTACTACAACTTTTTCTTAGATATAGTCCACGATCATTTAATCAGTAGCTTGAAAGGAAATAAGGTAGGTGTTAGAGTCCAAAAGCCCTGGATTCAGTTCACAGTTCAGACTTTCACTTGTTTTGTGTCCAGAGCAAGGGGCCTCATGCCCCCAAATGTCCATTTTCTCAACACTCTCTGGTGAAGAAACAAGCACCACCACTTGACTATACTATTTTCTCCTTTTCTTCCTCCTCATTCCTCACATGAGGCAAAAATCTAAGTTAACGGGAAGACTGGTTTTCTAAATGCTTCCTCTTAAAAACACAGAACTTGCAAGTCATGGTCCAAGACACCATGTAAGCATTACACCCACCACCAATGAAGTTCATCTTGAGGGAAAAACACCAAAGTCACACCTTCGTTCATCCATTCAACAACTTATTAGCTCCCCCATGGTACAGGGCGAGGTTCCCTTGCTGGGGATACAGAGGGGGAGGAAACACACATGGTCCCCACCCTCACAGAGCTCATGGCTAATAGAGAAACAAAATGAATAAACCCACAAATATAAAATTGCTATTTTTATATAGTCCAATGAAGGCAAAGAGTGTAAGTAAGGTGGTCATGGAGAAGGCCATTTCTACTGGGGGGAAAACAGAAGACCAACAGCGCTGGAGAATTGGGAGGGGGGGAAAAATGGATCAAGATTATTTGGAGGAGAGCCTACCTCATTTTGGATTTTGTCCTAAGGACAACAGGAAACTACGGAAGGGTTTTAAGAAGTGAAGGGACAGGGGCGCCTGGATGGCTCAGTCGGTTGAGCGTCTGACTCGTGATTTCAGCTCAGGTCATGATCTCAGGGTCATGAGATTGAGCCCCGAGTCGCTGGCTGAGGGTGGAACCTGCTTGAGATTCTCCCTCCCTCTGTGCCGCCCCCCAACATGTTCTCACTCTCAAAAAAAAAAAAAAAAGTGAAGAACCACAATCCTCCCCCCATGTTTTATTATCACTTTGGACTGGCAGAGAATGTGGCATGAGAGGGGAAGGGAAGATGCTGGGGACCACGCAAGAGGCTGGTTTGTAGTTGGGCTACAATGACGGCAGCTTAGGGGAAGGTGGAATGGGGATGGAAAGACAAAGATGGCTCAGAATAGATTTTGGAGGTAGAATCAACAGAATACGGTAATGAATGGCCTGTGATGAGGAAAGTTTTGTATCTTGATGGGGGGTTAGAGGTAAGAATTTTTACTTACACGATTTCCCCTCTTTTTATCTATTATATGCAAAACACAGGCTTAGGGCCTGGTGTTGAGGGTGTTTTTTTTTCTGTTTTTTCTGTGAAAAAAATGGACCATTGAAGTAAGGTCACAACACAGCCACTCTGAACAGCCAGCCAAGCCTCTGGAGATTAAATGACATACTCGTTTAATATTTCCGCATAACAAAGACACAAACTCAGTGACTTACTTCAAGCTCATACTATCCCAGCTGCCGTGGGTGAGGAGCCTGAGCGTGGCTTACCTGGGTTCTCTACTCCAGGGTCTGACAAGGCTATAACCACAGTGTCAATCAGTGCTGGAGTCTCACATGAGGCTTGGGGTCTTCTTCCAGGTTCACATGGCTGTTGGAAGACTTCACTTCCGTGGGGCTAAAGAACTTTTAGGGGCGTAGCTGCTTCAGGGCCAGCAAGAGAATCTCCGACTTCTAGACCCTTTTAAAGGGCTCACCTGACTAGGTAAAGTCCACCCAGGACTATTTGATTCACTTAAACTCAACTGATTAGGTACTTTAATTCCACGTGAAAGATTCCTTCACCGTGGCCATCTGATAAGACCTAATCACAGGAATGAGATTCCATGGGGAAGGGATTATACCAGGGTATGGGGTCGTTGGGGGTCATCTTAGAATTCCGCCTACCACAAACTGAACCTAAAAAACAATCAATTACAGAAGAACGTTTCATGCCAGCTCATGGATTTGTAGGAATTTTTAAAAATACCTTTATCATTAAATTTCTACTTCAGGATCTCTACCTAAATTTGGCGAAACCAGCCAGGGGTAAGAAGAGGGGGTGCATACAGGAGATTTGGGTAAGTAGGTAATCAAACTGACTTGGCTACCTTGTCTCCCTGGAAATCTGACTTAACTGGCAAATCACCATTCCTACAGCTTCTGAATCTATTCTTTTCTCGGATACCAGAAAAACGAGCAAATGTAAATAGGTCCAATCTACTTTTGCATGAATCTTACACCCAGATCTGAAGAAGAGCATCTTGGGACCCAGGTGCTTTTGATATTTGGTATTCTTGCCAATTTGTTTTGAGATCTTTATTGAAGTTCTTCCCACATTAAGTTAGAATCTAGACTCTGTCTTCCCTTTGTCCTTTTGCCGAACCTCTTGGAGTCTTCTCTCAAAGATTTAGTGAGTTTTTTGTTTTTGTTTTTTTATATTTATTTACTTAGAGCAAGCGAGAGCGTGCATGAGCAGGGGGAGGGACAGAGGGAGGAGAAGCAGACTCCCTGCTGAGCAGGGAGCCTGACATGGGGCTCAATCCCAGGACCCTGAGATCATGACCTGAGCTGAAGGCAGACGCTTAACCGACTGAACCACCCAGGCACCCCGAAGATTTAGTGAGTTTAAGCCTATCCTAAGGGTGCCACTGGAGACATCTAGAGCAAAACATTTGTCTAGAAGGCACTGTCTGTCTCCACTACAGGAAACGCAGCATCTCCGGGAAGGTTTGTAGAATGATTAGAAACCAGGGGCAGAAATGTTCAGTATACATCAATCTGGTGTGAATCAAGAGACAAAATGGATGAACAGAGAGAAAAACAAAATGTGGAGGCAATTCATGATTTTAAGGATTCCAGGAGACCTCTGGGTGTGGAAAAATCCTCATGATTTGGGGTCATCTAGGCCAAGAGGAAATGAAGGTGAGGAAGATAGAAAATCAGATTTTTCGGGGCACCTGGGTGGCTCAGTCGTTAAGCGTCTGCCTTCGGCTCGGGTCATGAGCCCAGGGTCCTGGGATCGAGCCCCACATCGGGCTCCCTGCTCCACGGGCAGCCTGCTTCTCCCTCTTCCACTCCCCCTGCTTGTGTTCCCTCTCTCGCTGTGTCTCTCTCTGTCAAATAAATACATAAAATCTTAAAAAAAAAAAAAAAGAAAATCAGATTTTTCTAGTGTTATAACTTCTGGACTTAGTTCCCGTGGCAGAGATACGGGGGCCTGCGTGGGGGTAAGTGGGGAGTTCAGATTTTTCAGAAACGATTTTTCTTTTCGTATCCTTGGTTCTAATTGATTCCCAGCTAACAAGCACTAACCAGAAGTCTGAAGGAGGTAAAGGTGTTTGTATAAAGTGTATCCGTTTTCTCTGCCTCTGCTCAAGGACTAATCAGCTCACCTTGGGCATCACATGCACAGGCCTACAGACCTACGCTCGCTCACACTCAGAAACCTTCAGAACGCAGGAGAGTGCACAAGCCGGACTTTGACGGTAGACATGTGGGGGCTGTGAGCCACATTCCCAGGGACCTCAGTTCCCATGGTGATTACACATTCAACCCAGGGCCTACTTCCACTCAGTAGAGCCTCATTAAAAGGCAAGAAACAAAAGGAAATAAAGCCGAAACACTTCAATGAGTCCAGCCTGGGCACAAAGGCGGCCAGCCCCACAGCCAGATGCAGGGAGCTTCTCACACTGTCCCATCACACATCTCACGGCACACTCCTCGCTCCCTCATCACGGAGCCGGGGGCCTTGTAGGAAAAGCCAGATCAGGAAAGCTTTGTGAAACATGCAAAGATTTTTTTTTTTTTTTGCTCCAGTTAATTCACAGTTCCTTTTATTACTTAATTAGTTATGGCCAGATGAACAATTCTGAATTTGCCTTCCTGTTTCAATTTGTATAAGAAATTGTGTGGCTGGCATCAAAAGGAATGAAATCTTGCCATTTGCAACGACGTGGATGGAACTGGAGGGTATTATGTTGAGCGAAATAAGTCAAACAGAGAAAGACATGTATCCTATGATCTCACTGATATGAGGACTTCTTAATCGCAGGAAACAAACTGAGGGTTGCTGGAGTGGGGGGTTGGGTGGGAGGGATGGGGTGACTGGGTGATAGACACTGGGGAGGGTATGTGCTCTGGTAAGCGCTGTGAATTGTGCAAGACTGTTGACTCTCAGATCTGTACCTCTGAAACAAATGCAATATATGTTAAGAAAGAAAAAAAGAAGAATGTAGCAGGAGGGGAAGAACGAAGGGGGGGAAATCGGAGCGGTAGACGAACCATGAGAGACGATGGACTCTGAAAAACTAACAGGGTTCTAGAGGGGAGGGGGGTGGGAGCATGGGTTAGCCTGGTGGTGGGTATTGAGGAGGGCACATTCTGCATGGAGCACTGGGTGTTATGCACAAACAATGAATCATGGAACACTTCATCTAAAACTAATGATGTAATGTATGGGGATTAACATAAGAATTAAAAAGAAAAAATAAAAAAAAAGAAACTGTGTGGCTGGTGTGTGTGTGCGTGTGCGTGCAAGCAGGTGACCATGTGACTGATACATGATGACCGATAAATAGAAAGCACTGTTCCTCTCTCATAATAAAAACATTTCTTTTGGAAATGTTACTTCATTTTTCCTTTTAATTCAACTTTTTATTTTGAGGTCATTGTAGATTCACGTGCAGTTGTAAGAAATAATACAGGGATCTCATGTACCCTTCATCTAGTTTGCCCCAATGCTAACATCTTGCCTAACTATAACAAGACCAGGAAAGCGACTTTGCCGTAATTCACTGACCTTCTCACTGGCCAGTTTACATGCATTCATTTGCGTGTATTGAATTCTGTGAAATTTTATCGCATGTGGAGATTCGTGCCACCATCACCATGTTCAAGGTGGAGAGTAATTCCAGCACCTCAAGGATCTCTCCCGCTACCCTTTTTAGCCATGCTCACCTCACTCTTGTCTCTTTGCTCCTCCTCTCCCTACCTCAACCCCTGGCAATCACTAATGTCTTCTCCGTCTCTATAATTTTGTCTGTTCAAGAATGTTATATAAATGGAATCAAATAGTATATAACTTTTAAGATTGGCTTAATTCTTTGGAGGTCTATGAATGTTGTTGCATTTATCAAGAGTTCATTTCTTTTTAATGCTGAGTAATATTCCATAGTCTGGATGTATTTTTTAAAAATCATTTAATTATTTAACCATTTATCTGTTGAAGGATATCTGGGTTCTTTCCAGGTTTTTGGTGATCATGAATCAATCTGTTATTAATAACCATGTAGATGTTGTCATCTCTCTGGGATAAATGCCCAAGACTGCAATTGCTGAGTCGTTGGGTAAGCATATATTTAATTTTTTTTTAAGATTTTTAAAATTTATTTGACAGTGAGAGACACACAGTGAGAGAGGGAACACAAGCAGGGGGAGTGGCAGAGGGAGAAGCAGGCTCCCCGCTGAGCAGGGAGCTGGATGTGGGGCTGGATCCCAGCACCCTGGGCTCATGATCTGAGCCGAAGGCAGACGCTTAACGACTGAGCCACCCAGGCGCCCCAAGCATATATTTACTTTTATTATTTTTTTTAAACTTGGAGCTATTTTCCACAGTGACTGTACCACTCTGGAATTTTACATTTTCACCAGGATTGTAGGAGAAATCTTGTTTCTCTGCATCCTCACCAACAATATGGTGTTAGGGCTATTTTTTACTTGAGCCTTTCTGCTACAGGTGTAGTGATCTCTCATGATTTTAATTCACATTTCTCTAATGGCTAATGATGTTGATCTTTTCATGTGCTTATTTGCCATCTGTATTTCTTCAGTGAAGTATCTGTTCATGTCTCCTGCCCATTTTTTAATTGGGTTGTTTTTCGTTTGGGAGTATTTTTTTTTTTTTTTTTTTTTACTGTTTTGAGACTTATACATTGTAGACACCAGTCGTTCATTGCATGCATGGCTTGCAATTATTTTCTCTGTCTATAGCTTGTCTTTCCATCCTCTAGCAGTGTCTTTTGCAGAGCAAAAGTTTTTAGTTTTGATGAAGTTCAGTTTATCAGGTTTTCCTTTTATGGATTATGCTTTTGGTATCAAGCTTAAAATCTCTTTCTCTAGCCTTCCCTCCCAAAGAGGTTTTATCTTATGTGCTTTTCTAAAAATTTTATAGTTTTATATTTAAGTCTCTGAGTCATTTTGAATTAATTTTTATAGAGCGTGTGAGGCTTAGGTTGATGTTCATTTTTGGAAAGAAGGGGGCCTAGGAATATCCGATTGTTCCAGCACTATCCTTTGACCATCGAATTACTTATGGGTCTTTGCAAAAAATTAGCTGGGCAGATGTGTGTGGGTCTACTTCTGGTTTGAGATAATAAAAAAAAGATAAAGATAAAAAGGCCAAAGCGTCAGGAAATTAGAGAGATGCCAACAAATATGGAAGATGGATAAAGTAATTCAGCATAAGGATAACTGCTACCCCTGAATAAAGAACACCCTGAATGGAATGCCAGATATATTGAAAGAGAATTTTCCTAAAATGAGGGAAGAAGTGGATCTGCAGATTGTAAGAACATATTGTGTTTCTTGGAATTTTGATAAAAATTGCTCAGTACAAAAATTACTCAACACCAAGACATAGACTAGTTCAGCTGTTAAACTTCGGGAATAAAGTAATTTTTTAGGAATTCGAACAGATAAGGCAAGCCATACTTAAGGGTGGGAAAAATTCTGGTTAGCCTCAGGCTTTTCCAAGGCAATATTCCTTCTACTTTAATAATTTATCTGGGCCTGATATTCTTGGGTCACATTTTCATTTTCTCAGAATTATTATTCAAGTATAAAGGCAAAAGCAGACATGTTCAAATGTGAAAGAATGAAAAGAATATGACAAACTTTCAAAACAACAAAAATAGCAACAACTGTTGGACAATGAAATGCAGTCCACTAAAATGTTGATCCCTACAAAGAACTCAGGAATAGAAAAGCCACATAAAGGGATTGGTGATGAACATTGATCTACTTAAATATTATGACCAGTACAAAACAATCATGGGAATGCTGATTACAGAACAGAGTATGAATGGGATACATCTGAGTAATGCAAAAATAGTAATAACACAACAAAAATCAGGAGGTAGAGGAATGAGGTCGGAGGAAATGTATGATTTCAAATGCTTTTCTCTTTCAAAGCTGGGAGTCAAGAGCTACTGTTGCTATTCAAACATGTATTTTTAAATCTTTGGAGAGGATTTTATTTATTTATTTTTAAAGATTTATTTATTTATCTTAGAGAGAAAGAGAGAGTGAGAGAGCATGCGTGCGAGCGGGGAGAGGGGTAGAGGGAGAGGGAGAGAAAGAATCCAAAGCAGAAACTGCGCTGAGCACAGAGACCAATGCAGGGCTTGAACTCACAACCCTGAGATCAAGACCTGAGCTGAGATTGAGAGTTGGAGTCTTAACCAACTGAGCCACCCTGGTGCCCTGTTTTAGAGAGGATTTTAAAACAATACATATTTCAGTTTATTTTGTATTTATTGATTTATTTTTATTTTTAAAGATTTTCTTTTTAAGTAACCTCTATACCCAACGTGGGGCCTGAACTCACAAACCCAAGATCAAGAGTCGCATACTCTACTGACTGAGCCAGCCAGGTGCCCCCGTATTTCAATTTAAACAATAGCTCCTGACCTCTAAAGAAGTAGCTTTTGGGGAATAATATCTCTTGTGGTGAAGAGATCTTTGAAGTTCAACGATTCCTTCACTTTCATTTTAGTTTTTGTTTTCTTCTATTAAATTAAAATTAAATACTGACAAATAATACTATGAAATCAGTTGTCATCCTAATACAATATAATACATACTATACATCTCATTCATATTAATACTGATTAACACAAATTTTAAACTTTCTATCAGTCTAGTTTCCAGCTTATTCAAATGGGGTAATTTGAAGAGAGTTTAATAAGGGGCCTTTTTACAATGGTAGGGACGGGGTTTAGAGAAACCAACAAGGGGAAGTGCGATATTCTAGAACTAGCAATAGCAGAGACCTGCTCTACTTAGCCTCAAAGGTAGAAGAAGGAAAGGCTGCTAGAATGCAGAGGATAGCTGGAGAAGAGGCTGTGTCCTTGGCCTCAGGTCCTGGGGATGAAGCTGAGGGATGAAGGCACCTACCTCACTTCTCCAGGCTTTTGTATCCTGCTGTGATTTTCACTGGCTAAATCCAACTAAAAACCTGATGAATCAAGCAATCTGCAGGTCGGCTCCCTAAAGAATAGAATGGGAAAGGGTGGGGAGTGGGAACGAAAGGCAGATATCCAGATACTGTTAATAAACATAGCATTTGTTCTATTATCCCATTCTTTTAAAGACAACTCATAGAGTTGTGCCATCATCACCACTAATTCCAGGATTTTAAAAAAAGATTTATTTACTTATTCTGAGAGAGAGAGAGAGAGAGAGCATGAGTGGGAGTGGCAGAGAGAGAGAGAGAGAGGGAGAGAGAGTCCCAAGCAGACTCCGTGCCAAACCCAGAGCTGACATGGGGCTCAATCTCATGACCCTGAGATCATGACCTGAGCTGAAACCAAGAGTTGAACACTTAACTGACTGTGCCACCCATGTGCCCCTAATTCCGGGATATTTTAATCACCTCAAAAAAGAAACCCCATACCCATTAACTGCCAACCTCCAATCCTCCCATGAACCCCAACCCTAGATAACTACTAATGTACTCTGTTTCTCTATATAATTTGCCTATTCTAGACATTTCAGGTAGAAGCAATCATAGAATATGTGGTCTTTCATATAATCGTTGAATATACCGGCTTCTTTCACTTAACACAATGCTTTCGAGATTCATCCATGTGGTAGTGTGTGTGAGTCCTTCATTCATTTTACTGTAAATGATATTCTGTTGTATAGATATACCAAATGTTACTTAATAATTCATCAATGGATGGACATGGGGGTTGTTTCCACCTTTCCACCTGCTATAGATATTAGTATAAAAGTGGACATGCTTTCATTTCGCTTGGGTATGTGAACCTTGGAGTAGAATTGCTGGGTTAACTGGGAACTCTATGTTTAATTTTTTGAGAAACCACCAAATTGTTTTCCAAATTAGCTGTACCATTTTTCATTCCCGTTAGCAGTGCATGAGGGTCCCAGTTTCTCCACATCTTCATCAACATTTTTTACTGTCTTTTATTTTAGCCATCCTGGTGGAGGTAAAATGGTATCTCCTTCAGATTTTGATTCTGACTTTGATTTTTGAGGGAGAGTAGGGATAGTGAGGGGAAAATGTACAGCAGAAGTGGCCACTGGAGAGTCTAAGAATATTGGAAGCACCAAGCTCCCAGTGACGGCAGTGCCTTTGATATCCTGGCCTTCTTTGGTTCCTACTCATTTTCAGAGCTTGCTTCTCCAGTCACTTCATTAATTCTGTGAAGCACAAAAGTTTTTAATTTGATGAAGTCCAATTTATGGTTTTTTCTTGGCAGCCTGTGTTTTAGGTGTCATGTCTGAAAAAAACAATATCAAATCTAAGGTTGTTAAGATTTATACTTATGTTTTCCTCTAAGAGTTTTGTAGTTTTGGCTCTTTGATTTACATCTTTGATCTATTTCGAGTTAGTTTTTATATATGGTATGAGGTAGGAGGTCCAACTTTATTCTTCTGCATGTGGGTGTCTAATTGTCTTAGCCCACTCTTTGTTGAAAGGACTATTCTTTCTTCATTGAACTATTTTGGCATCCTTGTCAAAAATAAATTGCCCATAAACATGAGGGTTTATTTCTAGATTCCCAATTCTATTCCATTGATTGTCTATTCTTGGCACAACTCTATGACTGTCTATTCTTACATTCTTACTCTTGCCACACTGCTTGATTACTGTTGCTTTGTAGTACGTTTTGAAACCAGAACATGTGAATCCTTTATTTCAAGATTGTTTTGACTATCCAGGGTCCTTTGAGTTTCCATATGAATTTAAGGGTCAGCTTGTAAAGTTACACTAAGAATCTAGCTGAGATTCTGATAAGGATTGTATTGAATCTGTTGATCCATCTGGGGAATACTGCCATCTTAACAATATTAAGTCTTCCGATACATGAACATAAGGTGTCTTTTCATTTATATAGAACCTCTTTAATTTCTTTAAATAATGTTTTATAACCATTCTCTAACACCATTCACAAAGATAAACTCAAAGTGGATGAAAGACCTCAATGTGAGACAGGAATCCATCAAAATCCTAGAGGAGAACATAGGCAGTAACCTCTTTGACATCGCCCACAGCAACTTCTTTCAAGATACATCTCCAAAGGCTAGTGAAACAAAAGCAAAAATGAACTTTGGGGACTTCATCAAGATAAAAAGCTTCTGCACAGCAAAGGAAACAGTCAACAAAACAAAGAGGCAACCCACAGAATGGGAGAAGATATTTGCAAATGACACTACAGATAAAGGGCTGGTATCCAAAATCTATAAAGAACTTCTCAAACTCAACACCCAAAAAACAAATAATCAAGTCAAAAAGTGGGCAGAAGAGATGAACAGACACTTCTCTGAAGAAGACATACAAATGGCTAACAGACACATGAAAAAATGTTCATCATCATTAGCCATCAGGGAAATCCAAATCAAAACCACACTGAGATACCACCTTACACCGGTTAGAATGGCAAAAATGGACAGGGAAAGAAACAACAAATGTTGGAGAGGTTGTGGAGAAAGGGGAATCCTCTTACACTGTTGGTGGGGATGCAAGTTGGTACAGCCACTTTGGAAAACAGTGTGGAGGTTCCTCTAAAATTTAAAAATAGAGCTACCCTATGACCCAGCAATTGCACTACTGGGTATTTACCCCAAAGACACAGATGTAGTGAAAAGAAGGGCCATATGCACCCCAATGTTCATAGCAGCAATGTCCGCAATAGCCAAACTGTGGAAAGAGCCGAGATGCCCTTCAACAGATGAATGGATAAAGAAGATGTGGTCCATATATACAATGGAATATTACTCAGCCATCAGAAAAGATGAATACCCAACTTTTACATCAACATGGATGGGACTGGAGGAGATTATGCTAAGTGAAATAAATCAGGCAGAGAAAGTCAATTATCATATGGTTTCACTTATTTGTGGAACATAAGGAATAACATGGAGGACATTAGGAGAAGGAAGGGAAAAATGGGGGGGGGGAATTGGAGGGAGAGATGAACCATGAGAGACTATGGACCTGAGAAACAGGGTTTTAGAGGGGAGGGGGGACGGGGGATTGGTTAGCCCGGTGATGGGTATTAAGGAGGGCACGTACTGCATGGAGCACTGGGTGTTATACGAAAACAATGGATCGTGGATCACTACATCAAAAACTAATGATGTATTGTATGGTGACTAACATAATAAAATTAAAAAAATAATAATGTTTTATAGTTTTCAGAGTGTAAGTTTGTACTCCTTTGCTAACTTTTTAAAAAAAGATTTTATTTATTTATCTGTCAGAGAAAGAGAGAGCACGAGCAGGGGGAGCGGCAGGTAGAGGCAGAGGGAGAAGCAGGCTCCCTGCTGAGCAAGGAGCCCTATGCAGGGCTTGATCCCAGGACCCTGGGATCATGACCTGAGCCGAAGGCAGACACCCAACCAACTGAGCCACCCAGGTGTTTCTCCTTTGTTAACTTATTTTCTAAGTATTACATTTCTTGTTGCTATTAAAAATGGAATTGTCTTAATTTTATTTTCAGATTGTTTTCCTCTATTTTTGAAAGATCATTTCATGAGATATAGAATTTTTGGCCTACAGTCTTTTCCTTTCAGCACTTTGAGCATGTTATGTCACTGCCTTCTGGCCTCTGTGGCCTCTGATGGGAAATCAGCTACTAAGCTTATTGAGGATCAAGTATATATGATAAATTGCTTTTGAGATTTTCTTTGTCTTTCTAGGTATGGATCTCTTTGAGTTTATCCTATTTGGAATTTATTGAGCTGTTCGGTGTAATGTAGATTACTGTTTTTCATCAAATTTGGGTGTTTTGGGTCATGATTTCTTCAAAGGTTCTTTGTGCCCTTTTCTGTCCTCTCCTTCTGGGACTCTTGGTATGTGTGTGTTGGTAGACTTGAGGATTATCCCACAGCATTCTGAAACTTTGTTCATTTTGCCTCATTCTTCTTTAATTCTTTAGACTGATAATCTCAGTTGACCTATCCTCAATTTGATTCTTTCTTCCACAGTTCACGCCTGCTCTTGGACCACTCTAGTGAATTTTTCATTTCAGTTACTGTATTTTTCAATTCCAGAACTGTGACTTTTTAAAAATAACAACTCTCTTTATTGATATTTTATATATGGTAAGCCATCATCCTCATACTTCCGTTTAGTTTTTGTTTTTTTAGACATTGTTTCTTTTAGTTCTATGAACATTTTTAAATAGCTTATTTTGTTTTATTTTTTAAAAGATTCTATTTATTTATTTGAGCAAGCAAGCAAGAGCTAGGGAGAGAGAGAGCGAGAGCACACAAGCAGGGGGAGAGGCGGAGGAAGAGGGAGAAGCAGACTCCCTGCTGAGCAAGGAGCCTGACGGGGAGGAGGGCTGGATCTGAAGACTCTCTCGATTGCAGGACCCTGGGATCATGACCTGAGCTGAAGGCAGACCCTTAACTGACTGAGTCACGCAGGCGCCCCAGCTTCTGGTCATTTTTTTTAAACCAGTTTTTTCATTTCTTTTATGAGAAAAAGAACTTTAGGAGGTCTTTATTCTGTCATTTTCTCTGACATTCCAAATTAATTTTGAGTTAAAATGTGCTAAAATTTCCCAGGAGCTTCCTGTGATTATACCTAAATATTTTTGTATATATGTATGCATATTTGTATTTCTTTTTTAACGTTAACACACATTTGTTTTGGAAATATGAAGGAATAACCTTGGCTGTCCTTATTATGTAATTGCGTGTGTGGGCTAAACCTGTGAATCATAGCAGAGAGGGTAGGTGGAGAGACATGAATCCAGAAAGATACGTGGGAGTCAGATCATGAAGGGCCCTATCTCCCATACTAAGGAGCCTTCACTTTATCCTGACCATGGAGTTATTGGAGGATTTTTCATAATGGGACTGTTGTGCTAAAAGTTGCATTCTAAAAAGATCCCATGGACAACAAGGTGGAAAACTGTGACAACTGGAACAGATTCAAGAGGCAGGAGCAGGGTGTATCAATTGGATGTGGAGGGTGGAAAAAAGAGAGGAGATAAGGATGAGATCCAGGTTTTTGGTTTGGATGTCTGGGTGAACAGAAATCTCCTTGGCTGTTTTGCACTGCATATACAGGAAGAGACTTAGGGCCAGACAGTGAATTGCATTTTGGACAAGTTGATACTGAGATGCCAAAAGCATAGTCAGTTGCAGCTTTCTAGTCATTGAAGGTGTAAGTGGGCCTGGAGCTCAGGAAAAAGGCCTTTGGGCAGACAGGGAAGTCTTTATGTGGAAATGGAAACTGTTAGGGAGAGTGCAGTAGAAGAGGCCCAGGTCCCTAACGCTGGGGAACACCAACTTTTAGTGCAAAATGGTACAGTGTTTGCGAGCACAGGCTTTGGATCCACACAGCCTCTTGTTAGCATGGTGACCTCAGGCAATATATTTTACCTCAATTTCTACATCTGTAAAATGAGCCTAAGAATAGCACAGTTAGAACAGTGCTTATATTTTTAGCTTCATTAAGAGATCTGTGAATAAAGAGTTGCCCAATAAAGTAAAGAAGAAGGTACTATAAAAAGGAGGAGGGGCTCTAAGATACAACAAGAAATTTTCAGAGATCTACGATGTCAAATTCTGCCATTAGGACCGTAAGATAACGACCGTGAAGCCTCCGTCTTTAAGCAATTAGTGGCCTCACCAAGAGCAATTTCGATGGAATTAAAGGAACCAGACTGTAAAGGGTGGAAGAGCGACTAGGGGTCAACAATGACACATCCTTCCCTCCTCTCTCCACGCTTGTCTCTCCCAATAGATGCTTCCTGAAGGACAGTGAATTCTGGATCGTATTCTACTTTGTCCAATCAATTCCAGCCACCAATGGGATAACAGGTCGCCCCAGGTTACCCTTAACTCCTCCACATTTGAGCCGTACACGCCACAGGCGATCTAAGTAACTGGTAATACAGGACCTCCTACAGACTCCCTAATTCGTATTATTTGGGACCAACCGCTCCGCACCAAGCCCAAATCCATGCTCTCTGGGACCGCTTCAGAGTGTTATTTCCATCGTGGCCACAAGGTGGAGCCCGCCTCCTTCCGCGGACCCTTGGGTCACGACCCCGGAAGCACATCCTCCTCCCGGTCCCGAGCGGAGATGGCGGCGGCCGCCCGGGGGGTGTTGTTACCCGCGGCGCGACGGCGGCTTTGGGGTTTCGCGGAGAGGCTTCTGGCTGGAGGAGCAGCGGGGAGGGTGAGCGTCTCTCCACTTGTCTGGGTGCCGCCCGAGACCCGGCCGGGGCTTCCCCCCGGACCCCGCGCGGGACGCCTGAGTCATGGGCGCCAGCCCAGCCGTGGAGTCGGCGCCCCGCACCCCCACGGCGGGTCGGCGCCGGCGGCCTGGGAGGGGGATGCTCGGGTCCCGCCGGGGATGAGCTGACCTTGGCCCCCCGCCGCGCGTGACCTGCTAGAAAAGTGTGGGATGACACTGCTTACCGGCCGCTTCCCCCAGTTGCCCAGGGGTCATACTGAGTGCGTGTTGGTTGCTCGAGACGCAGCGGTGGCAAATTGGGGGAAATTAAAAAGGGCGATCAGAGTTCTCTGTCAGCCTAAGACTGAGCTTCCTCCTCAGCTGTGCTTTCTGCGAACCCCGGGGAAGCGAAAAGAAAGTTTTGTCAGGATGTAGGTTTTTCTCATGAGAACCTCAGGAATGTGGGACTTGGGACGTGTCTGAAGGAAAAGAAAAACTGCAGGCAGGCGAGTGGTCCACAGTCAACGATCAGTCAGAGTGTATCTTGGGCATCTGCCCTTCTTCCTCTCTTCTCTTTCTGCCCTTTCCAAAACCTTCTGTTTTCCTTGAACAGTGAGAACCTAAATCTCAGTCCTGTGTTGTGTATAGGGGTCTTTACATTTTTCTCTCCCTTTCTTGTCTCCCCCCGACCCCCCAGCTTGTTGCCTCTGTGATGAGTATTAAACCTGTCTAGGAGAGGTACTGAAATAAAAGCAGTTTCTCTCTGGATAATGGTAATAACTGCTTGTTTTCCCGAAGGGAAGGGCATGTTTGTGGGCATGTTGTTGGCTTTAGGAGTGGTTAAGCAAGGTTCCTAAGCCGGCAAAGGGGTGGGTCCCAGTGGCACAGAAATTGAGGAGGAAAGAGTACTTTACAGAGTCTCTGGGACAGATTTGGTTTTCTGACCAACATTTAATATCAGAATGGTGATGTGTTTTCTTCCTCTCTGCCACCCCTTCACCCCCGACCAGTCGTATTTTGGAGGGAACAGATTGAGAAGTACACGGGCTGCTACACAGGTGGTTCTGAATGTTCCTGAAACACGAGTAACGCGTTTGGACAACGGACTCAGAGTGGCCTCTGAAGACTCTGGCCTCTCAACATGCACGGTAAGTGATTCCAGCAACCACTGTTTAGGTGACCCCCTCATTAGGAGAGAGCGGATTGTTGATTTAAATCTCAGCTTTTTATTGGCCGGTGGTGGTTGAAAAACAGTGACAGTTATTTTGCCTGACAGATGACTCTTACTTGCGAATCTTTCACTTTCATAGCAAGTGCATGTGTACCTTGTTCAGGGTCTGCGTCTGGTTCTTACAGCCTGTTACTGTGTTATTGTTAGTGGTGTTGATAATAGTGAAGTAAGTACTTTCTCTAGGCTACTCTGTGCCGGCTGTTCTTACATATATTGTCTTATTTCATCTTTAAAATAATTCTTTGTAGGAGGCACCATCACACCCAGTTGAGGGGCAAGTTCAGAAAAGTTAAATGGTTTTGTCCAAGGTCACACAGCTAATACGTGACAGAGCCAGGATCTGAACCTAGATTTTCTGATAATCTCTAGTGTTCTTTATACTGTAGTTGTTAGTTGGCTGTACTAACAAGTTGGGCTAAAAATCTCGGTCCTCTGTGAAACTGGCAAGTAGATACTTTACCACCCGGCAATAGCTCGATGACCAAAATTTTTAAGTCTCATAGTTGACAGGTATGTGTTGTCAATTCACTGAAGTCAAGAAAACTTTAGTGTTAGGATTGGAAAGCGTTTGTCAAAAAAAAAGGAAGAAGGTTGCCCCTCTCTCCACTTCCATTCCCCCAAAAGAGAAAATGAGGTTTCATTTAATTTTTCCTTGATTTACATTAAGGTTGGGCTCTGGATTGATGCTGGAAGTCGATATGAAAATGAGAAGAATAACGGCACAGCTCACTTTTTGGAGCATATGGCTTTCAAGGCAAGTTGTAAGACTTTATAAAAATACATTTCCTTTAAATTTCTTTACATCTCACTCTCAGGGCACCTGGGTGGCTCAGTTGGTTAAGCGTCTGCCTTTGGCTCAGGTCATGGTCCCAGGGTCCTGGGATCAAGCTCCACATCAGGCTCCCTGCTCAGCGGGAAGCCTGCTTCTCCCTCGCCCTGCCACCCCCCCCCCCCCCTTCCTCCCCCCCCCCCCCCCCCTGTTGCCAAAAAAAAAAAAAAATTAAAAAAAAAAATCTCAATCTCAGGCAAGGAGAACTATTTCAGTAGTAGGTGTATATATATATTTTAAAGATTTTATTTGAGAGAGAGCATGCACATGTGCATGTGCATGTGGGTTGGGGAGGGGTAGAGGGAAAGGGAGAGAGAATCTCCAGCAGACTCCCCCTGCTGAGTGCAGAGCCCCACTCAGGGCTCGATTCATGACCCTAAGATCATGACCTGAGCTGAAACCAAGTCAGATGCTCAACTGACTGAGCCACCCAAGTGCCCCAGTAGTATAGTCTATTTTATTTATTTAATCTTTTCTTCTTTTCCACGGTAATTATCTGAAATAATTACTGAAAGTTGCTTTTGTAGAGTTGAAACAAGGATTTTCTCTTGGGATGTAAGGGTCATATGTAAGTACACCACTGTTTTTGAGGCCCGATGCACTTTATTTTTAGTTTTTAGCTTTTTTAAAGATTTTGTTTATTTGTTTGACAGAGAGAGCCCAAGCAGGGGGAGTGGCAGGCAGAGGGAGAGGGAGAAGCGGGCTCTCCGTTGAGTAGGGAGCCCAAAATGGGGCTCGATCTCAGGATCCTGGGATCATGACCTGAACTGAAGGCAGATGCTTAATGGACTAAGCCACCCAGGCGCCCCCCCGGATGCACTTTAGAAATCATATTTGGTCCTTGCATGAAACTGACATTGCTTATGTCCTCATATTTGTTGTCTGAAGTGTTTAGAATAGATGAGAGATAAAGGAAGGTACCGTAATTTTCTTTTTCTTCTTTTTTGTTTCAGGGCACCAAAAAGAGATCCCAATTAGATCTGGAACTTGAGATTGAAAACATGGGTGCTCATCTCAATGCCTATACCTCCAGAGAGCAGACTGTATATTATGCCAAAGCATTCTCTAAAGATTTGCCAAGAGGTATTGTTATTATGTATGGTGCAGATAGGTAATTTTCACAAGTTCAAAAATAATCTAATACTGTTTTTGCTATGTCTGTTGTGAAAGAGTAACCCTCAGAAATGTGAAAAAAATGAATCAAACTCTGGGTGAGGGGGCCCCTATTTTTATTTTTTTCTGTAAATATGACAGATGGTATCAAATAGTTGTAAGCTGCAAGACTTGTACAAACCAGGCCCTAACACTTGATTCAAAAATACTTTCTCCAGAGCCATATGTGTAGTAGTGAAACATTTTTAATGCCTTAGCAGTCTGTTGATGATTTCCTTTGCTGTGCAGAAGCTTTTTAGTGTAATGTAGTCCCACTTGTTTTTTATTTTGTTGCTTTTGGTGTCAGTTCAAAGAAAAAATCATCACTTAAGACCTATGTCAAGGTACTTTACTGCCTATGTTTTCTTCTAGGAGTTGCATGGTTTCAGATCTTATGTTCAAGTCTTTAACCCATTTTTAGTTAATTTTTGTATATTGTGTAAGATAGTGGTAGTTTCTCTTCTTTTTTTTTTTAAAGATTTTTAAAATTTATTTGACAGAGCGAGTGAGCACACAAGCAGGGGGAGTAGCAGGCAGAGGGAGAGGGAGAAGCAGGCTCCCCACTGAGCAAGGGGATACGGTATGGGGCTATGGGGCTCAGGGCTCTATCTCAGGACCCTGGGATCATGACCTGAGCTGAAGGCAGAACTTAACCGACTGAGCCACCCAGGTGCCCCAAGATAGTGACAGTTTGATTCTTTTGCATGTGGCTGCCCAGATTTCCCAACAGCATTTATTGAAGAGACTGTCCTTTCCCATTGCATATTCTTGGTTCTTCTGTTGTAAATTAATTGACCATATATGTGTGGGTTTGTTTCTGGGTTCTCTGTTCTGTTATATTCATCTAGTTATCTCTTTTTATGCCAGTACCATACTGTTTTGACTACTGTAGCTTTGTAATACAGTTCGAAGTGAGGGAGTGTGATGTCTCCAGCTTTGTTCTTTCTCAAGATTGCTTTGGCTATTTGGGATTTTTTGTCGTTTCGTACAAATTTTAGGATTCTTTGTTCTAATTCTGTGAAAAATGCCGTTGGAATTTTGATAGGGATTGCATTGAATCTGTAGATTGCTTTGGATAGTAATGGACATTTTAATATTCTTCTAATCCATGAGGATGGAAGAGCTTTCCATTTACTTGTGTCATCTTCAATTTCTTTCCTTAATGTCTTGCAGTTTTCAGAGTTTGTCTTTTAACCTCCTTATAAGTTTAATCCTAGATATTTAATTCTTTTTGATGCAGTTGTAAATGGGATTGTTTTCTTAGTTTCTGCTAGTTCATTATTAGTGTATAGAAATGCAACAGATTTTTGTGTTGATTTTGTATCCTGCAACTTTACTGGATTTATTAATTCTAAAGGTTTTAGATGGAGTCTCTTTAGGGTTTTCTGTGTATAATGTGTTATCTGCAAATAATGACAGTTTGGGTTGTTTCTAAATCGGATACCTTTTATTTCGTTTTCTTGTGTAATTGCTCTGGTTATTAGGAGCAAATTTTTTTTTTTTTTAATTCCCTGTTCTATACAAAAACAACTACCACCTGCAAGTAAATAAAATAAAATTTTATAACATGGTAATCTGACTTGCATTACAACCAATTAAAATGACAACAGTGGGGAGGGTGTGTTGGTTTGAATTGCAAAAAACGTTTGTAAGGTTCTTAATGATTTCCTTGAAACATGTTACCCCAGGACTAGTAACAGAGGGTAGGCCAGGCTACTTTAGAGAGTTGTGCCTTCTAGCTCCTCCCTCTCCTTTTTCTACACAGGAAACAGCAGGGAAAGCAAACAAAGAGGACTAGAGAAAGGACAAGACAAGGTTGAAGACCGTTTTTTCCCTCCTGGCTTTTGGTTGGGAAGGACAGAGGCCCTGCCAGTGGAGGGGAGCCCGGGAGCTCCTTGAGGAATCCACAGTGGAAGTGCTCTCTGAAGCAGCTGTCTTTTGGGGGGTTTGCTTGAGGTTTTTGTCCCCTCAGTTGGGTGAAGTCTGGTGTATGAGGTAATAACGTGATGTTCAGACTAGCAGTCTCCACATGTTTATGATCACCCAGCCTTATTGTACGAGATGTGATTATACATCAGTATGGGTATATTTACAAATTAAATACATGTACTACTACAGAATATTACATATACATTAAAAAGAAAGATTCTGATTTTTTTTTTTTAAGATGTTATTTATTTATTTGACAGACACAGCGAGAGAAGGAACACAAGCAGGGGGAGTAGGAGAGGGAGAAGCAGGCTCTCCGCTGAGCAGGGAGCCCGATGCGGGGCTCTATCCCAGGATCCTGGGATCATGACCTGAGCCGAAGGCAGACGCGTAACAACTGAGCTACCCAGGCGCCCCGAAAGATTCTGATTAAAACATAAATTCCAGGAAGTATGAACTCCCACTTGAGCGAACCCCAGTCTAGACTACCAATCCCATATAAGGAGAGTCTTCACACAGGATTCCTTGTCCTCCCCTGTGTCTTTGGACCCTTCATCAGCCATCATGGCCTCTGGTTCTCGTCTGGACAGATGGTTTTTATTTGGTCTTACAGATAATTTTTTCCCTTTGGTCATGATCTCTGCCCCAGTTTACTTTGGTCTAGCAATCTTTTTCGTCATGTTGGGCAGTCTAGAGGTAACTACAGTTGGAATGTAACATAATTGCTTCTGAGACAATGACTCTTAAAGTGAACCTAAAAGGAGGAACAAGTTTGCAGTAGAGTAAAAAAAAAGAAACTAAAGATTATGTTTCATATTTACTAAAATTTAGATTGTGATTGCAACTATGTACTAATTCTTGAAGAATAGATAAGGTTTTTCCTTTTTGGAGAAGTATATAATTTTTCTGATAAAATTGTTTAACAGCATAGTAGGATATCTTTGAGTTCACTTTTGGTTTTTGCAAATTAGGGTCATTCTTGTCTAAATATTTGAGGGCTTCATCAGTTTTTCCCAAGGGTCACTTTTAATCTTTTGGAATACCTATCCTTTTCTTCATGTTAACTCTCCATCTCTGTTAGATCATCATTTATCAGTGATTTTGCTAATGGTGAGACTATAGCCAACATGGATCCAATGGGTGGACACAGGCACTGGGATTAAGTTAATTGGGGAAGGATATTTGAGAAGACCCTAATTCTGTAAGTGGTTCATTGGGGGCGTATTTTAGATTATGCTGTTTCTTGCCTTCTTTATGGGGCAGCCTCATTGCTGTGGGAACCAGGGTAGCAAATACCTGGGTGCTGTGGATCCTATGTAGGTACCTAGATGTTCTAACGCAGATAATTTTCTACTTTGTAATCTTCCTACAGAACAGTATACACTCGTGTGCAGACTCTGGGGCATGTCTGAAGTGGTGGAGTCATTACAAGTGTTGTGGGGACCTTTGACAAATGTAGGAATTTTCCTCAAGTTCTTCTGTAGCACAGGGTTTATATTTTATGTTTTCAATTTTAATATTGTCCTTTTAGATATATTGACTGTATGGAAAAGACTGTATGGAAAAGCATCATCAAAATTGAATGATGCTCAGGGTCATGGTTTCTGATGCTAGTTTAATAGAGCTTAATACTGACAATTAAGATTCTTAGTGCTTCTTCTTGCTGTATTTTCAATTAGCCGTAGAAATTCTTGCTGATATAATACAAAACAGCACGCTGGGAGAAGCAGAGATCGAACGTGAGCGTGGAGTCATCCTTAGAGAGATGCAGGAAGTTGAAACCAATTTGCAGGAAGTTGTTTTTGATTATCTTCATGCTACAGCTTATCAAAATACTGCACTTGGACGGACAATTTTGGGACCAACTGAAAATATCAAGTAGGTATAATTCGCAAGGTTGTTTTTTTTTTTTTTTGGAGAAAAATTTGGAGTTTTGAAAATGAGCATTCAGAAACATTCAAACAGTGTGTTTCAAAACGTCGTTTTTTCCTGCCGGATGCTCCCCATGAAATTGTGCGCGGCTACGCCTGAGCCCCACCGGACTCCCAGGTGTCTGCACTCGTGGGTATAACAAGTAATGGCATCAGCTCGATAAAAAGAGGTGAAATTGTTCTCATACTTGTTGCCCGTATCCCTTTTCTGACTGCATCTAACTTAGAGCCTTTAAGGTCCAGTTTCATGTCAGGTATAGTATATGAAGATCTGTGCTTTTCAGTTTCCATTTATATTGCTTTTCCTACTCCGTTTACAGATCTATAAACCGTAAGGATTTGGTGGATTATATAACCACACATTATAAGGGGCCAAGAATAGTACTTGCTGCTGCTGGAGGTTAGTCGATTGACATTTCTGTACCTGTTTTAAACACAGTCATAAAGTGTTGTGCTTATTAGTTTGATCCTGTTAGGACATGTCCTGGCATTTATTATTTACTGAGCACATGGTTTCATATGCTGGTTAAGGGGAATGGACAGCCCTGGAAATAGACTTTTCCCGTCTTTAGTAGAGGTTTTTTTAATAGAAGAACTTACATAAGTGTTTACACATAATGGAATTGACTTGCAAGGAAATGGGCAAATGAACAGACTGGGTGATAATGACATTTGGGGGAAAGTACACTAGAGCTTGGGAATCTCTTGAGATTTTAAATTACTTTTTGAGAACCAACTTCATCCTTGGTCAGGCATGAAATGGGTATGTAATGTTGCTCATTTTTTGATTTGTTTATTCATTCAGTAGAGCTAATTACTGGAAGGGGAAGTATATAGGGAACTATTGAGAGTGTTTAATGAGAATCCAGACGTGTAGGTGGCATCAGGACAAGGCTTCCTTGGGGACACACTTGAAGCCAGTGAATGAAAGAAAATTCCCATTAGATACTGCTGGATTTCCTGAATTTAGGCAAACAGTACACTTTACTGGTTTCCAGGTTTGTTTTCTCTTTGACTTTCTAGGGTCAAGCAAAGATAGATGGGTGTTCTTTTGTGTAGATTTATTTTTTCTCTCTCTAGAAATGACAATAAATTAAAATTCTAGTTGCCCTGGATAAGACTTGTGAGCTAATTACTTGGCAATAACGGAGAAAATGAAAATGAGGGTTAAGTCTAACATGTTACTCATTGGCCTCTGAAACTAAATCATGTTACCTTTGTAGAGTGCACTCCGAGATTCTGTTGGGCAACATCGTTTCTAAGATGGCTGGTGCTGACTGGGGGTCCATATTTGAAACTGCCTGGGAAACAGGAAGACCTAGTGAGACAGAGGCCTCAACCACCACGCTGTCTGGGATGTCTCTGCCCTTGGTGGTGGCATATGGACACAGTGGGTTTAATCGTAGTTCATAGGTTCATTTTGACATTGCTGAAGTTGGGATATCTTACAGTTAAGGGCCTCTCCTATATTAGCATTTTGTCTTTTTGAGCCTTATAAACAATGGCTTCTTAAATTCAATGAAAAAGACCAGATCTAGCTTCATAAAAAACATTTTTTTGGCTCCCTGCCTTTTGGATAAGGATATGCAGAGGTTTTGGAGCAGGAACTGAGTATCTGGAATATCCAATCAATTGGAAGGGCTATAGGTGAAGTTAATGAAACACTGGAAGTTGGTGGTGTCAGGTGCTGAGAACTGTGTGCACGTCCATGGTTTTTCACTCTGCTTGTCATTCGTGGAACATCAGGCTCTTCCTGTTGTATCGTCACCCTCTGGATTGATAGCCAAGGCAGCTCTCCTACACGGTGCTTCTGAAAACATGCATTCATACATGGTCTTGTTTTATATCACAGATTGGTTTGGGAAATATGGGTGTAAGTTGTGCTTTTATGTTTTAAAGGAAGGCTTCATATAAAGAACCTTCATGGCAGTATTTTAAAGCACTTGCCACATGCTTAAATTTGTTTTCTAAGTTTGTCTTTGTGTTTATCCTTCACCGAATCTGTTTGGGTCATGAGTTTGAATGGATTTATTCAGAAATTTAGATGACATTATTTTGTTCCTGAATTCTGGTAGCAGAGCTCAGAGAACAAAGCTCATATTCATATTTATATTCTTTTCTACTTAAAATGTACTACTGAAAAGTGATTTTGCTAATTTGCATTCTAGGACTTTTAGTAATGTAACATGATTCTGTATAGAATGTGGTATTTTCAAGCTGTCTTATTATCCTTAGCTGTGAATTTGTTCATGAAAACTGTGCAAGCTGTGAAAGCTGAGACTGAGAAAGCTGTGCACCTCCAAGCTTTTTAAAGCAGGAAGGTGTGTGCTGCGTGAGCTTATTCTCTAAAGGCTTTTACCACATTATACCACCTGGAGTTTATTGTAAAACAAAGTTTGGCAGGTAGTTGTCTGCTTTAGACCGTGCTGCTACTAGATATATGAAATGTTTTCCTTCAATTTAGGAGTTTCCCATGATGAACTGCTTGAGTTAGCAAAGTTTCATTTTGGTGACTCTTTGTCCACACACAAAGGAGAAATACCAGCTCTGCCTCCCTGCAAATTCACGGGAAGTGAGGTAGGGCAAGCCTCCTTAGCTAGTATTTAGCCCTTTGGGTTTCTTGTGTTGTATTTATGAATGAGTGTACAAAATGTGCTTATTTCTAACAGGAGTAAAATGGAAGAAACCAGAGGCTTAAATTGAAAGAAAAAGGGAAGGGGATGGATTTATGCACTTATATTCCATATTACTTAACCACCTCTCTCTTAAGGAAGCAAGGTTTTGAGGGGAATGTCATAATTTGCTCTTTCTGTGTCTTTTCTTTGACACTATGCCCATTTATATATTTTGAGGTATGAAATTATATTTTTAAAACACCCCAAATTTTGACTTTCACGTCCGGTTAAGTTCTGCCCACAGTACATTTCTGGGAGTAGCTGTTAGAGACAGAACTTGCAGAGAACTGGCTCCTTGTCAGCTGTAGCCTTCAGCTCATCAGCAGCCTCCTTTGCCGCATTAGGGATGACGTTCAAGGGACTACCTGGAGAGAGGGGTCTGCTGTCGGCTGACGCAGAACTGTGTTGCATTGGTGGTACAAGAATAAGCCTGTTATGTCAGTATTAGAATACTAGCTGATCTCTACCAGTGAAATAACCTAATCCGCTTTGACCAGGTCATCATCTGGTGGCTATGTCTGCAGTAGTTCAATTGGAGATCTTTTGGTGTTCTTTCCAGAACTCAAGAGATTTTTCCAGATTAGACTGTTCAGTGTAGTGTGGCATGATTAAACCTTCTTTCTTATTAAGCCTGTTACGCGGTGGCAGTCTTAACCAGAGTTGGGTTTCCTTGGTCTTAACTAGATACGAGTGAGGGATGACAAGATGCCTTTGGCGCATCTCGCAGTAGCTGTTGAGGCCGTTGGTTGGGCACATCCAGATACAATCTGTCTCATGGTTGCAAATACACTGATTGGCAATTGGGATCGCTCCTTTGGAGGAGGAATGGTAAGTGATTTTAAAAATAATTTTCCATAATAAATGACAGGGTGGAACTCTGTACTGTGAATTGATAAGATATAAACTGATCCTGGATTGCATCCTGGGCCAGAAAAAAATTTTTTGTGTGGGTGCCATAAAATTTATAAGTTGGATAGGTAGCAAAATTTGAATAAGAATAGAATTCACTGATAGTATCATATCAGTGTTAATCTAGTTTTAATGACTGTATGGAGGTTAATTTCCTGGTTTTTCAGAAGTGTACACAAAGCATTTAATTAAGGGTAAAAAAGCATCAGATCTTTCAGTGTACTCTCAAACAGCTGAAAAATTTTGTTAAAGAGAATGATAAAAGAAACATGGTAAAGTAACGGTTCTTAGGGAATTTGGATAAAGGGAATTCCTTGTACTATTTTTGTAACTTTTCTGTCTGAAATTACTTCAGAATACAAAGTATGTACTCAAAGATTTCAACATAATACACTTCATATAAATATCTTAGGCTGCACGTGCAATAAAATTTCCAATGTTTAAGCATACACAGCCAAGAGCCCTACAGATTGGGCTGATGACAGCAGTGAATTACTCTAGAAGTGCTGTAGCTACTGTGTTAATTACAAGGTTTCATTGCTTTTACATTGTGCGTTTCTCTGGGGATACACTGGGCTGGGGAGAAGTATGGTTCTTAGTCTCGTTGAATTTTAACTTCTTGAGATGTTGCTAGATAGAAACTTCACACGTTGGGGCATTCGCTGTTTGCCACAGAATTAATTTTTCTTTCTGGTAAGTTAGGCACATACACCTGCAGTTCTCTTGGACAGTGTTTTTCCTTACAGAATCTCTCTAGCAAGCTGGCCCAGCTCACCTGTCACGGCAACCTCTGTCATAGCTTCCAGTCCTTCAACACTTCCTACACAGATACGGGATTGTGGGGGATCTACATGGTCTGTGAACTGGCCACCATTGCAGACATGCTGCGTGTTGTTCAAAACGAATGGTGAGAAAGTAAATCTTGCTTAGAATTCACATTTTAAACTAGTTTCCTCCTCACACGTTGGTGATTGGTTTTGATGGGGATGTTAGCATTTAATCAAGAAAACAAGACTGAAGAGTAGCAGTTGTTGCCATGTTTTTAAAGATCACAGAGGTTTCTTCTAAGTCTCATGTGAAGCTGACTTTATCCTGTAGGAAATTCTTAATCTTTATGAAGCGGATTACTTCAGAAAGAAGATCCTAAAAGTTTGCTTGGAAAGTATCTCCACAAGTTACCTGGTTTGGAAAGGTGGTATTATGCCAATGAATCTGAAGTTGCCATTGCTAAAAGAAAAATGTGTCGTTTTACTCCGAACTGGTGCCTTGAGACAGAGGCAGAAAGGCCCATGCTGTTTGGACAACTTTCTTAGCTCTGGTTCCTCTCCTCCACCATTCTTAAATGGCTTATAGGTCTCTAAATCTCGTCAACTGGGGGGGTGTAATTGTTAATTAGTAGGCTTAAGTTAGACTCCGCTGGATTCTTTTGAGAAACCAGTGGTCTCCAGACCTATTCTCTAGCGTATCAGATCCTAACATGGGGACTGGCGAAGTGTTTCTCAAAATGTGGTCAGCCTACTTTCATGTTGGATTGAACCTCTATCTGTAATCATACTACTTTTAAGAAATTAACGATACCAAGAAAATAATCAGTAACATTTTAGCTTTTGTGTAGCTACTGGGATCATGAAAACTTCAGCTTTTCATTAATTTGAAGTCCTAATCACTTGTATGTTGTGGTACAGTTCATAGATTATAGGATCATATCTTTAAGTCACTGACTCAAAAAGCACGTAAGCTTTTCAAACTACTTGACATTTTGATTTTTCCCAATGGTTTTAGGATGCGACTCTGTACAAGTGTAACTGAAAGTGAAGTTGCTCGAGCCAAAAATCTTCTGAAAACAAACATGTTGTTGCAACTTGACGGTAAGAATAAAGACCGACATTCTATTTTCCTAGGTTTGATCTGTATTCCATTACCTAGTTTCTCCTTCTCTTTTAAACAGGTTCTACCCCAATCTGTGAAGATATTGGCAGACAAATGTTATGCTATAACAGAAGGATTCCCATCCCGGAGCTTGAGGCAAGAATTGATGTAAGCTGTCTTTAGACACTATAGGCGCTTGTTAGTTCCTTATTACAAAAGCTGAAAGTATGTATCGTAAATCCCTGCTTTAGTTCTAAAAAGTTCTAGGTGTAGACTCTTGTCTTTCCTACACAAAGCTCCGAATGCTGGGATCTTCTGTCTTTCAGGCTGTAAATGCTGAGACAGTTCAAGAAGTATGCACCAAATATATTTATGATAAGAGCCCAGCTCTCGCTGCTGTCGGTAAGCCCGGCTCCTTTTCTCTCACGCACTAAGTGACTAATACTTGTCCTTTATTCACTTTTAACTGTCTTCTTTGAATCCGTAGGTCCCATTGAACAACTGCCAGAGTTTAACCAGATTCGCAGGAACATGTGCTGGCTTCGTGATTAAAATGCTCCTACTCAGAATATTTTGAACAGATGTATTTATAAGGCTAACAGATCTGCAAGTTTTAAGCTACCAGTCCCTAAAGAAAAAAATAAAAACATGTATACTTAGAAATTTGAATGAAACACTGTGTCCGACTTTGAAAGGATAAGACCACCACAGTGAACGGTAGATCAGCACACTTTCAAATTATCACTGTAATTTTAAGAATGAAAATTTGTACAATATTTTCAGTTTTATTATAAAAATGCACACACAACAAAGATTGTCATAAGTCATTTCTTGGCTCTACTTGCATTCAGCACTTGCTCTTGAGCAGCTTTCTTTGCTTTTACCATCTCGACAAGTTCCTAGGAAGGGAGAAAGGGGTTAGTGAAGACGTTGTTGGAACTGGCATACTTTCCTAGTACCGACTGGCTTTGGTACAAGTGGGGAAATCTGTAATGAAGACACCAGTGACAAGGCTGAGTTGTACTAACTGCCAGAGCTAGAGAGCTGCTAAGGTTTGCCATTTCTTTGTAATATAGTCGAAATGGTAATGGAGTCTAAGTTCTATAACATCGATCACCTTGTATCGCTTCATGCAGTCCTTCTTTGTGCGGCCAGGCACTGCTTCGGCTATTTTTTCCCATCTTTCAGGTGTATTTACTGGGTACGTTTTTAAAGCTTGTTCCAAAAGCTTCTGTTCTTCTGTTGTCCAAGGGGTGAAATCTGTGCACGGACCTATTTAAGAAAAATTCTTATCTGAAAAATCTTATCCCGATAGAAAATTCTGTTGTAGCACCCTCCCAGGTGAGTCTTGGTGCACAGGTATCCTGTAAGTGGCCACTCAAATCTGTGGTAATTCTGAACAGACTTTTAGAGATGAAACACATGAAAACCTCTAAAGTACTAAATGAGAGAAGACACTTTTAAGATCGCTCACAACCCCTAAAATATCGCAGGGTTTTTTTTAATATCTGCCTTATATTGCTGGTCTCCTACAACCTACAACTTACTCACCAGACTGGTTGAAAAAAAACAGTCACAAGTCGTAAGAGAGCTACCTCAAACTTCTAGGTGGATGAGACCCTGAAAAGCATTCTCTTTTTACCCTGGAGGAAAGAGCCTGGCAAAATTAAGCCAAGTGCTCTAGGGGCATTAGATTCTGTGTTGCAGTGTGGCATTTTCAACACATCCACCCACTAAATTCTTGTGGCGCTAATGCTAATAAGAACCTCTATTAAACTAATCCCTTTGTGCTTGACGAGATCTCTCACACACGTTATCAGAAACAAATGTAGGTCTTCCTAAGGATGTTAAGTATTACGCATCACATTTCTGTAGGAAAATGAAAATGATAAATGGTTAAAAAGCTGCAGTCGGCTTTTAAATTCCAGGAAGCTCTTAGGGATTCCTTTCCCTGGTCTCAGGCCCACTTAACACCACAGACTGAATTCATTTCCTCTCTCAGAAAAAAGATGGAGGGCACATGGGATCAGGAAAATAACCCCCTTCAGAAGCGCCCTCCAAGTGTCCTGGAACTTCCCTTTGTTACTTACCTCGAAAGAGCCTAAATGCTGCCCAGCCTACGCCAGACAAAACCAAACCAAAACACCCCACACCCCCAATTTCTGAAGCCACAGTCATGATTTTTCTTTATAAAGCATAAGCCTCTTTAATATTTTCGTACTGAAATTTGGGGATAATAAACCAAATAAAGAATACAAGAAAAGTGGGCCTTCGAGGACAGGGATCGATTATCAGAGTTAGTTAATCCCAAAACATGTATTTGGAACTGTGATTTGGAAGGCATATCCGAAGCTTAGTTTAGGGGAGAACAGACTGGTGGCTCGCAAAGGCATCAAGTGAAACAGAACTTTTCCCGCCTTTTTTGTCAGCCACTCACAGAAAAAAAGTTCACGTCCCAAATGCACATGTATACATGGACGGAAGTTTTACAAATGATACCCACTTACGTAAGAGGTATAATGCTCTCTGATATTTTTTTTTTTAAAGATTTTATTTATTTATTTGAGAGAGAGAGTGAGAGAAAGAGCACAAGAGGGGGGAGGGTCAGAGGGAGAAGAAGGCTCCCCGCCAAGCAGGGACCCCGATGTGGGACTCGATCCCGGGACTCCGGGATCACGACCCGAGCCGAAGGCAGTCGCCCAACCGACTGAGCCACCCAGGCGCCCGCTCTCTGATATTTTCTATTCATGACCCGCCTATGGGTCACAGTTTGCAGTTGGAAACACACTGGTCCAGGGAAGAACACCCAAGACAATGTCAGCACCCTAACGGGTTTTAACTAAATCTTATTTTGACACGAAGACACCTGTACGTGCTCCCCAGAGAGCCCAAATCTGAACATTTTTACCATGCTTGCTTTTTTCTCTCTATAATTACAGACATAATTTATTCTAATTCATGTAAGTTGTAGACATGATGCCCTTTACTCCTTAACTTCATTTTTCCTTAAAAACAAGGACATAATTATAGTGTACTTTTCAAAATCAGGAAATTAACCTTGATAAAATACTATTATCTAGTCTGTAGACCTCATTCAAATTTCAAATGACCAAGTATCTTTTAATATTGATTTGTAAAATCTGGTCAACAAAATGAACCCAGCCCTTCCCGTAATGCATCTGAAATGGAAGAACTGCAGCTCTCAGTGGTGGCAGATGAGGTCAATCTGTGACTGTCCTAGAAATGCTTCCGTTCCATCTTCTAATCGGTGAAATGCTTTATTTTCCAGTTATTCTGAGCATAGACCCTAGGTCTGGTCTATCACAGTGTGAGTACATGGCTAGCATTTTCTAAAGAAAAACGATAGAATTACCTTCAAATCGTTCAGAAGGTGTTGCATTGTCTGCTTGAGGCACCACTCCATGTTCTTTTTTAAATTTATCAAAAGCTTTTTTGTTTATATCATCTTTTTGATGCGGGTCTGAGAAATGAAAAAAATGTATTACAGATCATCTCATTTAGTCTCGTTAAATTGCACAAATTATTTTAAAAATGCGTATTCAAGGTAGCAAAGAAATTGATTTGCTCACCAAGTTTTTGAAGACTCTTTGCTTTGCCAATAACATCTTTGGCAGTTCTCTTGACTCCAGAAGAAGAGTGTATGTTCATGTAATTAGCGATAACTTCCCATCTAGAGACAGCGATAGGATAAATTAAGAGGGTAAAATGCCCAAATAAAAGCTAGAATGACCCTTCCATTTGTAATGCACAGGGGTTAGCTATGATACCTACAGATTTAGCTCTAAATTGGTGTGGTCTCATTACTATTACCTGGACTATAGCTTTTGCTTTTCATATGTTTAAACCAATTGTATAGTCTTGGTTTCAAGTCTATAAAACCCTTACCAACTTCTGTGTACAAACCAAGAGTAGTAAGACCACACATAAAGAGAAATTCTGCAAAGAGCCTTTGTTTCCTCATCTATAGAAAGAGGCTGGATCTTGAAAGCTTCTTCTGAGTTCTAAACTCACACTTTGCAGTAAGTTCTGGTTTGAGGTGGGAAGCAGGAAAGGAGGATTAAGACTGAGAGAAACTTTGGAACCCGCCTAGTCCCCAGGACAAGCCATGATGGAGTAAGCCAGCGTGAAAGTCAAGGTTTATGTGTCATAATCTTTAATTTCCTGAGAAATTAGTAAAGCATCCTCCTGTGTAAACAGCAAAATCCTACAGGTTCCAAATACACTCTGTTTTTCACACTTTCTACTGTGGCACTGAATTCAGTGGAAGAAGTGTGTCTAGACTCAGGCATAACCCTGAAGTTTCTGCTGTAACCAGTGCTATTTGGGTGTTGTCTCCATTTTCCCTAGGCTCTAGTATGTGCTCAAGAGAAGTTCATTAGGGGCGCCTGGGTGGCTCAGGCTCCTGGGATCGAGCCCCACGTCTGTCGGGCTCCCCACTGAGCAGGGAGCCTGCTTCTCCCTCTCTCCCTCTGCCCCTCCCTCTGCTTGTGCTCTCCCCCATGAATAAATAAAACCTTAAAAAAAAAAAGTTTCATTAAAACCAGTACCTTGAATTTGTTCCAGCAGGGAAGAGGTTCACAGCTTTAATTAATAATTGCAGATCATCTTCTGACCAGTTTTTACTGCCATTTCCACTTCCACCAGTTGATTTCTCTGCATTCTTGGATGCTTGGCGCATTCGAGCCTCAGCTTCCTCTTTCTCTTTTCTAATTTGCTCATTTATTTCTTCTATCTACACAAATATCACAGGTAAGTCAGGGACTTAAAACATCTTGCTACACTCCCCCTTTCCAGCTGCGCTCTGTGGTCCGCATTTCTCAGTATCCTCCCGACGATGCCCTACACGCCTCCCAGGCCAACCCTGAAACCAGCCATCAGGTTTTCACTCTGGCTTTGCCTCACTCCGGCCTCCAGGCTGCACAGCTCTGCTTGAGGCACCGAGAACCACTCCCAGCCTGACCTGCCTTGTATTCATGTCCTGTGACTTCTATCTGCCTTGGACACGACTTGTCAAGTCTACACTGGCTTATTCTTCACCCATAAGGGCCATTTCAAACCTCTCTTTAAGCTGATATCCACTCTTTCAGAAGATAACCTCATTTATCCTCTACCAAAAGGTAAAGGCACAGAAAGTGGCCAGTGTTTTATCTTGAAGTTCCACCCTTCACATACTTCCAGTCTACCTTCAAACATGCACGAGCAAAAAAGAAGAAAACCTTTACTTGGCCTTGTTGCTTCTGTCAACAGCTCTCTAGGGGTCATCTGTGACTCATTCCTCCCCCCGGCCATCCCTCAGAACCAGTCACCCAGAGTCAGCGATTCCAGTGACTCCCATCATCCCTCACAGTACAAGTCCTTCCAGTCAGAGTCTTAGAACTAGTCACACTTAAATGGTGCATCCTGCCAGCAAAGGCCAGATTGAAAGTACATGTTAACCCTTTGCTACTCCAACATCTGCAGTAATGGAAAACAGTCGTCATGGTATTAAAAATCTGCTTAATTTGGCTCTACTTTTCCTAACCATCTTCCTCTCCCACTTCTCCCCCTTGCTGCTCCTACCTATATGTTACGGTTCATGCTTTCCTCTGACCTTTATCTTAGCACTGTCCATCCTTCAAGGCTGGCTCACACCCTTCCCTGAGCCTTCCCTGACCGCTGTGCCCTGTACTGGGCACTTCCAGACCCTCCATCTTCTGGTCCTCAGGCCTTTCCTCTTCAGCGTAACTGTTCCTGAACTCCTTTGAGGGAGCAACAGCAGGAGGCATTTCTCCAAACTACCTGGGCATAGTGCTATATGTTGTAGGTACTAATACTTGTTACACTGAACTGAATTTCTGGGCCTGTTTCCTCATCTGTAAAATAAAAGGTGTACACTAGACAGAACCCAGATTTCTTTTGGCCTAAATGTTACTATCCTACAAAGATGCTCAAGGAATAGTCAAAATAATTATTTTTTTCTAACAGTGATTTTGAAAAAACTACAGTGAATGTGCTATAGATACCACAAATCAAACAGTATACATGGTAAGTTTACAGACTAAATGCAATTTAAAGTAACAATAGCACTTACTAGAAGCAAAACATACTGGGGGACGTAGAAAGAAATGAGATTCTTTGCCCTTATTCGTAACTTACATGTTGATGGGGAAATACTAAGGTGAAAGCAACACGATAAGCAGAATTAAATGCTAAATAAAGGTAGAAGTGTTCTGTTACCTGTTTTTCCAGAGCAGCCTTTCCTACTTCTTTTGTAGACGATGTGAGTGTTTCATTCAAGCACTGTAAGCTAAAGGAAAAAAGGGGATGAAACTTCCATCCTAAGCCCAAGACAAGACTCAGTAGCACTCCTAGAGTTATACCTTGCGAGTTCAAGCCGATCACAAAGTTTTTCCACTTCTTCCATCATTTTAACCCGCTCTGCCTCATTGTCAGAGAAGTGATTCCAGGTCTAGAAGCACAAGCACAAACATTTTCATCTTTCACCTACTGACATGGAAGAGTATGTCCATAAACACAAGTGCAAAACATTAAGTTCTCAAGAGATTCCTCAGGTGAATGTATGGCCTTCTGACCATTAACAACCATATTCCCAAGGCTCTCCCTGGCCCACTAGCAATAAAAAGCCATTACCAAGAGGATGGAGGAGTAAAACAGAAAAAAGGTGATGATGTGGAAGATCTCTGGATGTTATAAAAGTCAGAATGATTCCCCAGAGAACCACTTAAGAATCAAGAAATTCTGTATGATAACTCAAAATTCTCTTTGTTGGGCTGCCTATTCTTTCTTTGTTCTTTGTGCTGAACTGTAAAATTTACTAGAAATTTTAAATGTCAAATTAAAGATAAAGTAATGTGTCAAGGAACAGGAGGTATTAGAAAAATTATGATTAACTAAAGATGGTACTCAAGGTCTCCCATTCCTTAATGTCCTTAATGCTCCCTTAATCCACACAGTCTCTCACTAGGGTCCCAATGCTGCTTTTACTGTCCAAAAGCACTATTCCTGTTCTTCCTGCCTGTCTGGGTCACTCCTTCCCAGGCTCCTCTTCCTCTATCAGTGCCTTAACCAGGGTGTGTGCATCCGCCACCCTCCTCCCTCTTAACCCCCTCTCTCTGGGTGATCTACTCACATGGCTCCTAGTGGCACTGAGATAGAGAAGACTTCAGTGCCACTCTTGAACCCCAGACTTGTACAGCCAACCACTCAGAATTTCCAGCTGAGCATCTCAGTGTGCTCAACAAGCCCTAAACTGAAGTCAACTAGAGCAGGTGGAAATGGCAGTAAAATGAACTGAGCATTTCCTTTCAGCTTTTTCCTTCTTTGTTTTCTATTTCACTGAATTACACCATCATCCACGCAGTGCTCCATGCAGGAAACCAGGACACAGGCAAATCCTCCCTTACTAACCACCTCCAGCACACACAGTCAGGGCCGCACAGGCAGCAGCCTACCCTACCTCCCAAATACTGGTTCATTTCCTCCACCTTTTCTATTCCCACCCTCTCTCACCTGGATTATGGCAAAAGACTCCCAACTGTCTCTGCCTCTGGGCTTCTCAGCATTCTGACCGAAACCAACCAACTCAGTAGCAGATACGAACGAGCAAGATATATAACACCCTTCAAGACCCGGCTCCTTATGTCTTCGGCTGCCTCTGGTTCGTTAAACCACGCTTCCTGGATCTCGGCCTTCTTTCCGTGCTCCTTGACCTCTCTCATCTCTGATCTCATGCATACCCTGCTTCGCCTGGTTAAATCCTACCAGATCCAGAAAGCCTTCCTTGACTACCTTTCTGGTACTTTCTCTTCCTAGTACTCATCTTAAAAGTGTTTACTTGTGGGGCGCCTGGGTGGCTCACTTGTTAGGTGTCTGCCTTCGGCTCGGGTCGTGATCCCAGGGTCCTGGGATCGAGCCCCGCATCAGGCTCCCTGCTCAGCGGGAGGCCTGCTTCTCCCTCTCCCACTCCCCCTTCTTGTGTTCCCTCTCTCCCTGTCTCTCTCTCTCTCTGTCAAAAAATAAATTTTAAAAATCTTAAAAAAAAAAAAAGTGTTTACTTGTAATTCTCCACCATTAACCAGATTTCTGGAAGGCAAGGACCATATCATCATTATATCTACATCAATTATAACTGCTTGGCACATAGTAAGTGCTCACTAGGTATCTGATAAATGAACTCACCCTGGAAAAGAGCAATAAAACAGTTACCTAATGCCAGAACGTTTACCCTCATTTATGCTTCATCTCTAAGAATATTCAAGCTTTCTATTTTCTAATTGGCCTTTTAAAGTTTTTTTTTTTTTTTTTAAGATTTTATCTATTTGAGAGAGAGAGAGAGACAGCGAGAGAGGGAACACAAGCAGGGGGAGTGGGAGAGGGTGAGGGAGAAGCAGGCTTCCCGCTGAGCAGGGAGCCCGATGCGGGGCTCGATCCCAGGACCCCGAGATCATGACCTGAGCCGAAGGCAGCCGCCCAACCAACTAAGCCACCCAGGCGCCCCTGGCCTTTTAAAGTTTTTGCGGATTTCTCATTACATGCCAAATGTGCTAAGTACTGCATGTGAATGATCTCATTTAAACTTCATAATTCTACTATTTCAGCTACTGTGTAGGTGCGGAAACTGGGGCACAAAGAGGCTGAAGTAACCTCCTGAGGGCCCATAGACAGTAAGTGTCTAATGGAGAATGACTTCAAACCCAGGCAGCTTGCTCTCAGCCCGAACTCTTCACCACTATGATACAATGCATCCTTCTCAAAACAATTTTTGGGTGAAATCTGAGGAAAACACTTCATTTTTTCCTATTTTATTTCCTCTCGCTGACCAAAAGCCTGAAGTGACTACCTGTGCTTGTATTCTGGTTAAACCTCTTTCAAAGCCTGATGAGGGGGCAAGTTAATTTCAATTACATTATAGTAACTGAAGATTCAGGATGGCATATATGAAAATAAATATCCACTACCCAGGGTCTCTGACAGTGACATGGAAGAGAATGTTTCCGCACACAGAAAGCATTTACATACTTGCTGGATTTAACTCAACGGTATAGTACACAACACTGTATAGCAATCTCTCCCTATAGCTTGGCAGTTCATTAATTTATTCATTCAGTGCTATTTGATAAGGAACAATACTGGTCCCTGACTCTACCAGCTTCAAATGTTAAGAACAGCTCTTGGACAAAACTACATTTGAATACTTCTGGGATTTTTTGGTCAATCTTTTTTGGTGGAAACTATCTGAATGCAAACTACCAGTACTCCCCCAAATGATATCCATTTCGATAAAAATGAAACCTTTCGGATCTTTAAAAAGAACCCAAGTTTAACTTCTAAAAGAACTTCTTCTAAGATAAATGCTGATTTTACACCTAATCTAATATGGACTATTAGAATACTGAGCAACGGTTTTTTTTTTTTTTTAGGTTTGAAAATTACATAATGTTTATGTCAAAAAAACCATTTACTACAGCTGAATACTGAAATATGCACATGTGAAATTTTTAAAAAGTGAATTTAAAAGCATTTAAGATGCTTAAATGAGATAAAATGTATGTAACCGTTTAATTACATTTGCATAGTATAAGAAAGGAAATATTCTTAAGTTTAATCAGCAATTGGATTTGTTACCTAGTGTTGGTTCAATCACACAGTCTGACGTACCTTGCATGAGTTTCGAAGTTTTTGCCTTTCCTTCTTAATGGCTTTTTTCTGGATATCTTTTTCCTTCTTTGCCAATAATGCTTGTTGTCTAACTTCCTCCTCTTCTTTCTCTTTAGCTAACCGAGCAGCTTCTAATTCAGCTTGTCTTTGCTTTAATAATGGAAAATAAAATCATTTTAATAAGAAAATTAGGATTTCTAACTGTCTATAATCTTATTCAAAAAACTCGACTTTTAAATAAATTAGGAAAAAAGGTGACATGTCAACTTATTGAAGACTGAAGGCTGAACTGAGAAAAGCGCTGGTACAGTTCTACATTTATTAGAAATGTAAAATAGGCACATTAGAAATAAGTATAGTTTAAAGGAATATATATGACATGTTTTTGCTTAATAAAAATTTCCTTCAAGGAATATGCCTGTAATTATCAATGGTATCAACTTATCAAGATTTATTCATGTAGCACCTAATTCTCTACTTCAAGATTATAGTTGTTTTGTTTTGTTTATATAAAGTAGGCTCCATGCCCAGCGTAGAGTCCAACACAGGGCGTGAACTCATGACCCTGGGATCAAGATTGGGATGTTTAACCGACTGAGCCACCCAGATGCCCCTCAAAATTATAGCTTTCTAAATATATCTGAGGATTAGGGCGCCTGGGTGGCTCAGTTGGTTAAGCGACTGCCTTCGGCTCAGGTCATGATCCTGGAGTCCCGGGATCGAGTCCCACATCGGGCTCCCTGGTCCGCAGGGAGTCTGCTTCTCCCTCTGACCCTCCTCCCTCTCATGCTCTATCTCATTCTCTCTCTCAAATAAATAAATAAAATCTTTAAAAAAAATAAAAAATAAATAAATATATCTGAGGATTAAAGATTTTATGAACACTTAAAGTCCAGCTTCATCATCTTACTTTTTCTTTAGCTTCTTGCTCCTTCCGTTTTGCTTCTGCTTTTGCTTTCTTTTCTGCTTCTTTCTTGGCTTTTTCTTCTTCCTTAAATTTTTTTATTCTTGGATCACAGCTATATGCATTGTCTATACCAGAAAAAAAAAGTTAACTTTTTCAACTTTCAATATTTAAAGAACCTTTTAAAATATATCAATTAGGCTTACCAACTAATGTTCTTATTCTGTTCATTTCTTCTTTTTTTCTTTGTGCCCTTGTTGCTCTGTTCTGCTTTTCAATCCATCTCCTCTCATCACGACTATAAAACAGAAAATATTGCAAACTATTGATTATAGATGGTATCACTGGAAAATGTATTATGTTTATATATAAATAATGTCTGAGAAGGTTAAAATGCCATGTCACTATTAACATTAGTTAAAGGGTGATTCTACTTAATTTTGGTTGATTTTTTGGGGAATACTCATGTCAAAAGTATTTCCCAACACACGGGGAAAACTAAAACCAGTTAAGCAAACAGAAGAAAAATAATTTGCTGAATTGAGCTTTTGTGACAATTATATTTCTTGGCAATTTCTTAAGCATACCATTAACTGTTGATTTGGCCTCATCTAGTTTAACTTGTGAGATGGGATCTCAAACTACTACTAAAAAACTCAAAAAAGGATACACAAAGAAAACTATTTGAAAAAATATATGTAGTATATATATACATCACAACAAGGAACCAAATAACTATCGTCCTTTATTAGTGACTTACATACATACCATTCTGCTTTTTCTTTTTCTTCTTCGTCTAAGTAAGAAAATTCTCTCCAAGAATCAAAATTATACCTAATATAGATAAAAACAAAGTTAAGCCAAAACAAATGAAAAAAATCTTCCTTTTTTAAGTTAGATGCACATAATTCTAAGAAACATTAATGGCAAGTGGATGAGTTTGTCTTAGTAGATCCCCACACCCCACTGGTGGAACTAACACTATGCTCAAGCCATCTTCTTCTTCCTCTTTTTTAAATGACCCTGTATGTGGTATGAAAATCTAAAAGTACATTCATCACCCCTAAATTAAAATCACACCTCCCTACCATCTCCATTAGCTTTTTCTCTTGCCTGGGACTTGTTAAAGCTCTTCCTACTTTCACCTGTCCTAGTCTGTCAAGTCTAAAGGTATCCCACAAAGGGGTTACTGCATCTCTGATTTGTACCGTCTGAAGGGAAAAGCAACTACAACTGGTAGAGCTAAATTTGGTCATTTTTGTTTCTCATTAATCTTAGGTTTTCATTTACCAGATACTTAATCAGAAAATACAGCACATGTAATTATGAATTGGCCAGGAATATTGTGTTTACTAAACATTAGTGAATCAGAGACAAAGAAGCACTGCCTTCCTCATGTATTCAAGTATTTTCATCAGCAAGACAAATGAAAATGTATTTTTTACTGAAATCAAATGGCTCCTTAATTTTCATTTTTTACCACTACAGTATGCTTGGCATCTCGAGATCTGATTAGAAAACAGATTAAAAAATCATCAAAGCCTAAACATCACATAGGAGATAATACAGCATTATGTGAAAACCTTTATGATTATTTCTGAAAAGAGTGCTTTTTTGTTTGGGAAAGGTTCTGTGATTCTCCTATCCTTCAATTAATTTATGAACGAGCAAGTATTTATTGAATAATTACCTTTTTTTTTAAAGATTTTATTTATTTGACAGAGACAGAGATAGCGAGAGAGGGAACACAAGCAGGGGGAGTGGGAGAGGGAGAAGCTGGCTCCTCGCCGAGCAGGGAGCCCGTGATGTGGGCCTCCATCCCAGGACCCTGAGCCGAAGGCAGACGCTTAATGACTGAGCCACCCAGGCGCCCAATAATTATCCTTTTAAAAAATGACAGCATCATAGAAAGAGTGTAGTCACTTACCAGAAAGAATAAAATGCATCTACATCTTCAAATGACGAATTCATATCACCAAGTTTAGGCACATTTTTTTTATTTGACCATCTGAAATATTAAAAGAAAAATTTAATTCAAAATTTTGTATAAAGGTCAACAAGCTCATTTATTAAAAAAACAATTTTTACTAATCCCCTATAATCTCCCTTTGCTATGACTAAGAGATGGAGCTGGAAGATCAGCAGTGGGGTACTGAAAAATGCAGGTGCCATGAGAGAGGACAAGGGTAGACAGGGTTGGGGAGGAAACAATGAAACAGTGTTCTCATCGCCAGGTTGTCTTCAGCTCCATAAATGAGGAGCTGCCACACTGGCTAGGAAGAACAGGCGCTAGCCCCCTCCCAGGCACACTTCTTCCGGCCTCTAAACAGGTGGTACAGAAGCAACCTGCAGGCCCAGGTTTTTTTAAAATGTTAATACAGAGAGATGATTCCCACCGGCTCAGCACCATGACCATCCCCCGAAGAGTAAGACTTCTCGGTTCAGCACCTCACCCATCATCTCTGCAAGGATCCTGAGCTTGTTACTCACCCATGTTTTCTACTCTATGAAACTTCCACAACAAAAGATATTACACTATTTAGTTTTTACCACCTTCAACACTATTACAAAACAAAACTGAGGAGAGTGGGCGGAGAAAATATTAAGCCGCACTAAACCAAAAAAGTGGGTCTCAAACCCGACTGCACATTAGAATCACCTGGGAGTATTTAAATGCCCGACAGACATTCCAAATGCATTAAATTGAAATCACAATTAAATCACAATCTCTCCAGGTGGAACACAGCCATCAGGAGTTCTGCAAGCTCTCCAGGTGACGCCATGTGCAGCCAAGCTGTGCTCTAACGCAGATGGAACCAACGCAGATGCAACCAAAAAATGCAGAATATTGATATACCCATTTAAAAACTGACTAATGAAATAAACTACGTATACACTAACATTAAAGTTATATCATCCTTTGTCAGAGAACCTTATGATACCGAAATGCTCCAAGAAACAGTTCAGAAAGAACAAAAGCTTTATCAAATGAGAAGGGGCCAAATAGAGTACAAGCACATTAGTAAAGGGGAAGCACAAGAACGGGAAATTACCATCACCTAAATAACAATATCACACTACATAAAGTCAGCTATTGTTCTTTCCCACAAAGGAAATCTAAAAGAAAAACATCCTATGAGGTGTAAAGGAATCTCGCCATGGAAAGGCAGAACTTCTGTGCAGAGAGCAAAATAAATTAAGAGCAGTACGTTCACCAGAGGGGCTCAATGCTGGAGAGGAGGAGGAGGAAGAGAGCAAAAACTCGTATCACAGGAAAGCTGCAGACGCCTGGACGCACATGCAGCAAGCCGACACAGCATTATGATCACAAGGGGATCCTTTAACTCACCTAGAATTCCTTTCAAACACTGGGGAAAACACTTCGAAGAAATAGTCTTTTGCTTCACTTTTAGAAGGAACGGAGTTATCAAAAGTAGGATCTACACTGTTGAATGCCCGTCTTTTCACTGGATCAGATAACATTTCATAAGCTGAGGAAAAAACGGTAAGGTCACATTACCATGACTCTACATTTTCTTCCTGTGAGAAAAAAAATCCCCTTCCTTTAAAAAAAATTATTTTTCATATTTAAAAACTGTGTGCTTATGGGCAGGAAGAGACTGAATCTGGGTAATGACACCTCGAGCACTACTGGGATATAATCTCACCTCACAACTTCCTTCAGAGTCTCTTCTGGAAGGCATATAACAAAACAAAATGGTTAAATACTCAACCCTTGAGAATGCATGACTCCGAGGAAAAAGAAAGAGAAAATTAACCATTACATTCCAAGGCTGTAAAGAATCAAAGAATCTTTACCATCTTGAGCACTGTGTAAGAATGGACCAAAAAGAGTAAGTTTGAAAGGTGTGTACACGATTTTAAAAATTTAGCATCAAAATGCACAATCAGGGGCACCTGGGTGGCTCATTCGGTTGAAGCATCCGACTCTTAGCTCAGCTCAGGTCTTGACCTCAGGGTTGTGCGTTCAAGCCCCGTGTTGGGAGTAGAATCACATTTAAGGACACATTTAGAAATGGCAACAACCTATATTAATTTGCTTAATGAAGACATGGCTATGTAATGAGCAATAAACTGTCTTGGGGTCCATAGCAGGATATAATCAACTTTTGGACTTAAATTAGCAAAACATCTGAGGAACAATTTAGTCCCACGAAGTATCTGAAATGGAGAATTTCGTATCCTCATTAGACGTAACATTTATGATGAATTAACTCTAGGATGAGCTTCTCCTAAGAATCACCTGATGATCTCATTAAGATGCAGATTGTGTCAGTAGATCTGGGGTGGGGCCCAAGCTTCTGCATCCTGATCAGCTGCCAGGTACTGCTGAGGATGCTGGTCGGGAGAACCTCACTTTGTTGTAGTGAGGCTCTGGGGCAGATTATCAGAAACAACCAGATGTAACTGAAAGTGTTTTGAAATATCATGGTATAGTTAAATTAATACAGAATATACACTAGAAATCCAACCCCAGAACTTAATAAATAATCATCACTTTTAGAAATTCCTGACTCTAGAGTATTTTCTTACCTTTAGTTATGCAAGTGAAGTAGTCATTATCTCCTTCTTTTATTGGCTCACCAGCTGCTTTCCGTTTGTCTGGGTGATGTTTTAAAACCATTGCTTTATCTACAAAACAAGCCAGATTTAGACAATTTGTCACTTTATGCATCAAAACTAAAAATAAAAATGAGGAGCTTGGGAAGACGGCGGCGTAGGAGGATCCTGAGCTCCTCTCCTCCCACGAACCCTTCAGGACTGCAACTACATAGAGTGCAACTCACTCTGAAAAGGACCTGAAGACCAACAGAACAGCTTTTCCACAGCTAAAGATGTAAAGAAAAAGCCACACTGACAGGGGAAGAGAGGAAGAGATGTAGTCTGGAACCAGATCCCCAGTGTGGCAACCCACTGGAGTTGAAGGAAGGATATCACAGATGCAGGGGTCCTCCCTGAGGAGTGGGGGATCAAGCCCCTACTGAACACCCTTGCCCTGGAGTTTCACACAGAGAAGAGGAGCCCCCGTAACATCTAGCTTTGAAAACGAGTGGGGCTTCACTCCAGGAGTTGGAAGGCTATACTGAGACTCTGCTAAAATTTTACTTTTTTTTTAAAGATTTAATTTATTTATTTGACAGAGAGAGACACAGCGAGAGAGGGAACACAAGCAGGGGGAGTAGGAGAGGGAGAAGAAGCAGGCTTCCCACTGAGCAGGGAGCCTAATGTGGGGCTCGATCCCAGGACCCTGGGATCATGACCTGAGCGAGGAAGGCAGATGCCTAACGACTGAGCCACCCAGGCGCCCCTCTGCTAAAATTTTAAAGGGCCAGTGCACTGTAGCACTCATTCTGAGACCCAGCACAGAGGGAGCAATTTGAAAAGCATGTGGGTTATATGTGACAGAGATTTACTAATTATAGGACATGTGCCAGAGGGGCAGGGATCTGCAGGAACTTTCTCCAGAAAGGTGCCATTTTCCTTGCCCTCCTTCAGCCTTACTGCCCTGATGCTGGTGGAAGCCAGTCGTGACACTCTCCATCTACCTTGCTAACACTACTTGCCCCGCCCCATGGTCCCCTGTAGAGCTCCCCCCACCCAAAGGTGCCCATCCCAAATGGCTCCCATCCCACCACACCAGTCAGAACCAGGGCCTCTCCAAACCAACTGTGGACAGAGAGGAGGGGGCAGCCCCATCCACCAACACACCTGCAACACTTGTAGCCTGACCTCTGAACCAGCTGTGCTGGCGGCAAGCCAGGCCTACCACTGTACCCATAGTAGTCCTGGACCAGTCTATACCAGGAGAGTGTGCAGCCCCCACACAAAATATTTCTGGAGGGCCTGGGCCTGGTGACCGGTGGGGGGCAATGCACTACTGGGCACCACGGGACACCTTCACATAAGGCCACTACTTTCAAGAACAAGAGAGGTAGCTGACTTACCTAATACACAGACGTACAGTCATGCAAACTGAGGAGACAGGAATATGATCCAAATGAAAGATCGAAACAAAACGCAAGAAAAAAGAGCTTCTAAAGAAAATGGAAATAAGCATTCAACCTGATTAAAGGCCCAAAGTAATGGTCATAAAGATGTTCACTGGACTGGAGAGAAGCGTGGATGATTCAATGAGTACTTCAACAAAGACAGAAAATCTGAAAAACAAACTAGAGGGAATCAAGGCCAGATGAGAGGATGCAGAAGAATGGATCAGCGATGAGGAGGACAGGGTAATGGAAAGCAACCAAGCTGAACAGCAAAAAGAAAAAAAGAATTTAAAAAAAAACGAGGCTCTGTAGGATGCCTAGGTGTCTCAGTCGGTTAAGCTTCTGCCTTTGACTCAGGTCATGATCACAGGGTCCTGGGATCGAGCCCCACGTCGGGCTCCCTGCTTGGTGGGGAGCCTACTTCTCCCTCTGCCTTTGGCTCCCCCTGCTTATACTCTCTCTCTCATTCTGAGAAATAAATATAAATCTTTAAAAAAACCTCTGCAACATCAAGTATAAGAGAACATCTGCATTATAGGGGTCACAGAAGGACAGAGTTAGGGGCAGAAAACTTATTTGAAGAAATAATGGCCGAAAACTTCCTCAACCTGTAATGAAATAGATATCCAGCTTTAGAACACAAAGGGAGCCCCACAAAGGAAGAATGAAACCCAGAACGTCTACCCCAATGCATAATTAAAATGGTAAAAATTAAAGATAAACAGAGAATCTTAAAAACAGCAAGAGATAAAGGAAACAGTTACATAAAAGGGGAACTCGATAAGGACAATTTTTTAGCAGAAACTTTGAGGTCAGAAGGGAGTAGCGTGGGGCGCCTGGGTGGGTCAGTCATTAAGCGTCTGCCTTCGGCTCAGGTCATGATCCCAGGGTCCTGGGATCGAGCCGCGCATCAGGCTCCCTGCTCCGTGGGAAGCCTGCTTCTCCCTCTCCCACTCCCCCTGCTTGTGTTCCCTCTCTTGCTATATCTCTTTGTCAAATAAATAAATAAAAAATCTTTAAAAAATTATTTAAAAAAAGGGAGTAGCATGATATATTCAAAGTGCTGGGAAAAAACCTACAACCAAGAATACTGTACTGAGCAAGGTTATCATTCAGAATGAAAGGAGAGATAAAGAGTTTGCAAGACAAAAGTTGAAGGAGTCCATCACCACTAAACTAGCCTTACAAGAAATGTTAAAAGAGAATTTTTTTTTTTTGAAGATTTTATGTATTTATTTGACAGAGAGAGACACAGCGAGAGAGGGAACACAAACAGGGGGAGTGGGAGAGGGAGAAGCAGGCTTCCCACCAAGCAGGGAGCCCGATGCGGGGCTCGATCCCCCTGAGCCAAAGGCAGACGCTTAACGACTGAGCCACCCAGGCGCCCCTGTTAAAGAGAATTCTTTAAGTGAAAAGAATAGGCATAACTAGAAGAAAATGGTGAAAGGAAAACTTCATTGGTAAAAGCAAACATACAGTGAAGATAGATCACCAATAAAGCCAGTATGAAGGGAAAAAGATGAAAGTAGTAAAATCAATTGTTATCTACAAAAATCAGTCAACAGATACACAAAATAAAAAGATGTAAAATATGACACTATATACATAAAACATGTGGGGGAGTAATATAGTGCTTTTAAAATGTGCTTGACCTTAAGCAACCATCAACTTTAATATAGACTGCTATTATACACGCGGGATGTTATAATATGAACCTCATGGTAACTACAAATAAAAAACCTGTAATAGATACCAAAAATAAATAAATAAAGGAGTCTAAGCCTAACTTTAAAGAAAGTCATATCATGAGGAAAGACATCATGAGAATAAAGAAACAGACAAGAGCTCTAAAATACACAACCCCCCCCAAAAAACCAAAACAACAAAAAAACACCCCAAAACCAAACCAAACCCAGGAAGCAACTGGCAAAATGGCAATAAGTACACATCTATTAATAACTGCTTAAAATGTAAATGGTCTAAATGCTTCAAAAAAGACACACGGTAACTGAATGGATAAAACAAGATCCACTGGGGTGCCTGGGTGGCTCAGTTGGTTAAACATCTGCCATTGGCTCAGGTCATGATCTCGGGGTCCTGGGATCGAGCCCCACATCAGGCTCTTTGCTCAGTGGGGGGAGTCTGTTTCTCCCTCTTCTGTGCTTTCTCTTTCTCTCTCAAATAAATAATCTTTAAAAACAACAAGGCCCATCTATATGCTGCCCACAAGAGACTCACTTCAGCTTAAAGACATATACAGACTGAAAGTGAAGGGATTGAAAAAAATATTCCATGCAAGTGGAAGCAGAAAAAAAAATTGGGGTAGCAATACTATGTCAGACAAAATCAACTTTAAAACAAAAACTGTAGAGACAAAACAAGGCATCACTTAATAAAGAAATCAATCCAACAAGAGGCTATAACAATTGTAAATACCTATACAACCCAACAGAGAAGCACCTAAACATATATAAAAAAAATGGTTATAAAAAGAAATTGACAGTAATACACAATAATCATAGGGGCCTTTAATACCCCACTTACATCAATGGACAAATTATCCAAACAGAAAATTAGTAAGGGGACACTGGCTTTGACAACATATTAGACCAGATATACTTAACAAACAGAACACTCCATCCAACCATGGCAGAATACACATTCTTCTCAAGTGCATATGGAACATTCTCCAGGATAGATCACATGTTAGGTCATAAAACAAGTCTCAGTAAATTTAAGAACACAGAAATTATAGCAAGCATCTATTATACCCACAATGGTATGAAACTAGAAATCATATAGGAAAAACACAGGAAAAAAACAAACCTGTGGAGGCTAAACAACATGCTACTAAACAATCAATGGGTCAAAGAGGAAATCACAGAGGAAATTAAAAAAAAATACTACGATGTAATGTATGGTGATTAACATAATAATAAAAAAATACTTTGACACAAATAAAAATGGAAACATAACGGCCTTTTATTAAAAGGCAACCGACTGAATGGGAGAAGATATTTGCAAATGATACATCTGATAAGGGGTTAATATCCAAAACATAAAGAGCTCCTAGACATGAACACCAAAAAACCCCCAAATAATCCTATTAAAAAAATGGGCAGAGAATCTGACTAGACATTTTTCTAAGAGGACATACAGATGGCCAACAGACACATGAAATGATGCTCAGTATCACTGATCATCAGGGAAAGGCAATTCAAAACCACAACGAGATATCAGAACGGCTATTATCAAAAAGACAAGAACTAAGCTTTGGTGAGAATGCAGAGCAAAGGGAACCTTCATGCACTGTTGAGAGGATTGTAAATTATTTTTTAAGACTTATTTATTTGAGAGAGAAAAAGTACGAGCAGTGGGAGAGAAGCAGGCTCCCTGCTGATCACGGAGTGTGATGTGGGGCTCGATCCCAGGTCTCTGGGATCATGACTTGAGCCAAAGGCAGAGTCACCCAGGCACCCCGGTAGGATTGTAAATTGGTATAACCACTATGAAAACCAGTCCATCAGAAGTAAAAACGACTTTGAAAGATAGGTGAATTTGGTTTAGGTGAATGGAAGACAGGAGGTAAGTCCAAGCAAATGAGTACGAGTTAACGAGGCACAGTGCCAAAATAATTGAGCTAAGGTCCTTGTAGCAAACACTTCAGGCAAGGAAAATTGTTTTTAAAGAATCTTACTGATCACTCTTGAAGCATCCTTCTCTGTATTAGTAACTGAGCACTTTACATTTGCCAAAAAGATTATAAACAGAAGTTACAAGGTTAAGGGAAATGATCACCTGTTTTAAGACATTCTTTTGTTTTACATCACGTACTGCTTAAAACCTTTATCTCATGTAACACTAAGTAATAAATAGCTTGTGATGCTTGTGGGGGATGTACAGAGAGGAAACTTGCCAAAAAAAAAAAAAAAAGAGAGAGAGAGAATGGTTTTTTAAAACATAAGCGTGATGAGGGGCGCCTGGGTGGCTCAGCCGGTTAAATGTCTTGACTCTTGATTTCAGCTCAGGTCATGATCCTGGAGTCTCAGGATCGAGCCCCATAACGGGCTCCCTGCTCAGCGGGGAGTCTGTTCTCTTTCTCTCTCTGCTCTCCCCCTGCTCATGCTCTCCCACTCACTCTCTCAAATAAATTTTTTAAAAAAATCTTAAAAAAAAAAGAATTTTAGAACTAGAAGGGATGTTAGAGATTATCTAGTCACATTTTAAATTTTACAATGAAAAAACTGAGACACCCAAATTCCCTCCTGATCTATTCCTGCTCAGCAAAGCTCAATTTTTTTAATACCTCAGCTTTAATTTAAAAAGTGATTACCTACTGAATTTGTTTCTAAAATGCTTTTTTGATGAATACTGTTGTCATTTTCTTTGTGATACGTATCATACAAATATACATTATACCTATCTACATATATATATTCGTGATATATATATACACAATATTTATATATATATGTAAAACTACTTTTTGAGATGTGAGATTTTCACTGCCAATCAACCTAATGGGAACCCTAAATGATGGGGAAAAATCCTCAAAATAGAAGTTTTACATATATAACATATATGTATATGTCATATATATGTATACTTATAAGCATTTATATATACTATGTCATTTTCATTTATATTTACTGATCATTTCCTTTATAATTTTTTTCAGTACTTATAACTTAATAAGGTACCTTCATCATTCTCAACAATTTTAATATATTTTGTAGTTTCATTATTATTTTCTATGGTTAGAACTGAAAATTGTAAAAAATTCTTTAAATTTTTTTAGAATTTTAACAAATTCAAGTAAATATCTAAACCTTTCATCATTTGAAGTCCTAATAACATCTAATAATCCTTCCCTTCTCCAGTGATGTATGATGCTTCCTTTATTATAGCAAATTAATCAGGGTTTGTTTCTGGTTAACTATTCTTGCCCTGGGATCATCTTTAAAATGATTAGACCCTCCTAATAAATTTGATGGTAACTTCCAAAAACTATTATTTCTGTATATTTCTCCTGCATCTAGCCACTTGACTCAACCCTTTTTTTTGGTTTTCTAGGTAGGGCCTATGTTACCTACAAATAATGTATTTTTCTTCTTTCCAATAGTTCTCTTATTTAATATCTTAGTTCATTAAACTACACTCCTAAAATAGCATAAAAAATAATAAGCAGGCTAGTTTCTCCCATGGATTTTAATGGTAATATCACTAACATCACATGGTTAAGTTTGTTGGCTGTAGCTGTGAAATACTTACCAAAGTAGGAAATTAACTGTATTTTTTTGCAAAGTTCTATTTATCAAAAAGGAATGTCTATTGTGTTTTATACATTTTTCACTATTTAGGAAATCACGTGTTACCTAAATTATAAATAGATTTAGCTATATTAATATACTTCCTAAGTTAGATTCCTGAAAGAAATCCTATCTGTTCGTGGGTATTCTTTTAATGTGCTGTTAAATTAAATTTGCTATTATTATTTTTAAAAGTTTATTTATTTATTTTAGTAATCTCTACACCCATTGTGGAGCTCCAACTCACAACCCCAAGATCAAGAATTGCATGCTCTTCCGACTGAGCCAGCCAGGTGCTCCTAAAAACATTTTTTCAGGAGGTAATTCTTTCATAACTTTTAAAATTTCTTCCTATTTAGGGACACCTGGGTGGCTCAGTCAGTTAAGCATCTGACTCTTGGTTTTGGCTCAAGTCACGATCTCAGGGTCGTGAGATCAAGCTCCGTGTTGGGTTCCATGTTCATTGTAGAGTCTGCTGGAGATTCTCTCCCTCTCTCCCCCCTCTGCCCCCCCACCACTCGTGCACTCTCTCTAATAAAATCTTTGAAACATCTGCCTTTAAAATTTCTTCCTCGGGCGCCTGGGTGGCTCAGATGGTTAAGCGTCTGCCTTCGGCTCAGGTCATGATCCCAGGGTCCTGGGATCGAGTCCCGCATCGGGCTCCCTGCTCCTTGGGAGCCTGCTTCTCCCTCTGCCTCTCTCTCTCTCTCTCTGTCTCTCATGAATAAATAAATAAAATCTTAAAAAAAAAAAAAATTTCTTCCTCAATTTAAAAAATGTTCATTTTTTTAAAAAAGGTTTTATTGGGGCATCTGGGTGGCTCAGTTGTTAGCCCTCTGCCTTCGGCTCGGGTCGTGATCCCAGGGTCCTGGGATCGAGCCCCGCATCAGGCTCCCTGCTCCGTGGGAAGCCTGCTTCTCCCTCTCCCACTCCCCCTGCTTGTGTTCCCTCTCTCGCTGTGTCTGTCAAATAAATAAAATCTTTAAAAAATAAAAATAAAAAAATAAAAAGATTCTATTTGAGAGAGACAGAGAGAGCACAAGCAGGGAGAGGGGCAGAGGGAGAGGGAGAGGGAGAAGCAGACTCCCTGTGGAGCATGGAGCTCAACTCCGGGCTCGATCATGAACCGAGCTGGGTCCTGGGATCATGACCTGAGCTGAAGGCAGACGCCTAACTGACTGAGCCACCAGGTGCCCCTCAAAAAAGTTCATTTAATCAAAATTTTGGAATCTATTACATTTAATAGTGGTCTTCATTAAAAACATCTTCTGTAATGGTTTCTTTCTGTATTTCGCTATTTGTTTTTTCTTTTTATAAATCCACTTTGGGATACCGCTGTTTTATCTCTTCTAATGTTCCATGTTCCTTGGTGCTATTCTTTTAAACATTTGAACTGGATGCCCATTTTATTTTTCCCTCTTTTTAAAAAGTAACAGTTTAAGGCAATGAACTTACTTATGGTGCAGCTCTAATCGCCATCCCTTAAGTTTTGATAGGCAATGATTTTACTTTTACAAAAATAATCTAATACAATTTTTGTATCTTTCTAGGCCCCAAAGAGTATATCTGATTTCCCAAGTGATTGTTTTTTTGATTTGTTTAATCACATCTTTTATTGAATTAAAATAAAATTTACACTGAATTTTGACAATTGTATACACCCCTATATCTACCACCAACGAAAATACAGACCATTTCCATCACCACGTTCCCTTCACTCTTTCCAGTCAACTCCCATGCCCTACCACCTGATTTCCTTCACCATAGACAACTTTTGCATGCTCCTGAACTTCATGTAAATGGAATTATAGTTTGTCGTTGTATCTTTTCTGTTCAACCCAATGTTTTGAGATTCATCACCATTTCTGCATGTCTTAGTTATCTGTTCTTTTTTAGAATATACAGCAGTTTGCTTATCCATGATCCTGCTGGTGGACACTGGGTGGTTTCCAGTTTTTGGATACGGTGAATAAGGCTGCTATAAACGTTTGTGTACAGATCTTTTTATAGGCATAATAAAGTTAGTAATTTCTACACATACTGCAGGGCTTCAAAAACTACAGGTACATTTTTGTTTTTTTGAACTCCAATTTTTTTTTTACAGTCTGGTATATCATCAGCTTCTTCACTAACATTCCAGAAGAAGCATTTTTGTCTTCTAGATGGTTTAAGCAGAAAGGAGCTTATTAAACGTCAATAGGCAGCTCACAGAATCTTTGAAAGAGTCAGACTATAGGGGTTGGAAGCTATGTACCTAGGAACTATCATCAATCATAGCAGATAGTTCAGAGGTGTGACGATCCCAGCACTGTGGGGCGCTAGAGAAACTGAGCACGGGCTGCTTCCACGGCCAGGGCAGAGAGGGAAAGCCATACAAGCTTTGCAGTGCGCCTCCACACCTGCTGGCAAAATGGATTCTGTGCAGCACAGCCTAACTCACACTGCTCTCCTATGAATTTCGAAGGAAGTGTGCTGGGCAGTGAAACCTAAGTCACATGCCCACAAACATTCTTAATTCCAAGATGTATCTTCTTATAAATTGGTAAGTTTCCTTCTTTATTTGCAATTATGGTTTGTGACATTTATTCTGACTTCTTTAGAAATCTGGCATCTCTATTCTTTCTCTCTGAATCTTGGAACACTCCTCAAGGTTGTCCTCTGCTCTACTGTTTTTCTAATCAGTAGGTCAACCTTTGGAATCCTAAATTCTGCTCTCATGTTTTCAGTTTCCACACAATTCTACTTATTTCTCCCTAGTCTCTTTCGCCATGTTTACACCACACCCCCAGAGCAGTGTCTTCATATTTTACTGACCACATAAGGAGAATCTTAAATTTTCTTTGGAAACTTCTAAGTCTAAGAGAGGTGATGTCTCTATTTTTTGTTGGATTGTCTCCTCTTATGCTGCACTGGTTTTTTCTGGAGTTTTCTGCCTAATCTTTATTCATCCATGTGTATTAGGGAGTCCTGAGGCTGTCTTATATTATCTCTTGCGGAGGGGGCAAAAGATATTTCTCAATATTAAAAATAAAGGAGGCCAAAGAACACTGTCTGAAAGAGAAACAAGGGCAATTTGCGAGCAGCGGTTGTTTACTGAAATTTCAAAGATACGCCCATCTCCTCCCACCGAAGACAGTTTCTGGGATGTTTTGAGGGTACATTAGCAAAAAGGCTTTTATTGTACATTCATATTGCTATTTTTATAAAATGTCCCTAAACAGGATTTAAAAAAATTTTTTTTTAAGATTTTACTTATTTATTTGACAGAGAGACACAGCAAGAGAGGGAACACAAGCAGGGGGAGTGGGAGAGGGAGAAGCAGGCTTCCCGCAGAGCAGGGAGCCCGATGCGGGATTCGATCCTAGGACTCTGGGATCGTGACCTGAGCCGAAGGCAGACGCTTAACGACTGAGCCACCCAGGCGCCCCAGGATTTTTAATTTTTAAGAAGCGTAAGGAATAGCTTCAGTTTAAAATGTCAGAATTATTTTGAACTAAAATTATTAAATTTAGAAAATTCAAATCACCAAAGACTTTATTTCAGTGCAAAGAATATCAAACCTACACGCATCATTTGCCAGCGTGGCTGGCAATTTTATTTCAAAACAAAATTATGTAAGCAGCTGAAATCCCACTTTTAGTATTCAAGTACTTTCTCTTAACCCATCATTCAACTTTTCTAGTGACTTATTCTTTTCAGACAATGCAGAGAAGGAAAAAAAAAAGACCACTTATTTTATTCACCTTTCACTGACTTCCTAATTTTCATTATAGCAATTCAAAATACATTAAACAAAAAGAAAAGTCTTTTTATATGTGTGTAACAGGATATAAGAACTTGAAGGCTCTCGGGGCGCCTGGGTGGCTCAGTTGTTAAGCGGCTGCCTTTGGCTCAGGTCATGATCCCAGGGTCCTGGGATCGAGCCCCGCATCGGGCTCCCTGCTCTGTGGGGAGCCTGCTTCTCCCTCTCCCACCCCCACTGCTTGTGTTCCTGCTCTCGCTATTTCTGTCAAATAAATAAATAAAATCTTAAAAAAAAGAACTTGAAGGATCTCAAATGCAGTAAAACTTTTATTTTTATTAGGCTTCTCTGTGCTAATAATTACATATTTGTAAATGTTAAACTTCACATTTTTACTTTTGAACTAAATTTCAGAAAGCAGTAAAGCAAGCAACTGCCTTTTTTTATAATGACAGAGGTAAGAGAACATCAGTTTCCTTTTGAATAAATACTGAGAATATCAACATAGTGGCAGAGAATGAATTATAATTTTACTTAATGTTAATCTGATGCACTGGGGTTGCAAAGCCTCTGGCTATAGAGTATTAAAGGCTATAGAGTATTAAAAAATTAACTTCTACTATGCCAATAAAATGAACGAACTTAGAAACAAAGGAGGGGCGCCTGGGTAGCTCAGTCGTTTTTAAGATTTTACTTACTTATTTGACAGAGAGACAGACAGCAAGAGAGGGAACACAAGCAAGGGGAGTGGGAGAGGGAGAAGCAGGCTTCCTGTGGAGCCTTCTCTGCCTTTGGCTCAGGTCATGATCCCAGAGTTCTGGGATCGAGCCCCACAACGGGCTCCCTGCTCCGAGGGGAGTCTGCTTCTCTCTCTGCCTGCCACTTCCCCTTGCTTGTGTTTCCTCTGTCTCGCTCTCTGTCAAATAAATAAATTCTTTAAAAAAAAAAAAAAAAAAGAAACAAATGAATGTTTCTTTTACAGCTTATTGTACATTTTTTATCTTTAAAGAAAAAAAAAATTCCTTCACCTTAAAACATCAACTGTTTTCATAGTTCTAAATCACTTCCAATTCTTTCACAAATTTATATGTATCAACTCATTCGGTATTTGTATGCTGTTCTTTCATATAGCAAGACTTTGCAAATATTTTTCCACGGCAAATGAATTTCCCTGGCATTTATGTATATTGCAATGACTATTCATATGCATTAACATATGCTTAGTCTAAAACCATGCCAGCTTTTTAAGAAACTGAATAGATCTAAAATCATCTCATAAATTCCTTCACCTTATTAAAAATATTTCCTGTGATTTTCCTAAATACAGGCATTAGTGGAGAAAATTTTGAGTTTATCTACTATACTTAGTCTCAACTAGTATTTTTCAACATGAGATGGGTCTCATTCAGCCACCTTCCTCCAAGTACAACACTTTCTCCTCCTGATTGGCCTTGACTCCCTAACTCCTTTTCCATTTTGGTCACAATCTTACCTCCTCTGACCTCAATATCCATTCTCTAGAGTGGAGGGCAGAACATTCTCCTAAGATAAAACACAGAAAACTAATCACCTTCACCCCTTTGATCAAACTTTATTAACCAGGTGAACCGAATGGTGTGTAGGGCACTAAGGGGATGGTGTTTTATTTTTTATTTTTATTTATTTATTTTTTTTAAAAGATTTTATTTATTTATTTGAGAGAGAGAGAATGAGAGACAGAGAGCATGAGAGGAAGGAGGGTCAGAGGGAGAAGCAGACTCCCTGCCAAGCAGGGAGCCTGATGCGGGACTCGATCCCGGGACTCCAGGATCATGACCTGAGCCGAAGGCAGTCGCTTAACCAACTGAGCCACCCAGGCGCCCGGGGATGGTGTTTTATAAAGCACGTGAAGACCAGGTTCCCAAGAATTCCCCTGAAATTTTTGTCTTTTTAATGAAGAAAGCAGTAAAGCATCAAATAATTCTTTATTGGGCAGAAGACTCAGGGTGGTATCAATAAAAATGTAACCTAAACCACAAAATAACATCAAAAAACCTAAGTAACAAGGCAGCTTCCACTAAATACAGCTGGCCATATTTCTAAAGGGAAATGAAACATTACTTTTTTAAAAGCTTGCCACTGGAAGAATGTTCTTTATCTTGGTCACAAACACACCTACCCACCCATCCTCTGATTTCTTATTCCCAGTGAAAAAGTCCATGCATGAGAATGATTGTTTTCTGGTTCTGAAGGTAAAGGAGACTGTGGTTATGCATTGTTATGACCATGTATCAAATGCTGTTGAATCTAGATTTATGGCTATAGACTATGATCGTGCATATCTTTTCAAAAAGATAACATTTCCTATACCAGATATTGGATTATCTCCAAAGAACTAAGTACTTACGAGCTGCTTTGATCTGTCTCTGTGTAGCTTTATATCTTACATGGCCAAGTCCAAGTACTGCATAGTGATCTTGGTTCTGATAAAGACACAAAAGGGAGTCAAGTGTGAAATGGAGCAATATATCTTATCTCTTATGCTGGTACCCTAAAATAGTGCTTCCCATAATAGGAGTCCAGTGAGACATTGCATATAAAATGGATTCTGTAGTAAGTCTGGGAAATGTGGACTGTGATAACAGACCTTGTGATGCTTTGTATGCACAGAAGCCTAATAAAGGCTCTGAGAAGTCCTGCAATTAAAAAAAAAACATGCAAACAAACCCGTAAAACCCAGCATTTTCCAAACTTACTTGACCATTGAGCCCATTTTTCTCTTAAATGGGAATTTCCAGGTGCCAAGTCCAAGATCACCTACTAATATCTTATGGCCATCCTTAAGTCAGGATATAGCCAGAAGATTTCAGAAGAGAGGGAAGTATTATCACAGTACGGTTGGGCCAGTGCAATGGTTAAGACTAGGAGTCATGTTTAGCAAAGAAGGTAGGTTGGATGGAAATTTTGAGAAACTGAGGGATGAGGCTTCTCCGGAGAGGAAATACCTGCTTTTGTTAACATCCTTGTGATTTTACAAGTTGAAGTAGCAACTGAAATCTCCCTACAGAATTCAAAGAGTGTATCTAGTATTGGAGAAGTGAGTGGGGAGGAAAGGGAATTGAGGGCATTGTAACATGGGAAGAAAAAGTCAAGCAGGGCTCACTGGTTTCCCTTTAAATTCAGGACTGCAAAGTTCATATGGATGGGCTTCTTCATTATACCTGGCAATAATATTTCGTTCCACCTGGTTTACCTTTCCACTCCCTAAGGTTACTATTTCTCTAGTCACTCCTCAAACCTCACAGATCCTTCTCCACCCTCTTATCAACAGCCCTGCCTCCTGCTTAACTAAAAAATGTAAATTATCTTACTCAAATTCCTACCTATCTTTCTACCAGCCTACTGGCATCCATAGATCTTTCCCTTTCCCTCCTTTCACAACTGAAAAAGCCTGTCCTACCAAGAGAAACTACTCCATCCTTCCTCTTCGTTCTCTAAGTCTCCTCAAAATACTAACGTCTTTCAGATATCTCCTAAATTTCAACTGGATTATCTTCATCCTTATAAAAATATGCTTTGTTAGCTCTCAACCTTTTTTTTTTTTTAAAGATTTTATTTATTTATATGACAGCGCATGCGCAAACAGGAGGAGTGGCAGGGAGAGGGAGAAGCAGGCTCCCCACCGAGCAGGGAGCCCGATGTGGGGCTTGATCCCAGGACTCTGGGATCATGACCTGAGCAGAAGGCACATGCTTAATGACTGAGACACCCAGGCGCTCCCCCCGCCTTTTTAAGATTTTATTGATTTATCTGAGAGAGTGCACACATGTGCGCACAAACAGAAGAGAGGGGCAGAGGAAGGAGAAGCAGACTCCCCACTGAGCAGGGAGCCCGACGTGGGGCTCGATCCCAGGACCCTGAGATCATGACCTGAACTGAAGGCAGATGCTTAACTGACTGAGCCACCCAGGCGCCCATTAGCTCTCATCCTAAAAATACTTCCAAGATCCCCTTTCCAGTTACCGCTTTATCTCCATTTCTCTGCTGTTCGTCAACATTAAACTTCTTGAAAAAGCCGTCCACACATTTACCTCCTTTAGCATGCATTTTCAAACCACTCCACTTTGGTGCTGCTCCATCCACTCCCAGCCCAGGTGCAATGAGGCTGCTCTCTTCAGTATGAATTTCCAGGTGCCAAGTCCAAGATCACTCATCTGTTCTCACATGACTTTGGCTCCCAGTGGCAGCACAGCTGACTCCTTCCTTCAAAGACTACCTTCCTTTAATGTTTCTGTGCATGCACTCTTTTCCTCCCACCTTCCAGTACCTTTTTTCAGCTACTTTTACTGGCTTCTCTAGGACCTGCAAAGCTCAGTTCTGGGGTTTCTCTTGTCTCTCTCTCTAATTTGGTCCTGGGTGATGTGAGCCAATGCCAGGGCTAGAAGATAGTTAGTACCCTGTAAATGCTTATGACTCTCCAGTTCACTTGAGCACAGACCTCTCCTCTGAGCCCCAGATGTACGGAGCACCTCCGTCTCTCACTCACTATTCCTGGCCTGTCACTCTACCTTGGTCACTCATTTCCAAATACAAGACTGGTGTTGGCAGTTCACTGCAGACACCAAGCCCTTTCTCCTCACATGCTGTTCTCCCCACCTGGCACATTCCCCCACTCTTCACATGGCTGCCATCTTCTCATCCTTCAGTCTCAGCTTAAATGTTATCACCTTATTTAAAATAGACATTTCTCTGCCCATCTCTGTTCCTTCTTGTTTCCCCTAAACAACTTACAAACTGTCATTGCTTCCAACTCTCCAATGGCCTTCCAGTGACTATTGCTCCTTTACCTCCTCACCACTCCCCCATCCACGCTAATCCACCCATTTGCCTTCATCAGTTCCTGGCACACTTCGAACTTCTTTCTGCCCCCGCACAAGCTCTCTGCCTGGAATGCCATTCTCCCTGATCTTGGCGTGTCATTCAGGTTTTATCTTAAATGTCAACTCCACAGGCCTTCCCCGCCCACTCAACCTAAAGCAGTCATCTGGACACTCTATCACTGCACCCTGTTCAACTTCTTTGCCCAGCACCTGGTGGCCATGTCCTTGATTGTTTACATATTATCTGTCTCCTCACTGGAATAGAAGCTATGTGGGAGCAGTGATACTGTCTTGTTCGGCAGACTCCTCAGCCCCCAGAACAGCATCTGCTACGAAGCAGATGCTTGATCCCTGTTTGTTAAAAGAAACAATTAACTGAACCAATGTATGAATCCTGCTACCTTGTTCTGACATCACCTACTCTTTTCCATACCAAAGACCTCCATCTTTTTCCCTTGTCTCTCTTGTAGATCTCAGTGGTCCCCAATTCTATCTTCTCCTGACCCCGCCTTTCTCTCAAGTTAGTATTTTCTCTACAGTCCAGCTTTGAAAAAGAGTATTTTGCACTGTGGTCTCCATTTCATCACCTCCTAATCACTCAACCCAACTGTACCTGCTTGCCTCCCGAACCATTCACCAAAACTGCTTTCACTGTGGTCACCTACCCTTCGTGTGCCAAACCTGGCGGTTTTTATTATTTTTCATGTTATGTGACTGACCTCTCCAAAGCAGTGACATGGGTGACTGTTTTGTCCTTCTTGAGACTTCCTCCTCTCTTAGTTTCTGGAAGGGTCTAGTGCCTGATGTTTAATAAACCTTAGCTGAACTAACAAATGTCTCTTTCGTTGTTTTCTTTTAACCTCTTTCACCCTTCTTAGTATCTTTTGCTGCTTCTCCTCCTCTGCCCACCCGTTAAATATTCAGGCTCCTCAACGTGCAGTCCTTCTCTTTTAAAACTGATGACAGCATGTGAATCAGCTAACATTTTGAGTGCTTACTTACTTTTCTAAGTGCTTTACACATACACTTTATCTCATTTAACCCTCACAAGCTAGGAGACAGGAACTCATTATCCACTATCTGTTTGGTATTTATCACGTGTCAAGCACTAGGTCAAGTGCTTTATATACATCATTGCATTAATCTTCACTATACTCCTTTGAGCTGTTAGCAATCTCACTGCACGAAACAGACGTGTCAAGTAACTTTCCCAAGGTCCCAGCGCACTAAACGGGCAGAACCAGATTTGAATTCTGGCACTCTAATTCCACAGTATACATAGTTAAGTATTATACTAATGCCTACTTAAGCTTTAGGATACCTATTTGTCTATATTCTTCTCCTTGGCTGATGTCATTTAATTCCCCCAGGCTCAACTACCACCTACAACTTGCCAACAACTTGCAAATGCTTTTGGCTTTATCCTCCTTTCAGAGCCACGGACCAATTTCTAACCATTTACTAGAAGACTTCATCAGTACATTACTAGAACCTCAACTCTGACATAGCCAAACTTGAACACAAACACCACATTCCCCACAAACTTCCTTTTTCCTGAATCCTAATGTTGGTGATTGACATCACACTCCAGCAGGTCATTCAAGCTGGAATGCTCAGAGGTCTTCTAAGTACATCTCCTTCTCTTGTACCACACAGTCAAGGTCACCAAGCTCTATCAAGTCTACCTCCAAAAAAAGCACGTGTTCCCTCTTCCTCAAAACCCGGCCATAAATTTAGCTCAAGTATGCATCTGCAGGCTTGGATTATTGCACTAGCCCCGTAACAGCAAACTACTCACTTCCCCTCCAGCCCCGCCCTCCCTTTTCAAGCAATTTTCTGTACTGCCAGGAGAATTACTTTGCTAAAATTAGCTTAAAACTTTTGATGACTTCCTACTGCCCTGAAAATAAAATCTTAATTCCTGGGGCGCCTGGGTGGCTCAGTCATTAAGTGTCTGCCTTCCGCTCAGGTCATGATCCCAGGGTCCTGGGATCGAGCCCCACATCGGGCTCCCTGCTCTGCGGGAAGCCTGCTTCTCCCTCTCCCACTCCCCCTGCTTGTGTTCCCTCTCTCGCTGTGTCTCTGTCAAATAAATAAAAAATCTTTAAAAAAAAAAATCTTAATTCCTTCCTTAGCATGGCATAAAAAGGACAGTACAACAAAATTTGTTCTAGAGTCTTGTTTCAGGACTAATTTCTCACAACCGCCTTTCAAGTACCCTACCCACTCTACTCTTCACTAATCCCCGAAGAGGTGATATACATTCTTTACTCCTTTGTGTTTTTGCAGATCTATTCCTTCTGCCCAGAACACCTTTTCTCCCTTCTCTGCTTCACGAACTGCCACTCATCCCTTTAAGGCCAGCTCAAACATTATGTTTTCTGTGAACACTTCCTGGATTTTTCCAGCAGAGATGGTATCCTATGACTAGTGCTGTCCCACTCAGAGCTTAACAATAAACAGGTGTTCAGTTATGGTTCTCTTGTTGAAGCATCTTAAAACATGGCTTACTGATGGAAAACTCGTGGGAAAACTGCCTATGCCTCACAAAGCATCTGACTGAATAAAAGATTCAGATATTAAATACCTTCCAGTCTTTGGGATCAAGTGTTTTCAACATGGGAAACTCTTCCAACTGCAATTCTTCATCTTCTGATTCTTCTGATAATTCTTTCTTATCCTCCAGTTCCTGAAAAGAGGCAGAAGCATTTCTGTTTCTCCTCTTAACAAAAGCTTCAAACCATCTTCCCACAGGTTCAACTTGACAGAGTGTTGAGGCTGTGATTGAAAGTGTTAAGAGAGGCTTCAATGTATTGCATGGAAAAAATCTGTTTCAAGGCAACATAAGATCAAAACAGCATCAGAATGTAATTTTAAAACCATCAACTAAAGAAATACAGGGACACCTGGGAGATATTGCAGGTTTGGTTCCAGACCACCACAATAAAGCAAATACTGCAAAAAAGTGAATCAAATATACTTTTTGCTTTCACAGTGCATATAAACGTTATATTTACAGTATGCTGTAGTCTATTAAAATTCCAAGTGTATCATGTCTTTAAAAACCATGTATGTACCTTAATTTTAAAATACTTTATTGCTAAAAAATGGTAACCATCACCTGAGCTATCAGCGAGTCATTATCACATCACAGATCACCATAAGAATGACAAAGTTGGAAATACTGTATTACCAAAATGTGACAGAGACACAGAGTAAGCAAATACTGTTGGAAAAGTTGCTGACAGACCTGCTCAAAACAGCGTTGCCACAAACCTTCAATTGTAAGAAATGCACTATCACCAAAGCACAATAAAGTGAAGTGCCATAAAACAAGGTACGCCTGCATTCCAGTTAACATGAGGGTTGGTAATAATCGTTTCCTAGTACTTGCAGAGTATTCCATCAACCTCTTACAGTTAGATGACAAAACATTCAGCAATGTCAACAATAAATAAAAACTTTTCTAAGAACACGAGAGGAAGGTGAGGAACAGGGAGAAATGTTGCCAACTGCTTTCCTTTTAGACCAATAACTGTAATAAAATAAATGATAAACTGTCATAAAAAACTAACCTCATAAAAAAATTTTTTTTAAAGATTTGATTTATTTGACAGAGAGACACAGCGAGAGAGGGAACACAAGCAGGGGGAGTGGGAGAGGGAGAAGCAGGCTTCGCGCTGAGCAGGGAGCCCGATGCGGGGCTCGATCCCACAACCCTGAGCCGAAGGCCAGGAGCCCCTTATTTAAGATATTTTGACTTGTTTTTAGAAAAAAATTTTTGGGGGCGCCTGGGTGGCTCAGTTGTTAAGCATCTGCCTTCGGCTGATCCCAGGGTTCTGGGATCGAGTCCCGCATCGGGGTCCCTGCTCCGTGGGAAGCCTGCTTCTCCCTCTCCCACTCTCCCTGCTTGTGTTCCCTCTCCCGCTGTGTCTCTCTGTCAAATAAATAAAACATCTTTAAAAAAAAAAAAAAAACAGAATTCACTAGCAATGATTTGTTCTGGAAGACAATTTTCCAAGCAGCTAATGAGGATTTACTGACACAGCTATGCTATAGTGAAACAAGCTCTAGATCTGAAATCAGAAGCTCTGGATTCAGTCTAGGTCTGACAATTAGTGACTATGTGAAATGAGTCAGAGACATCTTCAGCTGTAAAATGGGAACAACATCTATCTTCTATGGTTTCCCTGGAAGACGGAATGACAAACCACATTTTGAAACCACTTTGAAAACCACAAACTGTTGTATCAAAGTAAGGCTTTATCATCATTCCTGAGAAGCAGGGATAAATCACTGTACATCTGTATATTAACAATCCCAGAAAAGTAGTGAGTCAGGAAAAAAACTGAACACTTCAATTTTAATTTCACAGTCCACACGAATGCAAAAAGCTTTACTCTGTCCAGCAATAAGTAACTCAAATAAGTCTCCCCTTGTACCTAATGGCCACAATTTTCTAAAAATAACTGATTTTTCATGCTTTAGTTGGTTTGGGAAATTAAGATCTCCTGTACCATACACAGGAGAGGATTCAAACACTATGTTCAAGAAGGACTAGCTGTGTGGCCGGGATGCAGTTTTTTTTTTTTTTTTCTTTTTTTAAATTTATTTGACACAGAGAGAGACAGCGAGAGAGGGAACACAAGCAGGGGGAGTGGGAGAGGGAGAAGCAGGCTTCCCGCGGAGCGAGGAGCCCGATGCGGGGCTCGATCCCAGGACCCTGAGATCATGACCTGAGCCGAAGGCAGACGCTCAACGACTGAGCCACCCAGGCGCCCCCGGGATGCAGTTTTTAAGATCACCCTTCAAGCCTTTTCCTTTAGGTGTTAAGATTACACAGAGACTTCTGTGAGCAGAACGCAACATGCGCCACGAGAGATGCTCAGAATCACATCCGACAACTGTCTCTATGAGTGGTCCCGGTAATTAACGTGGATCGCTGAAACTGGAGACTAGGTTTACAATACCCACGGCTGTCCTGGGCTATACACTGAAGAAACTACAGCAGCAGGTCAACACTCACTCAATGACTCTTTAAAAAGTCTGTCTACACAAATCTTAGCAGCAGTGCTGGCAACGATCTTTTCATACTAAGTATGAGGAGCAGTGTCTGAGTTCTGACATTTAAAAAACAAAGCCGAAGCAAACGCAAAGCGGGAGAAAGGTGTTCAACAGAGCACCAGCAGCAAGGCTTTGTACGACCCGAGGCACGTGAGAGCTCGCTGGGGCAGCCTCTTGCCCTAGGCAAGGAGATGCTTACAAGAACCTTTTTACGGTACTAGAGGGTTCGGTCCCGAACTGCTCCGCCCGATCCATGAGTCAGCAGCCGGGAGAGAAGAAAGAAACTGCAGGAGCAAAGAGAAGACGCCCCCTCCCTCCTTCCTTTCGGTCTGGGCAACGATAGCTGTATAGCCCGGAGCAAAAAGGCACTGGCGTCACGGCCCCACACGTCCGGGGGCTAGTCGCCAGGGACAAGGGCAGAGCGATTTCGGTGTCGCGCAGGTGGAGGACTGAGGCAAGGGCGACTAAGGCGGGACGGAGCCGGGGTTGAGTGGGCACGTACCAGAGGTCAGAGCGTGGGTGATGGCGGTGCCCTGGCCGTCCGCAGCGCTCGGCAAGAGCAGCATGATGGCGCCGGGACCAGCCCCGCTGGCGCAGCGGTTCGCGTCCCGGGCGGAGGGCGCTCAGCGTCCCCTCCAGCTCTACCTCTCGGTCCGAGCCTCGCGCCTTGGCTCTACGACGCCCAGGAACCGGCGCATGGAGACGACCAATAACTACTTCCGGGATGGATCTTTCGCGGTGCGGAGGCCAATTCCACCCTCACACACCGCGCCAACGTGTGCGGCAGCCTAGTTCCGCTGCTGACTCAGATCCGGTTGGGGACCGACTCTCACAAAAGAAAGGTTCCTAGACTCCTCAGTTCCCCGGCGAAAAGGATTTTTTTTCTCCAACAGGTGCTACTCGTGGAGCATAATTTTCCGAAGCAGCTCTTACAATGTTCTTTTTATTTTTAAATTACTACTAGCCCGAGCCTAACCGCTGATTTTTCCAGTAGCTCTACTAGTACAAATAAAAAAATGAAAATATATGTATGTATTAGTATTGAGAATAATTATTGTAGTCTATGTGTATCTATAATTTTGTACATAGATCTGTAATATATTTGCGTTTACCTAATTAATAATGTCAACTAATATTTGTTGCGATATTATTAATTTACCCGCGTTGTCTCATTTAATCCTCATGACATTTGGAGAAGACCAACTCCTCAGTGTTAAGATTCTATTCCAAGGCCAGCAATCTCTTTACCCTGCTCTAAAAGCATGAACTTGTTTGTTTCGCCCCCAAGATATTACCAATTACAGGATTCTGGAACTTAGTTATTTAATGTATAATAAAATCAATTGTACTCCTACTATGATTCCTCCTAGGATTGAGGTCAAATGCAAAAACTAGCAAAAAGGAAACCAGTGGATAAAGATTCACCCCTCTCTCCCACCCCCTCCAGCCCTGCAGCAGTATCTGGAATAGGTTGAGCAAAATGAAAGACTTGAAGTTAGAGAATTAGTCTCTATGAATTACATTTTCACTGTAAAATAAGTTGAATGGGCCTCCTATCTACCACATGACAAAACTGTCACTTCAAAATTGACATTTCTTATTTTTATTTTTTAAGATTTTTATTTATTTGCGAGAGAGAGAGAATGAGAGACAGAGAGCATGAGAGGGAGGAGGGTCAGAGGGAGAAGCAGATTCCCTGCCGAGCAGGGAGCCCGATGCGGGACCCGATCCCGGGACTCCAGGATCATGACCTGAGCCGAAGGCAGTCGCTTAACCAACTGAGCCACCCAGGCGCCCTCAAGATTTTATTTACTTATTTGAAAGAGCGAGTTGGCAGAGCCTGAAGAGGGGCTCCATGCGGGGCTGGATCTCAGGAGCCTGAGATCGTGACCTGAGCCAAAATCAAGAGTCAGACCTCGGCTCAACCAACTTAGCCACCCAGGCGCCCCCATTGCCCATTTTTTAAAATGGGGCTGTTTTCCTCCAGTCCTAGTTCTTCATATATTCGAGATATTAATCCGTTATCGGATTTATGACATGCAAATACTTTCTCCCACCCTGCAGGTTACGTTTTCACTCTATTCACTGTGTCAGGCTTTTCCTTTCTAAATTTACAGTTGTTTCCTAACTACGCACTTCTGGTCATCACCTAAACTAATTTCTTTCAAAACCTGCTCTTTTCCCCAACTCCGCCGTACCTGAGGATGGTTCCCACCGCTCCTCTTTGCCAGGAGGTTCGAAAATTGAAACTTTATCTCATCTCACGCTGACATCAAATTAATGAACTTCTATTTACCTCCCTCTATTTGTAGATCTAGCTAGTACTTGCTGCTTATTTAATACGCCAAATACTTTGAAAACACTGTTATTTACTGTCTCGACAATGCTATGAGATGAAGCATAAACTAGGGTACAGGAGTTACCCGAGAGTGCACAGGGAAGACATGACTAAATAAGGATTTAAACTCAGCGACGCAGCCAGGGTGGGTCGCGGAATCCGTTGCTCAGGGCAAGTCTCCCTGGTGAGGGGCCAGGGCCGACCCACGTTCGGTTCCCGCCGGGAACTCCTCGCACTCGGCGTAACTGCGAGGAGGACGCCAGCGCGGGGGCCCCAGCCCCCTCTTCCGGTTCTCGTGCGCAGACCAAACGGGTCCGCAGAGCTCGGCTTACTTCCGGCGAGGAAAGGAAAGAGCGGCACCACCGGAAGCGGCCGAGGTGCTGTGTAATCAGTAGGGAGTTGAGGCACTCGGAGCGTCTAAAATGCCGGATTACCTCGGTGCCGATCAGCGGAAAACCAAAGAGGAAGAGAAGGACGACAAGCCCATCCGAGGTCAGTTGACAGAGGCTGGCGGTCCGGGCCGGAGCAGAACCAGGCTTGGCCCGGGAGGGGAGGCTGGATTCCCTGCTCGCCACTCGGCGCTGTGTCCCTTTTGTGCCCCTGATGATATAGTGGGTGGCGGCAGCCGGCTTAGCCTGCCTGCCTGCTCTCTGCCCCTCATGCTGCGCCTAGTTCTGTGTTCATCTCCCGCCGATCGAGGTTTTTGTTCATACTCAGCTGTCAGGTCTTGAGGAGGTCACGCACCCCGCTTGGCCTTGCAGGCCTTGAAAAGTGTCCCCGCCTGGCGGTGCTTGGTCACCTGGATCCTCTCTCCTGTCCCTCCTCCCCTTCTAGTGGGACGGCTTGGTGCTATCCCTGTGTAGCCGGGATCCTGAGACGTAGTTTTCTTTAAAAAAAAAAAAATAAATAATAACAACCTTCCTTTGCTTAATTTATTCATATGGTTCAAAACACTAAAATCATAAAAAAAGATACATTGAAAGGTGTCTCACCCTTGACCCCAGCCATCCATTATCCACCGAGGCAACTCGTTTTGCCATTTCGCCTTATCTTTCTAGACATTTTCTGTGCATAAACAAGCGTTTATTTATCTATTTTTACATAAACGGAGCATATTGTACCTCTTGCTTTTTTCCCATCTTCATGTGTCTTAGGGATAAGTTCATATCGTTATATAAAGGGTCCGTGCTGTCTGCCTGTCTCTGCATCTGCATAGTATCCCACTTTATTGGGGGAGCAGTAATGTATATAATTAATCCTTATTGATGCACATTTAGATTTCTTCCAATCTGACCGCCATTCTAGAGCGACGAATAACCTTGTTCCTATAACTTTTATCCCAGGCGCAAACACAAGCTGTAGGGTGAATTTTAGAAATGGAGTTGTAATTTTGATAATGCGAAATTACTCTCTGTAGAGACTATACCATTTGACACTCTGCCCACAGTGCAGGAGATAATGCACACCCAGTTTACCTTTCTTCCCCTTTTAGTCTCATCCTTATGCTGTTTTCTTCTTTGGTTCCTTACAGACTATTTAAAAAATTTTTGCATTGTTTTTTTTCCTTTCTTTTCTCTTATTCTTCCCTTCCTAAACAACTTCAACCTCTCCTAGCACTGTTTTCTTTTCCATTTCCACCTCCCTGCCAAAGAAAGAAATTTTCTCTCTACTTTGATCCCACACTCTACTCTTTGCCTTGGAAGTATTTTAGGATACAGCTCAGAGCTACTCAGGCACCTGGTGGAAAACTTACAGAGATTTTACATTTCATCCGTGTATTTCTCCGGGTGGGTTATCATTCTGCAAATGTATTATTAAATTTATCCCTTGCATATAGTTAGGACTAATGTGTATAGAATTTTATGTGCTGCTTCATCCATATCTGATTTGGTCTTTGTAGCAACATTGTGAGGGTAAGATGAGTGTTATCTCTGTTTCTGAGATGACAGAACTGATGCTTAGATTAAGTGGTTTTTCCAACATTACTTAGCAAATGCATGACTTGCTGGGACTTTGCTAGTGCCCGGGTTGTTCTGATTCTCAAACTGTTCTTTGGGCTCCCTGTTCTTTTTGTGTCACAGCACTTTGAGACTCTTTGGCATTTATGTTACACAGTTGGTAAACATCTGCCTTCACACAATTAGATAAAAGTTCCTTGAGTCCAGGAACTTTTTGTTGGTTGTATTTATATCATTACATCTTTGCATAATTTTTCTCACTCAATTAATGCAATTTAAATTGAACAGAAAAGAATTGCTAGCTCTAGTTTTCTCTTTTTGAATCTAATATATTATCTTTCTTATTTTAGCTCTGGATGAGGGGGATATTGCCTTGCTGAAAACTTATGTAAGTCTTTTCAGTGTCTACCAAATACAGGTGTTTTATGTTGAAATAAGAACTATTGTTGGTATTATCCTTCCAAAATAATTAAGAAGAGTATGTCTAGCAGTTTATAGTAATCCTCACTGAAAAAAGTTAATGTATCACAGTTTCTCTCTAGATTAGATCAGAGAGTAAATATTCAGCATGTCAAAGCTGGTACATTTTTTTTTATACTATTTGTAATTAAGTGTGGTACTATATTGAAAGATACTTGAAATAATTTACACAAATGTGTATTATATTTAAAATGTATGTAACTGAATTAGAGATGAAAAGTTTTAGTGCATAGAAATGGGCTTGTAGTTTTGGTTAATTTCAGGTATGATTTTCATTGGTTAGCTTCCATAATGATGTGTTGTTTGGGGGAAAATACTGGTTTAGGAATACTTCTGAAATATAACGCTCTCTCTCTACTTCCATTTCACAAGCTTTGGGTCAATAATAGCTATTAAGATTATAACTGTTAAAGTTTCTGTCTGCAGTTTAATGAATTGTTGATGTCTTAATGTTCTAATTAAAGTGATCTTTATCTCCTAGGGTCAAAGCACTTACTCTAGGCAGATAAAGCAGGTTGAAGATGACATTCAGCAACTTCTCAAGAAAATTAATGAGCTCACTGGTATATACTTCTTCATTCTTGTCTCCTCTCTTTAAATGTCATGTGTTAATTATATCAAAAGAATTTAACTACAAGACTTCCTCTTTCATGAATTACAGATTAAAAAAATTATTATCCTCGTATCTGTTAAGAAATTAGATCTCCTTCGCTCTCAAATAAATAAATAGAATCTAGGGGCACCTGGGTGGCTCAGATGGTTAAGCGTCTGCCTTTGGCTCAGGTCATGATCCCAGGGTCCTGGGATCGAGGTTTGTGTCCGGCTCCTGGCTCGGTGGGGAGCCTGCTTCTCCCTCTCCCTCTGCCTCTCCCCCTGCTCATGCTCTCTCTTTCTCTCTGTATCTCTGTGTCTCAAATGAATAAATAAAACCTTAAATAAATAAATAAATAAATAAAATCTAAATTAAAAAAAGAAATTAGATCTCCTTTAATAATCTTTCACTACCTTTTACAACCAAGTCCAGTGCTTAAGCAGTTAAGCAACATCATCCTTTAAGCAAATGTTCTGTTGGTCAGAGCCAAGTTCAATAAACTCTAATAAACAAGTAGAAATTTCTTAGTGAATAAAAATATGGTCTCCCCTGGTATTGCTTGAAGTAAGTGGGCTATTGCCTAGTAGTTGGAAACTTTTCTTCTCAGTAATTTGAGTGGTGACGTTTTACAGTATTTGACCTGCACAAATCTGTGAAATATGGTGTTGAATTTTGGCTTGTGATTACTTCAGGGCAGCGGTTTTCAAATGGGGTGATTCTGCCTCGGTGCCCCCACCGCCCAGAACATTTGGCAGTGATGAGAGATGCTCTTGATGCTTATGACTTGAGGGGGAGGTGGTGCTGGTGGCATCTAGTGGCTAACGGCCAGGAATGCTGCCTACTGCACGAAAATGCACAGGACACCCCCTACAACAAATTATGCCATCCAAAATGTCAGTAGTGCTGAGCTTGAGAACACCCGCTTGCGGTTGATACGTTACATTTCTGTGAATTTTGTTCTCTTTCTTTACGTAGGTATTAAAGAGTCGGATACTGGCCTGGCCCCACCAGCACTCTGGGATTTGGCTGCAGATAAGCAAACACTGCAGAGTGAACAGCCTTTGCAGGTTGCGAGGTATGCATAGAACTCTGGAAATTTATTTTTATCTGTACTTTTAAGCACTTTTTAGAATCTAGGGTATACTCAATAGTTCATAAAAATTTTTTATTCCTAATTCGAAGTAAACAAAGCTTTCTATGGAAGTATCTGGGATTAAATTTTATGACTTCAACAATTATTCAAGAAGTAGGTGAAGACATAATCATATAAAAAAATCAGAAGATCCAAATGTACAAAAAAGATCAGGTGAAGATAGGGAAACCTTCCTTCACATCTTTGCTGTCCCCTTCCTCAGCTGTAACTGAAAATAGTTTGGTCCTCTTAGTCCACCTTTGTATCTTCATATATATATTTGCATGCAAAGAAACATATCCTGAATTTTTTTTTAGTACTTCCTTTTTCTTCTTTTTCTTGCCGTAGATTCTGGTTTATTTACAATTTGGTTACTGTACATGATACTACATTGAATGTTGATGTTATATATTTCTGTGTGTGTGTACATTTCTGTAGTATAGCTTACTAGCAGTGCAATTGGGAGGTCAAAGGCATTTACAGTTCTGAAAATCTGGGAAAAGGCAGTTTGACCGGTTTACACTCCTCAACATGAGGCTTTGAAGCGAATACCTGTTTTCCTGATGAGTATAAGATATGTGATCATCTGTTTTTACACTTTTACCATTTTGGGGGAAAAAAACCCTCACTTTAATTTGCATTATGCTGATTACTAGTATGACAGCTTCTTATACTTACTAAACATTTGTATTTCTGTGTCCATTCATGTTCTGTTCTGTTGGGTTGTTTCTTTGAATTTTTAGGAGCACTTTATATATTATGCCTATTAATCTTTTCTTCAATATGCTACACATATTTTTTCCCATTCTGTCACTTGACTTTTAACTCTTTGGTACCTTTTGTTGTACTGATGTTTAAAATTTTTAGGAGGTTAATAAAATACATAAATGTTTTCACTATACCTTTTGGGTTTGATTGTTGCTCAAGAAGCCTTAGCTCAATCCAAGATTATATTCTCCTGTATTTTATTCTAATAGTTGAAAATTTTGTTTCAATTTTAGCCTCTTTACTCCAGCTTATTTTACTACAGATTATTTTTCCTTTCCTCTTTTCCTTCCTCCCTCACTCCCTTTTTTCAGTCTCTCCTTTCCATTTATTGGTTTATTTTTCAGTTTTATCATGGTTTTTAAAGAGTTAAATAGTTCTAGGACAATAGTTGTCTTTCCCTATTTCTCTTCCCTAGAGACACCTATATTCAAATTTTTTAACTGGTTGTTTGGTTTCTGCCTTCATGATTCTTACGGATGTAATTCTTGTATATTATAGATTGCATCTTCTTGTTTTTTTAGTTTTTAGGTATTATCTGTTGGCTTGAGGATTTTGTTTTGTTTCCTCTGCCTTCATCCCCAAGACATACCTTTCCTATTCCTACATCCTCCTAATGTAATTACATTAAAATTTTGGTTAGATCAGTAGTCATTGTTTTCCTAACTGTGGCTAAGTAGTGCTATTCACAAAGAGGCAAGTAGTAAATGGTGATTACTTTTTCTTTCTCGTACCATTTTTTGTTTTCCTTATCATAATTGTCTTGTTTTCTCATTTGCCCGGTTTTCTCTGTATGTAAAAACTCAACCCTCCAGTTTTTCCTGATTGTGTAAATTGCTCTTCAGATGCATTAGGTCCATCAGGTTTTTTCTCACGCGCACCTCAGGTGCGCTGTGCCCCGGGTGCTCTCGGGTCCATCCTCCTAAAGAAGTCTTTCCCAGCACTTGCCTACCTGCTTCGGTTTGCACCGTGGCCCTTTGCACCTGCTAAATCACAACCATCCTGTGACCTCTGACCCTGCAGGTTCCCTTGGCCTCTCCTGTTGCTTGCGTACCATGAGTTTCTCTTGTTGGGTTACTTACACCCGCATTAGGTGTAAGTATTAGCTCTCTGGTAGCTTCCTGAAAGAAGTGAGTTGGGAGGCAGTATTTTGAGACCACGTGTGTCTGAAAATGTCTCGGTAGAAAGTTCCTTCTTCAGAATTTTGAAGGCAGTGTTCCATGGTCTTCCACCTCCCGGGGTTGTTGGTCCGAAGCTCTTCCGATTCCCAGTCCTGTATCTGTGACCTGTTTTTCATCTGGAAGTTGTAGGGTCTCCTCGTTCTCATGATTTTGAGATTTCATGATGACATGCCTCAGTATTGGGGGATTTTCACCCACGGTGCTGGGCTCTCCTGGCCTTCACTGTGGCAGTTTTTCTTGAAATTATGTGTTAATAATTTCTTTCTATTTTCTTGGTCCTCTTTTCCAGGCTTGTATTACTTGGATCTTGGGCCTCCTGGATATCTCTGCTAATATGCTATTCTTTCCTGTGTGGGGTTTTGTTTTGTTTTGTTTTGGTCTTTTTGCTCTACTTTTTGTGAGATTTTCTTAACTTTAAGTCCTTTTATTGATTTTTGTTCCTTTCTGTGTTTCTCTTCTCAAGCTTTTAATTTCTAAGAGCTCTTTATTCTTTCAACATATGTGTTTTGTTGGTTTTTGGAATGTCCTTTTTTTTTTTTAAGATTTTATTTATTTGACAGAGAGAGAGATAGTGAGAGTAGGAACACAAGCAGGGGGAGTGGGAGAGGGAGAAGCAGGCTTCCCCTGGAGCAGGGAGCCTGATGTGGGGCTTGATCCCAGGACGCTGGGATCATGACCTGAGCTGAAGGCAGACACTTAACGACTGAGCCACCCAGGCACCCTGAATGTGTCCTCTATTTTCGAATCATGGTTGTAATATGTTCTCATCTCTAAGGAAATTAATGATGACTGCAAGGTTTCTACTTCATCCAAGATGCTTTTTTTCCCTTCGCTTGTTTGGTGTCCCATCTTTTGTGCTTGATGTCTGGTAAATCGTACTTTGGTTTTAGTTGGAGACTTAAGAGCTGAGAGAAACTCTGCTTCATTCTGGAAGTTGACATCCTTACATATATATATACTTTTTCAGCTTTAGATTTGAAAGATCTAAACACTGTGCAGACAGTGTTGACATGGTTTGTCAGAGAAAGTAGTAAGAGGTACTTTCTATGTAATCCTCCCTGGTAGACCTTGGCTGGTAACAGAAAACAGTCCTGTCAGTAGCATGGAGGACATTAGGAGAAGGAAGGGAAAAATGCGGCGGCGGGGAATTGGAGGGAGAGTTGAACCATGAGAGACTATGGACTCTGAGAAACAAACAGGGTTTTAGAGGGGAGGGAGGAGGGGGGAATGGTTAGCCTGGTGATGGGTATTAAGGAGGGCATGTACTGCATGGAGCACTGGGTGTTAATGGATTGTGGATCACCACATCGAAAACCAATGATGTTTTGTATGGTGACTAACATAACATAATAAAATTTAAAAAAAAAAAAAGAAAGAAAACGGTCCTGTCACACAGTTATGTTGTGGGGATAAAGCATTCTTTTTTTTTTTTCTTTTAAGATTTTATTTATTTGAGAGAGACACAGAGACAGGAAGAGAGCACGAATAGGGAGAGGGAGAAGCAGGTTCCCCACTGAGCAAGGAGCCTGATAGGGGACTTGATCCCAGGACCCTGGGATCATGACCTGAGCCGAAGGCAGACGCTTAACCAACTGAGCCACCCAGGCACCCTGGGGACAAAGCATTCTTGAGCTTACTTTGGGATCTACCTTTATGTACACTCCAGACTATTTTGTATTTCCCCATATAATTGCTACAGCTTATGACATGGATTTTTTCTTAAGTGAGTTCTCTTCTTTGTTTTCCTTCCATCAAAGAGTAAAGGCAGTGGACTACTTTTTACTGTGATGTACATGGTATTACAAATTTGCCTTCACCATGTTACACATAAAAAGAACACATTTGAGTTAAAAATAGCAACAATGATAAATCATGGATTTGAAGTATAAACTCAGGAAAGAATGTAAACACATTTATTACTTAACTTGATGTAAGACAAGATGATCATCTTCCTAAAGGGAAAATAAAAAGGAGAGTAACTTAAGATATAGAGGAGTATCACTAATGAATGTACTTAAGAAAATCAAGAGATTGGGGCGCCTGGGTGGCTCAGTCGGTTAAGCGTCTGCCTTTGGCTCAGGTCCTGATCCTGGGGTGCTGGGATCGAGCCCTGCATAGCGCTCCCTGCTCAGCCTCTCCTCTCCCTGCTCGTGTTCTTTCTCCCTGTCTCTGTGTCTCAAATAAATAAATAAAATCTTTAAAAAAAAAATTAAGAAATTAGAGAACTTCTTAATGATGAAATATTTGGGTTTAACTTTCTAGGGGAATGTATCTTTTGAAAATTTTACAGCTTAGCTAATTTGAGTGGACCCTTGGGTTTCTATAGTAAAGGATCTTTAGCAGTGACCTAATTTCTGCAGTTCTAGTTTATACCTGCTCGTTAGTATACTGCTTGCCCAGGAGAGAATCTAGTTACTTGAATTCATTATTAGTGGTTTAGGTTCCTTACTCTAATCAAGCCTTTTGCTGTGTTAGGTGTACGAAGATAATCAATGCTGATTCGGAGGACCCAAAGTACATTATCAATGTGAAGCAGTTTGCCAAGTTTGTGGTGGACCTCAGTGATCAGGTAGCACCTACTGACATTGAAGAAGGGATGAGAGTTGGGTAAGACTATTTTACAGTAAATACTCCTCTTTCATTAAAGATACTGTGTCACATTCACATCCTTGGCTTTCTTTGGAATGAATGAACTGGGTGCCGTAGAATAACGAAGAAATGCTCTGTAGTAGAGTAGTACAGTTGAACATCCTTTCTTCTATATCTGCTGCTTTCTCCTACCCCACTAGGGCTTTTTGTGAATGGCTTTACATGTCATACTCAAGTGCAGGATTTGAGAGTTGAGTTTGACGGTCTATTTAAGGTAACATGGTGTGAGTGGAGGAAGCACTTGCTCTAGGATAGTTAGGATTAAGTAAGTTAATGTATATACAATGCATGATAATTAGTACATTTTTTGAATGTGTTGAGTGAGGATCTTTTTTGTCTCCTTAGGGTGGACAGAAATAAGTATCAGATTCACATTCCGCTGCCTCCCAAGATTGACCCAACAGTTACCATGATGCAGGTAAGAAAATATGGGAGGGAAAAGGAGTGGCATGACTTTGAATACAATTGCGTCCATCTCAAAGAATTTTGAAACTTTGACTTGTAAACTATCAATATGTGGGCACATACTGAAGAATTACAAAAATGTTTTAAACAATTTTTCAGATGAGAATGTTTTTATCAGTCTTTTTATTGGTTTGTCTCTTCCACTTAGTGTCATAGCAGGTGGTATTGCGAGTGGTTCTAGGACACTGGACAGTGTATTCCATTTTTATGGAATTCTTATTTGCTGTGAGTCTGATTTTTCTTTTAGGGTATTGGGTGTGCTCTACTGGATAGAACATTTGAACTCGTATTCAAAAGTCTGTGGCTATATGTTACACGTTTTCATTCTTCTTTTAGGTGGAAGAAAAACCTGATGTCACATACAGTGATGTGGGTGGCTGTAAGGAACAGATCGAGAAACTTCGAGAAGTAGTAGAAACGCCATTACTTCATGTAAGTGGCTGAGTCTGTGCGCTAGTTACCTGTCATTAGATAGCTTTAAAAATTTTATATTTTCTTTAGTGAAAACTTTTGAGGTGGTGTGGTGAGTTGGTACGTTCCAGGAGAGAAGAGGAAGCAAAAGGATTGATTGGTCAGACCTATTCAAAAACAGATCTGCTATCTTGAGTGACAGAGGAAGTTGAGATATAACCTTTAGCAATATGTTAAATTTGTTATAAGTTATTGTAGAAGAAACCACGTGTTTTAATGATACCAAGAGGATGTAGGCTTAAATTGAGTCAAATTAAGCTTGGGAGGATAATGGAAAACTAGGATAATACTCTTGTTTTTTAAAACACCTTTTTTTTTAAATCAGTGGGAAAATGTTTTGTTAAGCCTGGGTAAGAGAAACACCTTTGAAAGCCATTCGTTATTACGTGTCTTAGAATAAGCGAAATTCTTATTTAGATCAAGTATATAGGTTGTGCACTTAATAGTTTTGGTTTCAATATCATGATATTTACAGATATGAAACAGAAGTAGTTCTGTGTTTATTGCATGGAAGTGGTAAGTGTAAAAATCATGTCTCCCACCACAGCCAGAGAGGTTTGTTAACCTTGGCATTGAGCCTCCCAAGGGTGTGCTGCTCTTTGGTCCGCCGGGCACAGGCAAGACCCTCTGTGCTCGGGCAGTTGCCAACAGGACTGACGCTTGCTTCATTCGAGTTATTGGATCTGAGCTTGTACAGAAGTACGTCGGTGAGGTAAAGTACACTGATCAGAATCAAATCGTATGTAGCCCTGTGAAAACAGTTCCATATTGAAGGATCGAGACTTGAAATTTCTTGACTGATGGATTGTAATTCGTAGTTCAGAAGCCGCCGGCCTTCCCTTGGTCACTGGAAACAAACAACTGCCTACAACTTTTAATCATTATGCTCCCTCTTCAAAAGGATGAGCTTTTCTACAGATTTGGTTTCTAAGACCCCAGAAATACAGTGAATGCATTCAAAAGGGTACTTTCATTTCAGGGGCAGCGTTTCATCTCCTATTGAGAAAGAGAACATAATCGTCTGTATACGTGCGAGCGTACACACACATGCACGCACGTATACATTTGATGTATTTTCTCATTAGAGTTAAGCCTGGGGCTGTGTATATCACATCTGAAACATTAATGATTAGTATACTTAGAGTAAGACTTAGTAAAGGAGCAGCATGAGTTAAGATATGCTTCTGGTCCTTGATCAAAACTTAAAAAGCAGGGGCGCCTGGGTGGCTCAGTCAGTTAAGCATCTGCCTTCGGTTCAGGTCATGGTCCCAAAGTCCTGGGATTGAGCCCCGCATCGGGCTCCTTGCTCAGTGGGGAGCCTGCTTCTCTCTCTGCTGCTCCCCCTGCTTGTTCTCTCTCTCTGTCCCTCTATCAAATAAATAAAATCTTCAAGAAAAAAAAACTTACAAAGCAAAATCGGTGATCAGAAATGCCAAGTGATAAATCAGATGCTTGCTTTCATTTCCTCAATTTTAACTGATTGAAATGGTGCCTTTATTCAAGTGTTCATTTGATCTCTTCAGGTCTTGAAGTATTGGCTATTTAATAGATATAGAATCGTGAAATTAATACTGTTTTGAGGCTAATGAGATTAATTTGATGGAATAGGTAACAAACTTGTTTTTTTGAAAAAGCTTTAGGTATTATTAATACTTGAGAATACTGTTAGGAATATTGAAAAGTTTGAAGCATAGCTTCTTCTTGTGTTCAAAAAATGTTTTAAACCAACTCTGAATTATTTCTCTCATTAGGGGGCTCGAATGGTTCGTGAGCTCTTTGAAATGGCCAGAACAAAAAAAGCCTGCCTTATCTTCTTTGATGAAATTGATGCTATTGGAGGTATGAGTGGTATTTTAGAGAACTACTTTAGGATTGTTCTTTTTTTTCTTAAGATTTTGAGTTTTAGTTCTCTTCAATTTTTCCATCGTTCAGTGATTTTTTTTAAATTACATTATTATATTATTCTTATTTTTTATTATTGGTTTTCATGAGCCTTCTAAAGTAATATGTGTAGAGTTCTCTTGATATGTTAATCTTGTACAGAATTCTAATTCCAACTCTTCTTTCTGTGAGCTCTGGCATTTCTGAGCTATAGATCCAATAAACAATAGAGATACACTGTAAAGGAAAAAAGAAATATTATAGAGCATTGCTATTTCTCAAAGTCTTTATCTTTGTACTTTCCTAATTTCATTCACATGACACATGTTTTCACACTTTAATAACTCCTAACTTGGGGTATAGCTTCACTTGATGTAATAAGAAAGCATTGGGGCATAATTTAGTTGGTGGGGTTTTTCATAAAGTGTACATAAAATAATGTTATTGTTGGCTTCATAGATTTGATGAAATACAGTATTAGCTGTGCGATCTAGACAGGTTATTCCAACTCTGAGCCTCTGTTCACTTACCTTATAAAGGGAATGATAATTCCTGCCTTGTTTATTTCATGGGTTTTAGAGAGATTTAAAATAAGTCATAAGGGTGTTTGGGTGGCTTAGTTGGTTAAGCATCCAACTCTTGATCTCAGTTCAGGTCTTGATCTCAGGGTTGTGAGTTCAAGCCTCACATTGGGCTCCACGCTGGGGTAGAGCCTACCTAAAAAAAAAGTTAAGTAATAAATGAGACCTTGAAAACTCAACTGTTCCGTAGGTCTGGACTATTGTAACAGTTATGAGAGTAATAATTCATTTATTTTTAGGAGAGGGGAGGGGCAGAGGGAGAGGGAGACCGACACAGGGCTCAGTATCACACCCCTGAGATCATGACCTGAGCCAAAATCAAGAGTTGGACGCTCAACTGACTGAGCCATCCAGGCGCCCCGGGAGTAATAATTCTTAATAGCTCGAGAGATGTCATATGTTCAGTTAATGAACTTAGTGACAAAAATGACTTGAAAACATAGTGCACCCCGTAATGTTCTTTGGGGACTGCAGTTAGGTTACCTAGGGTCTTGCTTTTAGACTGGATGGGTGTTGTTGGGTTTGGACATTCTGTGGTTAATGTCTTGGATGGACATAATGTGTGACCACAGTGTATCGATGTCATGTTGTGACTCTGAAGTTATTTGTATGGTATCTTTGGAATAAGCCTTATGATGACGTCAGGATGCTCTGAAGCTGTGGCTTCCCAAGTACACTGTGTATAAAGTAGTATTAGGGTACGAGAAGACAATCTGGAATTTTTCTTTGTATTTTTAATAGCATTTAAAAATTTTCCAGGTTTTTTTTAATGTACATAATACATTAATATAACCATATGTATTTATACAACTTAAAAATGAAAATAGATGTTTGGAGGCCTTTTTTTTTTTTTTTTTTTTGCTATTTTGGTTGAAATGAGAGATTGACATTAAGCTAGAATATTCTAATACATCTAAACTAGTGTGATAGTAAGCTGTTACAGTTCTACTGTAATTTGGATTTAGCCATACTTTTAAGGAAAGTTTCTGAGAAACTTCGAGGAGTATGACCTTGTCTTACATACAGACACCACTGTAGCACGCAAGTCCGCATCTATTGCTGTTTCCTAGTCCAGATGTATATTGTGCTAAAAATGGAGGTGTTCTTGATTTAAAAAACAAAATTCCTAAAAGAGGTTTAAAAAGAATACTTTAAAAGGAGCCTTTGTTAAATAAATCTAGGAGGAGTCCTTTTGAAAGATTCACTTTCTAATCAGTTTTGTGTAAAGGAGGCTGTTCTTAGAGGATGCGCTTCACAAGGAGATGCCCGCTCGCGCTGGAGCACGTGACTTGAGCGGAGATTGTACTTTCGAGTTACTCATTGCGTGCTCCTGGGTGGACGCGAAGAGCTTATTTTTCCTTTTGTCTTTTCAGGGGCTCGTTTTGATGATGGTGCTGGAGGAGACAACGAAGTGCAGAGAACGATGCTGGAACTGATCAATCAGCTGGATGGTTTTGATCCTCGAGGTAACATTAAAGTGCTGATGGCCACTAACAGACCTGATACTTTGGATCCAGCACTGATGAGGCCAGGGAGATTGGACAGAAAGATTGAATTTAGCTTACCTGATCTGGAGGTGAGAAAATCATTTCATTTTAGAGAGGTCAAGAATTCCTTCGCTTGAAATTTTTTCCTCCCGTGATGTTTTTCCATTTTAATATTTATCAATTCCATTTTTAGGGTCGGACTCACATTTTTAAGATTCACGCTCGTTCAATGAGTGTTGAAAGAGATATCAGATTTGAGTTGTTAGCACGACTGTGTCCAAATAGCACTGGTAGGTTGAAAGGTCTTGTTTATTATGTTTGCTGGTCTGTCTTTTCAGGCTGCTTTAATAAGCCTGTTTTCTTTTTGTTTGAAAGGTGCTGAGATTAGAAGCGTCTGCACAGAAGCTGGTATGTTTGCCATCAGAGCACGGCGAAAAATTGCTACTGAAAAGGATTTCTTGGAGGCTGTAAATAAGGTCATTAAGTCTTACGCCAAATTCAGTGCTACTCCCCGCTATATGACATACAACTGATTCCCCGAAGGCTTTCATGAAAACACCTCTTTTCATTGGCATCCTAACTTTATTAAATAGACTTGTTAATAACCATTACACACACAAAAATAAAGCATTTCAAAATTGTATGTTTTCTTCAGATGTCTATTCTCTGTAGTACAATAAAAGGTGATATCTAATGTCATCAGGCAGATGTGATGTGTATTGTGTTTTGATCACTACTATTTAAGGGTCCCATATCACAAAGTGCTTGCTTAGACCATGTACATTCTAGGCGTATGCTGGCTGGGTGCCGATGGTATCCTCCCATCTGCCCAGTGAGGTGGAGCTAATGCATCTTGATGTAATGCATGCAAAAACTTTCCTACTTCTTATACTTGTAGCAGAGCTGGGATTCAAGTCCAAGTTTGTCAGCTCGGTACCTGTGTTCCTCACCTTCATGCTCTTCTGCCCCTCATCAAAACAGCCCATCTAGGCACAGGACCACGTGTTTTAATGTTTTTATATTTTTTTCCTACCACATTGACTAATAAAACTTTGACCAAACTCTTAAAAGTGGAAGAAGCATCTGATGTATTAGGCTTTGCTTTGTCATTTGAGTTGATTTCAAGTTAATCAAGAAGAATTAGTGACTTTAATGACCAGTGAAGTAGTAAAGCAGAAAGAAAAATATATACATAATATTCTAATTTAGAAAATCCAGAATTGGTTTCATACAGAGAAGTACTTATTTTCATTTTATAAATTAATGGTGTAAAATTTTGATAAAGCTCCTGTTAGACTTCTGGTGAAGCGAGGTATTTCTAAAAATAAAGTTGTATTGGGATCCTCAGCAGATCTCTAAAATTATTTCTTGTGCAGCCATCACCAGATCCCCTCCCACCTTGCACCACCGTTAGCCTCCCCGCCTAAATACTGAGATCCAAGCACAATAATGTTTTTATTGCAGTTCAGTATTCATAAATAAGTAATGCAAAATAGCAAGAACTGGATATGTTTTAATTCGCAGAAAAAAAAGTTGACAGCATAGAAAGTGCTTTAAATGTTGTATTGAAATATTTAACATGAAAGTTTTCAAAGAGAAGAACAAAAGCCCTTTGTTCATAAAATCCAACCAGTATGCTTTTCTTTCTTCATTTTTCTTTTTTGTGAAATGGATCAGAACAATTTTCCTAAGCCTGCCCTGGTCTTTCATGAGTTATGAAACAGAGCGAGCCCTTTCTAGGTGTTAGGCTAATAATAAAATATACTCAAATAAATGAAGATGTGTGTTTTTGTAACGTTTTAATAAACATAAGCATTTACGTCACACTCTTTGAAGTCTTCCCAGGTTTTTCAGAGAGCTACATAGTAGTATCATATGCACCGTGTGGGATTACTCAAACTGGCTCTGTTGAGCTCACTCAGGCCTAACATGGTGCAGGCTCTGGAGAGTCTTAACATCTCAGTTACATGATGAAAATCTAATGTCATACATCAAACTGACAATTATTTGAAGAATTTGGGTGTTTCTGTCCAATAGTATTAACCCTATCTAGATGAGCATCTTCGTACCCTATTTTAAAAGAGAATGAACACACATTCACCGGTAACCCCCTCCACCTAATCTATGCACATGTGTGTCCATATGCATGTGTTTGGACGCACATGTATGTTCTATATATATCAGGGTGCTGATAAGTCAGAATACAAAGAGTTGATGGCTTTAGAAAGATATGTCATGATCTGTAAAAAATACTTTCTATAAATGTTTTAAAAATGCGATTGGATTTATAAAAACTTAGTTTCCACAAAGCTCAGCCTTATCCGTTACATAAAGTGAAATGAAAAGCCTGGTATGCCTTTTTCTCAAAGGCAAGATAGATTTTTGAGATGCTCAAACTTGATTAAATCCAAGTCAGTAAGCCAGCCTACCTGCTACAATGCTAAGCTTTTGAACATTTTATTGTTGGGATTTGAGGGGTTTCAAAGCCCGTCTCATGCATTTTGGTTGGCTATATGGAGAATTAAGGCAGTACTTTTTACCAGTTCGCAAACCAACTCTTATCAACACTCAAACTATATTATCAAAAATCTAAACGTACTGAATCCTAAAAGCATTCCTGAAAGATACACTAAAATGGACCAACAGCATTTTTACACTCAAGGCACACACAGGCTCACACCAAAGACGTTTTATTTGATTTTAAAATTTAAATTGATCTCCTGTCTTTAAAGGGGCAAACATAATAGATAAAGCCTTCCCTACCATATACCCTCCCTTCCCTCTCCCTCAGCCTCTCATGAGGGCATATGCCACCCCACACCCCCCAAAACAAAAACACACCTACCCACTGCAGGGCAGGTTCTGTGTGTCTGTGACCCTCTCCTTCATACACGTGAGGGCAGACTCATTTTCTCAAAATGTCCCTTTGGAGGCAGGCACCTCCTTTCTCTGTTGAACAGTTAAGAACACAGGATCAAACCACATGGAATGGATATTTTAGATGTTACCTGAAAACTATAGAATGAGCTACTCCCAGGGCTTGCAGAGGATTCCTACCCTTTCTTCTCTGAGTCCCACTGCAGAGGAGACTGGCAGTTGGGATCCCACTATAAGCTGCCATACAATTATATAGAGTCAATGTCTGTGACATGAATTAGTTTCCCCGGGCCCTGGTTCGCAATTATTTTCAAACATACTCCGTCTACCCATGAGGCAGAAATCAACCACTGTTATATTGTGTAGGATTTTAGAAAGACAAAGGACTTCTCTATGTGGGACCCTTCCTGAAGACAGGGCTTTCCCATATTGCCTTAAAATAAGACTAGCCAAGTCCCGGTATCTATCATTGTGGATTATGCCCATTTTGACAGGGGCATTAAGACTGAATTTGAACCAGTGCTGAGAAACAGAGGAAGCATATATTAGTAGCTATTAAGGTCCAGAAAGAAGAACAGAGAGACATACTTAAAGTAAAAAAGGTCAGGAAATTTTCCACTATATTAAATAAAGTAAAACATTCCAACATAATTACATATAGATAAAACATTTTGAAATGTACTCTTACTTTCTCAGAGGCATGCTAAAACAAAAACAGATTTCCCTTCAGTAAGACTTAAGCGTTTTTTATGTACATGGTTAACAGAGAAGTTAAATACAGATCTGTTAGATACAGATAAATACTATTTTTGTACACTACTTTCAATCTACCAACAACTAGGGCGTGGATATCTACTATGTGTAAAGCACTTGTGGAAGAGGGGTGCTAAAGTAGATGCAGTGAAGTATTTTATAACATTGTTTAAAATCCTTAAGTTCTGCTTTAGTGGCTGAAATGGTGCAGGCCCTCTTACAAAAGTTTCCACTAAAGCTGAGCTTCTACAGCTAAGTGCTCTTTAAGAAGGCAGGCTGTATCAGGATGCAGATGCATCTGATCTTGTATGTGGTGATTGCAAACGAGGTAACTGGATGCGAATCTGATTGCACTCTAGATCTACATTAAGTACTGATTAGAAAGGAGGGGTCTACTTTGAATTAAATTAGTAAAGTCACTGAGAAACCCAATAGTTAAAGCAAACAAACCATAGGGTTTGGATGGAGTAGACCCATGCTAATGTAGTTCTTTCCTAGGATCTGACCACTTTTCTCCTGGCAGTGTTTTCTTCATGAAAACTAAAACAAGAAGTCAATAGGAAAACATACTTTAAAAACTGACAGTTAGGGGCACCTGGGTGGCTCGGTTAGGCATCTGTCTGCTTTGGCTCAGGTCATGATCCTGGGGTCCTGGGATTGAGCCCCGCATGGGGCTCCCTGCTGCAGTTAGAAACCTGCTTCTCTTTTTCCCTCTGCTCTTCCCCCCAGCTTGTGCTCTCACTCTCTCTCTCAAATAAATAAAATCTTTTTTTAAAAAACCTGATTATTAGGAAATCTCAGCAGAGGAGGCTTTAGGCATACTTGTGCTTTGATTTGGAATAAAGTGGTAGTTGGAACTACAAGAGTAAGACCTTTTGATGACAAATTGGCTTAAAGTTCTCCCCCACTCCTTTGGAACAACTATAAAGTGCTTGAAATAGGCATTTTACTCACGCAGAGGCTTAACTCTGGGTTTGATGAAGAATTAACTGATAACTCTTATGGACTTCCAAGGAAGATACTAAATTATACCTAGGAGTTACCTTTCTTAAATACATGGCCTTTAAGGTTACTTTACTATTAGCAACAACAAAACTTCTGGTCACAGTCGTAACAAACTGAACACCAAAAAGAATAATTATAATGGACTGAAGAACATTAAAACTATAAAAATTCACGAGCCTATAATTACACGAAAAAAAGAGAGATATAAAAGAACCTAATTTGTCATCATCTGTTAAACCAACTTCTTACTTTGAAGTTGATAATTAAATTGAAAAAACATTTAACCTGCCTTTCCAGTAAGAGATGTATTTAAGGATGACAATAGCTCAAGTGGAGGAGGGATAGTTGTAGTTTACAAAGAAACATCAACTAATAAATGCTGAAGAAATGAGAGAAATGGAAAAAAATCACAAATCTTAATAAAATTATTGACTTAGGCAAGGATGTTAAAACCCCTGGGTGAATGGCTAATGGGAAACTGGGCATTCATTCAATGCCAAAGGCATACCATAGAGGTAACTCACTAGTCACAAAGGAGAAAACATAAGTGGGGGATTAGGCTGTCCTGTTAATCCAGTGATCCACTTTAGCATCGTTGTTAATGGTAGGGCAACTAAATATTTGTTTTCTGATGTGATGAGATTTGAAGCATGTGTCTTATCTATGATATATTCTAGCAAAAAAAATGTTTTATTTCAATCCATGAAACTTTTAGATATAACTTCTAGATTACAGGCAGTTCAGGAAATAAAGGGACAAGAGAAATAACACCTTGAAAAAACAAAATGGGATTCTACAGGACAACTGCCCAGTCCCTTTAAATAGTTACTCAGTGTCATAAAAGGGACTGGGCTGGATTAAGATGGACTTAAGGGACTTGAAGAGACATGACCAGTTGTAGCGTTAGGTCACAGAATGGCTACTAGTTTGGACAGACCAACTACAAATTTGAGGACGATGGGAAATTTGAAGTAGGTCTGAGGTGAAAGTATTCTGGAATGAGAAAGCAAGGATTATTGACTGAAAACAATGGATTACAGGACACAATGTTGAATATGATCTTCCTTTGATTAAAAGATGAAAATACATATGAACAGAAAAAGATGTGGAAGGAAGTGCATTAAAGTGTTAGTGATAATCTTTGAGTGGTAGCAAAATAATATGTTTCTTTTCTTCTGTTTCTTCTAATTTTTCGATTGTTCTTTAATAATAAAAGGTTATTTTAAGAGAACTTCTAGAAAATTGTGGGTTTGCTCCTTCTGTTAGATAACTCTGATTACAAAAATCCTGTAAATCAAGTACAAGAACAAGGAGCCACTACCCACCTGGGGACAGCATATCTGATTTGTAGGGAAAGTATTTAAAGGAAATAACTTCTTAAATGCTCAGCTTATAAAGGTAATACTAAAGAGTAACAGAAATGTCACTGCACAAAAAATGAACTATTGGGACTTCATCAAGATAAAAAGCTTCTGCACAGCAAAGGAAATAGTCAACAAAACTAAAAGGCAACCTATGGAATGGGAGAAGATATTTGCAAATGACATAACAGATAAAGGGTTGGTATCTAAGATCAATAAAGAACTTACCAAACTCAACACCCAAAAAACAAATAATCCAGTCAAGAAATGGGCAGAAGACATGAACAGACACTTCTCCAAAGAAGACATACAAATGGCCAACAGACACATGAAAAAATGCTCCACATCACTTGTCATCAGGGAAATACAAATCAAAACCACAATGAGATACCACCTCACACCAGTCAGAATGGCTAAAATGAACAAGACAAGGAACAACAAATGTTGGCGAGGATGTAGAGAAAGGGGAACCCTCCTACACTGTTGGTGGGAATGCAAGCTGGTACAGCCACTCTGGAAAACAGTATGGAGGTTCTTCAAAACGTTAAAAATAGAGCTACCTTATGACCCGGGAATTGCACTACTGGGTATTTATCCCAAAGACACAGATGTAGTAAAAAGAAAGGGCACGTGCACCCAATGTTCATAGCAGCAATGTCCACAATAGCTGAAGGAGCTGAGATGCCCTTCAACAGCTGAATGGATAAAGAAGATGTGGTTCATATATACAGTGGAATATTACTCAGCCATCAGAAAGGATGAATACCCACTATTTACATCGACATGGATGGAACTGGAGGGTATTATGCTAAGTGAAATAAGTCAAGCAGAGAAAGATAATTATCATATGGTTGCACTCATATGTGGAACATAAGAAATAGCGCGGAGGACCACAGGGGAAGGGAGGGAAAACTAAATGGGAAGAAATCAGAGAGGGAGACAAACCACGACAGACTCTTAACTCTGGGGAAACAAGCTGAGGGTTGCAGAAGGTGAGGGGGGGGATGGGGTAACTGGGTGATGGGCATTAAGGAGGGCACGTAATGTGATAAGCACTGTGCGTAATACACAACTAATGAATCATTGAACACTACATCAAAAACGAATGATGTACTATATGTTGGCTAATTGAATTTAAATTTAAAAAAATGTCACTGCACAAGAAATGCAGGCAAGAGGACGACAGTCTATCTTTGAAATATTCAATTAAAAAAAACAACACAAGTAAGATACATCTTGCTATGTGTCATTCACTCTCCAAATCAAGCCTTGACTACTAGTATTGACCCTTAGGGAAAAAAAATCTAGTGTCTAGTACTTAAACTGCGTAACAGTGACTGATTTCACGAGAGGTGCATACCCCATCCCGGCTGAGTTCTTCATCTATGCTTCTGGAGTGGCGTTGGGCTCTGAGTCCTCCTGGGGAGGGAGGGCCGAGGCGTCTTGCCCAGCAAGTGCTTCCCGAAGCTGGCTGCCTAACACTGCGTCGTGAATGCTGTGGAACAGCAGCTCCTTCCAGGCAGGGTTTTCAAAAAATCGATTTTGAGTGAGGTCATTTACAACTTGTGCTACAAAAGAAGAAAGGAAAATCAGTCCACACTCTGGGTATCAGTCTTGAACGTTAGAAAAATTAGCACTCTTATATAGCTTAAATATTATAATGACAGAGTAAAAAGTGTCACTCCAATCCCGTCCCCACAATGTCACACCCCAGTAGTAGCAGGAAACTATTTTCTGTTTTTTTTTTTTTAATTTCAATTTTTAAATTCAAGTTTTTGTTTAAATTCTAGGTCACATATATGGTAAAACTGGTTTCAGGAGTAGAATGTAGTGATTCATCACTTACATAGAACACCCAGTGCTCATCCCAACAAGTGCCCTCCTTAATGCCCATCACCCAATTACCCCATCCCCCCATTAAGAGTCTTATGGTTTGCCTTTCTCCTTTTCTCTTTTTTATTTTTCCTTCTCTTCCCCTATGTTTTATTTCTTAAATTCCACATGAAATCATGTGGTATTTGTCTTTCTCTGACTTATTTCACTCGGCATAATACTCTCTAGTTCCATCCACATCATTGCAGACGGCAAGTTTTCATTCTTTTTGATGGCTGAGTAATATTCCAGTGAGTGTGTGTGTGAGTGTAGTATATATCAGTATCTCTCTCACACACACACACATACACACACACATCACATTTTCTTTATCCAGGAAATTATTTTCTTGCATATTCTTTCAGTATTTCTTTAGGGAAATATAAGTAAATACAAATACATATTCTTATTTTTCCCTTTTTTCTTACCCAAAAGTATCTCTTTAGCACGGTATATATATATATATATATATATATCTGTATTACTCTGGATTTTGTTTGTACTTAATTTTTTTTTTTTTTACCACTACATGATATTCTATTGTGTGGATGTACCCAATTTATTTAACTGGTCCCTTTTCTTTGACATTTTTTCCAGTCTTTTGTTTTATAGACAGTAACCAGTTTCTGCAACTGCTTATAGATGGTTAACCACGTACACGTGTCATTTTGAGTATGTGCAGCACGTTGCTGGACTTGCTGGGTTAAAGGGTAGAGTGCATTTGTAATTGGGAACGATAACGCCGCTCTGCCCTCCACTGAGGCTGTTCCGTTTTGCACTCCCACCCGCAATGTCGGAGAGTCCCTGTGCTCCCACAGTGTGCCTACGGAGCATGCTGTCAGATATTTCTCCTTTTTGCCATCCTGGCAGGTGAAAAGCGATCAGGCACTGTTTCAACCAAAATTTATTATAAAGCAAAAATAGCAGGTGTTGTCATGGAAAAACCTAAATGATTGTATAGAACTATGATTAGGGCTGCCATTAAATAATTACTAAAAAATGTACCAGCTCAGGACAATGGTTTATAAGCTCCTTCCCTCCAAGTCCAGGTCAGGAGGCCTGCCAAAATAGCCCAGGGACAGGGGTGCCTGTGAGTGACTAATTTCAAAGCTAGCTTCAGAGTGATTTTCAGAAGAATAATTTTCATTTTTACCCTTCCCTCCCTGAATAATTTTCCTTGCTGCCAGAAACTAAAATTAAGGGAAAATATTTCCAAACTTTTAAAAAGTTATTAAAAAAGAGAGAAACGAAACCAAAATGTTAAAACTTCTCCCCATTCTAGAAGTGTACTCACCGCTGCATCCTGCTAAATACACATAAATACCGACATCTCCATATTCTTTTACAATCTGTAATAATGTTGAAATAAAGTTTAGTTTCTCTCGACTCTGGGCCCAAAGCAAGTCTCTTTCTACCAGTATATATTTAGTGACACAAGAGGCTAGTGCATTCACCTGAGCTACTTCTCTTCAATAATTACGTATTTTGAGCTAATCGCTTAAAACTAATTTGTATTTCTCTTAATTTTTAATAATTTTTAAAAAGATTTTATTTATTTGAGAGAGAGAATGAGAGAGGGAGAGAGCACATGAGAGGGGGGAGGGTCAGAGGGAGAAGCAGGCTCCTCGCCAAGCAGGGAGCCCAATGCGGGACTCGATCCAGGGACTCCAGGATCATGACCTGAGCTGAAGGCAGTCGCCCAACCAACTGAGCCACCCAGGCGCCCTCTCTTAATTTTTATATGGACAGTGATAATGAGGCCATCAAAGAATTCTTGTTGAATTTTGGGTTATGGTACTGATTGGTAAAAGAATCTTCTCCTTGTAGAGCTATACCCTGAAATATTCACAAAGAGGCAATGGCTGGGGTGTGCTTCCGGGTCAGAGAAGGGGACGGCGGGAAGGGGGGCGGTGGATGACACAGGACTGCCCACAGGCTGATGAGCTGTTGCAGTGGGGCGGTGCTTACACAGGGATTCATTACACTGTGCTCTTTACTCTGGTACGCTTTTGAAATTTTCCACAATCAAAAGTTGAAAAAAAAAACAAAACCCACCAAAAACAAAGAAGAATTTTAAGAGTTGAAAAGGGGACCCTAGTTCAACTCTCTGATTTTACTGATGGCACAGATCTACGAAATGACTCATAAGATGATGCTTACCCCAGCCAGGGTTTTCACGCCAACAGAGTCAATAAAGTTGACTTGCGTAAAATCCAGAATGACGGTGTGGATGTTATCCCCCGGGGGCATAAATCTTTGCAGTTCCTCAGGGAATGTGCTCTTGATGACTATCGGGGGATATTTTACTTCATCATCCTCTTCTTCAGGCTTCGTGGCATCTTCTCCATCTACTTCTGCATCCTGTCAATGGGTAAACCAAACCAGAAGCCTATGAACAGCGCATGTGTTGGTTCTGAGAAAGCTTTCTTTCTTAAAGATTTTATTTATTTATTTGAGAGAGAGTATGAGAGAGAGAGAGAGAGCATGAGCAGGGGGAGGGTCAGAGGGAGCAGCAGGCTCCCTGCTGAGCAGGGAGCCCAACACAGGGCTCAATCCCAGGATCCTGGCATCATGACTTGAGCGGAAGGCAGATGCTTAACCCACTGAGCTACCCAGGCACCCCTGAGAAAGATTTATAAGGGAAAATTAGTTCCCATACTCTCAAATTACTGACTCCACCAGACCTCTTCTAAAATATCTGCCATACCCCACCTTGTAATGTGACAGAAAAAAGATGTGTACATAATACTCAGTTTTAGCTCAGTTTCTTTTCTTCTTCCTCTTGTTTTTGTCTAATAAAATCCACTCTCCTTAGTCATCATATCCAATTTCTCCTCACTTCTAAAACAGTTCTGTTAACTTCAGCACGGCCACAAGTTACCATAAGCTTGAACAGCAAAATCCAGCCTGAGGTTTTTTTGTTTTGTTTTGTTTTTTACTATCAGCTGAATGAATCTATGACAAAGTACCCATGGTACATGGTACAATTTATTAAGGTACGACTGTGTGATCTTTATTTTTTTTTAAACAATGTTTTCTAGGGCTCATATCCCTAATTTTTTCAGAAGCATTCTCATAACTGACCTTATCATGTATCTTTAATATATAAAGGATACTTCGACTGTTTCTAAGCTTTCCTATTTTAGCGGCTTCCTGCTGTGTTAAGACTTCACTCATGAATGAAGGTGGGGGGCGGTGCAGATCAAGTAGAGAAGGGAAAGCTACAGTGAAGAGACCACTCACCACTTTGACAACGGTTGCGTTGGCCACATTTGCATTTCCAACTTCCTTAGCATACTTCTTCATGGCCTTTCTTCTTGCTCCCATTATGAGTGCTGGGTTCACTCCAGTCTTTACAGAAGAGCAATACACGCAAAATCACTTCTTGGCACCCAGAAACCCACCCAAATGCAATAAATCTTCAAATCTCCCCCACTGGACTGTTTTCAATGCCAAGTTATCACCCCACCTCTTGCTCTACCTTTCCCTCAGGCACCCTGAGCTGAGTTACTCCCTCATTAAAGGAACATGAGTAACTCTCCTTATTCTTTTTTTTTTTTTTTTTAAAGATTTTATTTATTTATTTGAGAGAGAGAATGAGATAGAGAGAGCATGAGAGGGGGGAGGGTCAGAGGGAGAAGCAGACTCCCCGCTGAGCAGGGAGCCCGATGCGGGACTCGATCCCGGGACTCCAGGATCATGACCTGAGCCGAAGGCAGTCGCCCAACCAACTGAGCCACCCAGGCGCCCTCTCCTTATTCTTATGGGCATTCAGCAGGATGCAGCAGTGAATACACTAAAGTATCAAAGAGAATTTTTAAAGGAGTATTTTTCAAATGTACTCTCAGATTCTTATATTTAGGAGACTCTGTGGGTTGACTGGCAGGTTTTCTTATAAACTGGGTGGTGTGGGGTCCAGTTTTAATCACGACCAAAGCAACCCACATGATCCGAAGAGTGAGACACCTAAAATTATTTTTTCACTCTTTTTCTTAAAAATTTTTTGAAAAGGTAATATGTGCACGTGATAAAAGAGAACGACTAGTGGTGTTAGTGGTGTTGGTTGCACAACAACGTGAATGTTACTTCATTCCATCTGCTGAATGGTGAATTTTACGTATTTTACCAAGGGGGAGAGGATGAAATAGTATAAAAGGTATATCAAGACATTTAAGTGTCCCTCACATTCCTGTCAATCCACAGGTCCCCTCAAAAATCATTTTCTTGTGACTCACCTTTCTTTTCAAAGCACTGCTGTACAAGTCGCTATTTGCATAATAAATTGGGGCATTTATTTGGAATATTTTTATTCCAGGAATTTCTTTCACCTGAAAAATAAAATGTTAGTGAATTTAACACATGGAAATATTTCAGAGTCGAAACTGCACCCACCTCCCTCCTCAAACCTGAAAATCAATGCATAAGTCACTAAAGGCCCTATTATGGTGTTTAGATAAAATTCTGTCACTCTAGCCTACTGGTGCCCTGGAGGAAGGAGGTCTGAGAAGAAAGCATTTAATATGCACATCTTCACATTTCTTTTAAGAGTCTTTGTTTCATAGTCACCATAAAACACAAAGAAGGAACCGAAAACTTACAAACAGATAAGAAAACGGATAGGGAGGGGAGGCTGCCCCTCAGACCATGAAGAACAGGCAGATGGAGTGAAGAGAGGTTATGTTGGTTGGTTCCTGGAATGCAGGCAGGAGCTGAAACAGACCCAAGTTCCACAGAGTGAATGTTTTACCCAGAAGCCCCAAGGAACTTTAGAATACAGTTTGGAAGTGACAAATCCAGCACATAATTCTTTAGAAGGAGGAAAAATGAACAATCCTAATACCAGTCTCATTTCCCAGTACTTATAGTAAATCTGAGAATTTCTTCCCAAACATAAAGCAAATCAAAGAGACTAAGCTAATTTTTTTTTTTTTTTTTGAGAAAAATTCTTGTGTGTGTGTGTGTGTTCCAATAAAACTTTATTTAGGGGGGCACCCAGGTGGCTCAGTCAGTTAAGTGTCTGACTCCTTTTTTTTTTAATTACCATATAATGTATTATTTGTTTCAGGGGTACAGGTCTGTGATTCATCAGTCTTACAAGACGAAGCTAATTTTTTTTAATTTTTTTATTCTTATGTTAATCCCCATACATTACATCATTAGTTTTAGATGTAGTGTCCATGATTCATTGTGCATAAACCCAGTGCTCCATGCAGAATGTGCCCTCCTCAATACCCATCACCAGGCTAACCCATCCTCCCACCCCCCTCCCCTCTAGAACCCTCAGTTTGTTTTTCAGAGCCCATCGTCTCTCATGGTTCGTCTACCCCTCCGATTTCCCCCGCTTCACTCTTCCCCTCCTGCTACCTTCTTCTTCTTCTTCTTTTTTTTTTTTTCTTAACATATATTGCATTACTTGTTTCAGAGGTACAGATCTGAGATTCAACAGTCTCGCACAATTCACAGCACTCACCAGAGCACATACCCTCCCCAGTGTCTATTACCCAGTCACCCCCTCCCTCCCACCCCACCCCCCGCTCCAGCAACCCTCAGTTTGTTTCCTGCGATTAAGAATTCCTCATATTAGTGAGGTCATATGATACATAAGACAAAGCTAATTTTAAAAGGTTTTGTACACATGGTCCCAGATGCCCCCTCAGGATATTCAAAATCAAGGGAATTTGAAGGCATAAAATCATGCACGTATAAACTATCCTCTCAGTTTCAGTATTTGGTAAATATATACTTTAATTCCAGGAATATCTATTTATCCCTATTGAAGAAAGAGGAAAAATAAATATTAGGAGGTTGAGTGATTAATGTAGAGTATAAACTCTAAAACTGAATCCAGACAGTTAATTCCAGTTCAGGCTTTTCATTCTGACTGCAACACCTCCCTCCTTTTCAGCCCCACTTTTTGTCCTGTGTAAAAAATTTAGTCAGCCTATCCCATGATATGCTTACAACCATTTATTATTTATTTATTTTTAAAAGATTTTATTTGATAGAGACACAGCAAGAGAGGGAACACAAGCAGGGGGAGAGGGAGAAGCAGGCTTCCCGCCCAGCAGGGAGCCTGATGCGGGGCTCCATCCCAGGACCCTGGGACTATGACCTGAGCCGAAGGCAGACGCTTAATGACTGAGCCACCCAGGCACCCCTATTTTTTTATTTTTTAAAAGATTTTATTTATTTGGCTTGCCACCATTTAAAATGAGAAAAAAGTCCTACCTCTTCATACGCGTCTGTATCAATATACACATCTGTGTCGGGAAGCTGCCCAAGGACTTTGTAGCTGGGACTAAAGACAGAGGGACAGGGTGTTAAAATACCATTGTTTTGAGGCCCAGTATGTGATTTAAACAGGAGGTTTTGCGTGTTTACATGTCACGTATGGACTTGCTAGTGAACTCAGGAATACGTGATCCTTATATGGAACATTTGCAGAGGGCTTCACATGGATCACATTCCCAGGGCCATTCCTGGCACGTGCCCACACCCTGTCCCAAACATACACGACACACACATCCACATACTCTTCATGCATGCACACATGCACACACACACACACACACCTCTCTCACACACATGCACACCACACAATCTAGTGAGGACAAAAGACTCAGGCATTTAAAAATAGGGGCAAAAGTGAACGTTGCGGAGTTCAAGCCATGCCAAGGAATGTGTAACTCAAATTCTCATCCACTCAATAGAACTGTCTTCCTACTCTTATTCAAAAGTAGGGGAGGAGATTTTCTTTTGGTTTCTAATAAGAGGCTCTGACTCCTGGGGGTGGTAGTCAGCTGAAGGTGTGGGAAGAAAACAAAAAAAACTCTTATTAGCATAGAAGTTTTCTTAAGTTTGGTTTGAATAGATTTTAAACATTATTTTTGGAGAGCCCGCCTCTTTTTATAGGACAGTCTGGCTCAAACTGAATCCTGTAATGACAGATACTAGTGCTTGAGCACCTCATATTACCTTATTATATCCTACACACGAGGCTTCTTTATGCTGTTGTGTGGATGAGAAATTGAGGCCTAGTGGAGTGAGTTGTTCAATGTCAGAGGGATCAGCAAAGCCAGAATACGGCTCAAGGTCTTTGATTTGACATTCCATGGACTTGCTACAATGCCCTGGTGCTTCCTAGCAGGTATGCACCAGTGCTTTGTGAATTAGAATATATGATATGAACATTAGCTGTTTTTCTGGGTGGACTCCCTCAACAAGCTTTCAGAGAATACACACTATATGCCCGGCGTTGGACTCTGGGAATATCGCCTTCCCAATCAAGATGCTCACAATCCAGTGGTGTCTGTCGACAAATACAATATATTTAAAGTCAACACTGCAATTTCAGGCAGGACAATCACACCCATCCCAATCTGTACACTCACCTCTGTGTTCTGTAAATCACAGTTAGCAGAGCGATGATCACAGCTGTAATCAAACCATAGTCCAATCCCAGGAACAGGGAGGAAACAAAAGTGGTAAGCCAGATGGTCTACAAGAAAGACAGAAAGCTTTACGTAGAATCATGCTAGAAATTTCCTAAGAGTCTGTCTGACACACACACACACACACACACACGGTACCTAACCTTGCCTGACTAGATACTACATATAACAAACGACTGCACTAACTTATCTTTCTCACATTTTTACCAGCACTCATCCATGTGTCGCAATGACATATCAACCTAACAGTCATCTTTGTTACTTACCAGTTCTATTTTGCTTGTTCTCCAGAAAAAGGGGAGATCCGAGAACTGCATAAACATTCCTTTCAGGTTGACGATCACAATGGCCGACAGCACAGCCTGAAACAGAGCACATCACGCATGCGTCTCCTCTTGTGGACAGAGAGCCCCCTTTGCTGGCTCCTCACTGTCCTCTGCTGCGCTCCCCACGTCCTCTCCCCACTCACTTCCCACGCAGCCGTGATGGTGCATGTGGAGCCATGTTCATGTTTATGAACACCTGGATTTTCAGGACTCGGTTAGCTAAAATGGGCCTTGGAAAACCAGGCTTATACCCTAGCAGCAAACCTGCATGGTGGTCAAGAGGTTCAGAATTAAACTTGGTACTCAAGGAATTATTTCACCCATGGTCTTCCTACACTATGATTTCCCCTCCTCTATACTGTCCCTGATCTCTACTACATTAAATAGATGGGCAAACATATGTCTTCGGAGTGAAGGCCATCTCAGATTTTTAATGGAAGTACAAGGTCATAGAAGATCAAAGAGAGAAGGGACCTTGGAGATTAATCAGTCCAAACCCCCACTTTGCAGATAAGGAAACAGAGACCCAGAGATGTTGAGATGGCTTTCCCAAGGTCCCAGATTGTGGGGCAGGACTGTAGATTGTCGAGTGGGATCTTGGTCCCAGCCTTGGCCCTTTCCTATACTGCTCTGATAGCGTTACAGTAAAAACCCATGAGATGGCCACAAAAATATAAACAAACAAAAGAGCAAAATCTCTACACATGGAAGCACCTCACACCAAGTCCAAACTACACACCTGGGGTAATGATTCAAAGAGGAATCCGGTGGCTAATATGACCAGCAGAATCATTAGCGAGGCCAAACAACCTGCAAGCTGAATGAGAGACGACACACAGAAGGGGCTTTTAGAAGACACGAGTAAGAGGCGGAGCAGAGGGTGATCTTAGTCTTTTGTTAATTACTGCGGAAAGGTCAAGAAAATAGGGATTCAAACAAGTCATCAATACCATTACATAAACCTATAACTCCTTCCCATTCCCCTTTCTGAAGTTTTGGTTTCTCTTATAGCTTTTAAATAGAGGCTGAAATGATGAAAAACTCTGACCGAAATGCCCTTGTCAGGGGTGAGGGAAAGGAGATAATGACCCAAGACCCACAAGGGCCAGCAGAGTCAAATGAGACTCTGTTGTCCAATGCAGTGGCCCTAGCCACATGCAGCTATTAAATTTTTAAAATTAAAATTAAATACAACTAAAAATTCAGGTCTTGGTTGCATTTCCCACATTTCAAGTGCTCAAGGGCCACATGTGTCTAATGATTGTCATACTGGATGATGCAAAATAGTGAACATTTCCAACACTGCAGAAAGTTCTACTGGATGGTGCTGGCATCCGGACCATCCATACCCAGCCTTAGGCTTTCATGGCAACATCCTATGTCTGAACTCTGAGGTTTACTGGTAGCAGGGAGTGTTGTGTTATTTTCTATTTAACTGGAGAATATGCCTCTTTCCTATAGATTCAGTTCCTGTGAATCGCTTCAACCATTCATACCTTTCTCTGATTCACTACACATCTCCCTGGAGCATCAATCTTCAGACAGAGCAGCTTTGTTTGGGTTCAGAATAGAATCAGGGGATTAAAATTTACTACCCCAAATCACCGGTCCTCAGAGGCCAGTTGTATACACACCTGTGTCTTCCCTCCAGTTCCCTCCTGAACAAGGCTTCGAGACAAGGAGCATGAGATGGAGAAAGTCTGGAAGAGTGAGCCAATGGAATTGCACAGTCCCAGGGCAATGAGCTCCTTTTCCATGTGGACACAAAGCACACGAGAAGTCAGTCATTCTTCAGGAAATAAGGCACGATGGCCCATTTAAGATACATTTTCAGCAGGACAGGCTGTCTCTTCATTCTCTTTCCAGATACAAGAGTTTGTTTAGCATGAGTTTAAAATAGGGATTCTTGAATAAGATGGGAGAAAAACACTTAGAGCTTTTGTTCTCTCAGAGATAAAAGCTGCACTCACTACCTAGGCCCCACTTTCCCAAACCCACTCTTTTACACAAATGTTTTTTTTTTTTTTTAAAGAAAACTGCAGCAAAAAGGGACAAAATATTTATGTTATGAGTAAGTTATTGGTGTATAGAACTGTTGGCATCTTCTAAATGCCTGGACTGTTGCTCTTCAGTGAGTGCATGCCAGTGTCCTCCTGGGACCAGTGAGTGAGTGAGTCCTGCTCTCAGGGCTACTTCCGGTCTTCCTGGTTGGATCACTGTCTTGTGGGAATGTGGAGCATTTAATCTTCTCTTAGAAATACACAGTGTTTTAAAGTAGACATTGTCATGCCAAAATTATGACTCATTATATTCAGATTAAATAACTTATCTATAGATAGGTTATAAAAGGAGGTGGTGGGGCACCTAGGGGGGCTCAGTCAGTTATGCAGCTGACTCTTGATTTTGGCTCAGGTCATCTTGATCTCCGGGTTGTGATATTGAGCCCCACGTTGGGCTCCATGCTGGGCGTGGAGCCTGCTTAAAAGTCTCTCTCTCCCTCTCCTTTTGCCCCTCCCCCCATCCTTTTCAAAAAATTTTTAAAAAGTGGTGGCAAAGAATATAATGTGGAGTTTGAGTGATGAATCACATGTCCAAGTTTAATGAGCAAAGAAAAGTCTTCACAGAAATGGTTCTAGAAAAACATTTGCTTCTCAGGCTGTGAGCCTAAAAAATAGGGATAACATCTGTTGGAGTATAGCAAACTGAAAGCCTCACATCCAAGGTTACCTCTTCCTAGCAGGAACCCCACCCATGACATGAGGTAGAACTGTATCTCAGTGCTCTGATGATCTAATGCACATAAATAATGAAAAAATTGTAGTGTTGAATAAATACATGTTTCCAGTACCCCCAATATCAAAATAGAAGTTTTTCTAACGAGATAGAGAAATCTAAATCATTTGCCTTCCATAGCACAGCAGGATGATTATACCATAATGAAATATCTGCAGGGAATGAATGGTTTTTTTACCTGATTACCATCAACCTGGTAGCCATGTTTATTTGCCAAGGTCTTGGCCATTGAGATGGTCACTGAAAATCCAACAATGGCTATGGCGATGGCATCCACGTACACAAGGTGGAAGAGGCTGGTGTCCGGGTTGGCTGGAGGCAGCAGCCTGAAAAGTCAAGCTGACTTTAACCCAAGTGTTGTGGCCACTGGGAAAAAACATGCAACTAGACAGGGGCATTTCAGAAGAGCATCACCTGCAAATGAGGTGATCAATGCTTGGATACTTATTTACTCTGGTTTGGCAAAAAGGACTGAATACCTTCTTTGACACAGAGAGATTCTTTTTAGGGCCCAACCCTAGAGTACTGGCTTTCTACCCAAATGGGTTATCAGCAGATATCAGATGCCATTTTATTTAGAAAAGGAGTAACCTCATACCTCATGACACCCTGTATGGCATGTGTAAGTAAGACACAGAACAGGAAGAAGAGAGGGTCAGCAAAGTGCTCAGATGGCACAAGACATTTGAACCAAAGTCTGAGGGCAAGGAGGGTGTTAACAAGGGCTGTCTTAGAGGAGAACTACTGTCCAGACTACTCCCCTTTGTTATTTCAAGTAAGGTCTCTGCTTCCCAGGACCCCTTTAGGTGAGTTTCTAACATGGGGAAGGAGCAACAGAAAATTATACTCTTTGGGTCTTACCTGGTAGCCCTGGGAATCTGAAGGGACCAATGGGGAACCCAGTTTTTGTGGTCCATTCTTATAGTTTGGAACCCTTGTCCTAAAGGAACAGAATAGGGATTCCCTAGAATGGTACGGGGTAAGGGGCACTAGAGGTTTTCAAAGGCACCTGATTCAATTCAAGGCATTGGGCTAAATAATAACAACAATCAACTTACATACCATATTATTCTTTTTTACAATAACAACCATTTATTAGGTGCTTCCTCTGTGCCAGGTTCTGTGCTTATTTATCTCTGACAGCCCTGGGAGCTGGGTACCACTATATGCCCCAGTTTACAGATGAGGAAAATGAGGGATAGTGAGACTAAGCAACTTGTCCAAGGTCCGATGGCTCATGTACAAATGGCCACCAGTACAACAAAAACCATGAAGAACCTGCCTCCCTGTGCCTATTTCTCTGACTGTGTCATATCACAGTGACAAAGGGGATGTTTCAAGTTCAGGGGTAAGGGAAAGAGAAGGGGAGAAGGAAAAAAAATCCAAACATTAAGCCTACATTTCGTGCCATATGCTTGCCATACATCATCTCATCTGTCCTCACAGCAATCCTCTTAGCTAGGTGCTATTATTATCTTAATTTATAGGTGAAAAAACGTATCCTTGAAGATGTTACGTTATTTGCCCAAGATGGAGCAAGGAGTCAAGCCCAAGAGGTCTGCCTGCAAAACTTACGGTCTTTCCCTTGCACTTTGCTGCAGAAGCATTAGCCAGGAGGGAAGCCCGAGCAACAGATTTGGGAGCGCAGAAGAATAGGAGAAAAGAATGTATTTTGGAATGAGTTAAGGAAAGTAGACCAAGAAACAGCATATACTGCCATGACTGGGACCTTTAAGAGTCAACACACGGTCCTGTGTGTGTATTTGTGTGTGTGGATAGGTAAGTGCGGTAGTTTGCGTTCAAATATGGCCGCCAACAGTTCCTCCCATCCTTATCTGGGCTGCTCCTCCCATGTAGCGGGGGGGCGGGGGGGGGGGATCTGTGTCTCCTCCGGTGAATCTGGGCTGGTCTTGTGATTTGCTTTAGCCAACTGAATGCGGGGCGGGTGATGCTGGATGAGCCCTTTTGGCAGCCCGGCACTTCCTGCTTTTCTGTCTTGTTTCCCTGAGCCACCACATAAAAGGGTCTGGCTATCCTGCTGGAGTCACCCTGCGGGAGAAGATGCTTGCCAGCCCTCCTCCTTCCAGCCCTCCACCTGACAGATCGGACAGGGGAGTGAAGCTCACCAGGCACACCTTCAGACATCGGCAGCTGCCTGAGAGACCCCAAGTGACAGCAGGAGACCACCCAGCTCCCTACCTAGATTGTGCATTGTGAGCAAACAAACTGATTATGTTTTAAGACATTGTTTTGGAGCTGTTATTCAGCAGCAAGACTCATAGATAAATAGTATGATTATATATAGGTAGGGTAGTTTTATTTAAGCATTATTAAAGCATTATTTCTTTCCTGCTTGGTTTGGGGCAGAGTTCCAGAAAGGGTAGTCAAGTTATAGAAAGGTAAAACTTTTTTAAAAAAAATTTTTATTGTTATGTTAATCACCATACATTACATCATTAGTTTTTGATGTAGTGTTCCATGATTCATTGTTAGTGAAAAAAAAAATTTTTTTTTTAAAGTATGACTCTCATACATGGAGGAAAAGCAACATATTTGGGTACAATGCAATAGGGAAAGGGAGGTATTGGGTAGAAACTGTGGTGAATTGTATGTGAATTTTTAAAAAGGAGAAATCTAAGCATAAGAATTCACATTTAATCAAATTATTTGTGATTATTGACTAGAACTGTATATTGGATCTAGTCAAAGACGAAGGCTTAGCACATGACTAATTGTTAGAGACCCACGTGTGAGGTAACGGAAACGGCTAACAACTGAGCATTGGAAGACTGTATTCTGGGTCCAGGCTGGGATTCACTGGTGAGCCACTAAACCTCATCCACGTCTCTCCAATGTCGCCTTCTCTGATAGCCTACCTAACACAGCAATCCCAGCCCCTCCCTATCCCTTACCTGGCCTCCCTCTTCTTCATAGCACTTCTCACTGTTCATTCTCCCCGGTCCCTTCCCCCCACTGGAGAACATAAGCTTCGTGAGGGCACTTTTGTGCTTGCATGGCTGCTTTTGTTTTTAACTGCTGTGTCCCTGGCACTTAACAGGCACTTAATAAACATATGCTTAAATAAATGAACTTATCGTGTCAAATGGGGAGAGCATATATGTCAATAGTGTGATTGTGAGCACCAACGGAGATGGTGGGTATAAAAGTATTTTATAAATTATAAGTCCAAATAGAAAAGCAAGTGTTACTACCGGGTTATTCCTTAACATGGAATCATAAGTAACATGTTCATGATGGCAATCCATTGCTTCCGCCTTCAACACCTGCCCTGGGGTGGGGGGTGGACGCTAGCTTCAAGAGCAACTCCTGCCCCTGTCCTTCCCCGGGAGATTCTTAGATGGGACCAGAGACAAGGCCTGATGCAGTATGCCAGGTTCATCAAGGCCCAACATCTGGGCAAACATCTGATTCTGCTCATCTGGAAAGAGAGAAGAGGATGGCAAGAGGAAGAGACAGTACAAGAGACAGAAAGACAGAGACACACAGAGAGATGCAGAGACGGCCAGAGCATGTCGGAGAGGAACAGAATGAGGTAAGAAGAGAGGCTCACAGTTATTCTAGCTCCTTCAAACATAAGGAGAATAGTAAAAAATTTTAAATGTGGGCACCTGGGTGGCTCAGTTGGTTAAGCGACTGCCTTCGGCTCAGGTCATGATCCTGGAGTCCCTGGATCGAGTCCCGCATCGGGCTCCCTGCTCGGCGGGGAGCCTGCTTCTCCCTCTAACCCTCCCCCCTCTCATGCTCTCTCTCTCTCATTCTCTCTGTCTCAAATAAATAAATAAAATCTTAAAAAAAATTTTTTTTTAAATGTAGAGTTAGGTAAAAGGGGATTGATGAAGCAAAGAAGAGATGACTCGAAACTAGAAAATCTGTTGAAATAATGAACTGTAGAACTTCCAATTCCCATGTCTTAAATGCTTCCAGGTGCACACATGAGCTCCTGTAGCTTCACAGCTGCCCTGGAGACAGGAGTCGATGATGGTACTAACCTGACAGGGGTGGAGACTGGGGCTTTAAGAGGATAAGTGACTTGCCCGAGGTCACACAGCTAGTAAGTGTCAGGCTAGATTTAGGTTATTTTGGCTCTTAATTCCTATGCACCCGAAGAGAGATTCTAAAAACCAGCAACAGGAAACAAAAGAAAACACTACATACCACCATTGGTGGGATTGTAAAATGGTGTACTCACTATGGAATATAGTATGGAAGTTCCTCAAAAAGTTAAAAATCGAACTAGCCTATGATCCAGCAATCTCACTTTTGGGTATGTATCCAAAAGAACTGCAGGCAGGGTCCTGAGGACATATTTGCACACCATGTTCATAGCAATAATATTCACAATAGCTAAGAGGTGGAAGCACCCCAAAGTTCCATTGTTGGGTGAATGGATAAACAAAATGTGGTGATATATATGTGTGTGTGTGTGTGTGTGTGTGTGTGTCTCCAGTGAAATTTCATTCAACTTTAAAAAGGAAGCACATTCTGTCACTTGCTACAACACAGATGAATTCTAAGGATATTATGCTAAATGAAATAAGCCAGTCGCAAAAAGACAAATAGAATTCCACTTATATAAGGTACCAAGAGTAGTTAAATTCATACAGAGAAAAAGAGTGGTGGTTGCCAGGGGTTGGGGGAGGGGAGCTAGAGTAGAGAATTCTTGTTTAATGGGTACAGAGTTTCAGATTTGCAAGATGAGAAAGTTCTGGGGATCTATTTCACAACAATGTGAATATACTTAACATACTGAATTGTACACTTCAAAATGGTAAATTTTCTGTTATGTGTTTTTTTACAATTTAAAAAAACCTGCTAAAACCCAAAAAAACGCAAAGCCTCAGCTATTTGATATGTAGGGGGAAAAAAAGAGATTTTGATTGTAAGAATACTAAAGCAGGAGTTACAAACAATAATAGATCTATTGATTATTGATGTTACTTAAAATAAAAACGGTTTTCCTACCCCAGAGGAAGTGTCCCGACGACATCCACATTGTAGGATTCTTGCAGGTTAAACCCAGCTGAAATGCCAGTCCCCATCACCACCTAGAACAGACCCAAATCCAAATGTGCCTTCATAGATGAAAATTCAAACGTGAGCTGCGAACGATTTGTTAGCCAAGCCACAATCTAGTCTTTCAACTTCCAGTTTTAAGAAACAGAATTATAGGGGCGCCTGGGTGGCTCAGTTGGTTAAGCAACTGCCTTCGGCTCAGGTCATGATCCTGGAGTCCCAGGATCGAGTCCCGCATCGGGCTCCCTGCTCAGCAGGGAGTCTGCTTCTCCCTCTGACCCTCATGATCTCTCTCTCTATCTCATTCTCTCTCTCAAATAATAAAAAAAAAAAAAAGAAACAGAATTATAGTTAGCCGCTAGCATTTCTAACTTCTCCTGATGGCTCTTTCCCCACAAAATTGCCTCGTGGCCTGGCGTTCTTTCCTCTTTATTTTGTTCTGTTCCCTGATGGAGGTGTTTGGCCAGCTGACTGCAAACAGGAAGAGCCCTAAGACCTTCCAGGAGAGGCCTCTGCCCTTCTCACCACGATGGCATGAACAAGGGACGCTGGAGAGGGCACTGTGAGGGTGGTGCATTGACAGTGTCATTAGAAAATGTACGTTTGGTCCCCCAGTCTTTCTGCTGACCCCTGTCCGCGTCAGCAGCACTAGCTGTGGTTAGAGGCCTCCACCGGCCCCACAGCGGTCTCCCCGCTCAGCTACACTCGGGGTCACCGAATCTGTGCGTGAGCCTCCCTGGATGGTCAGGGCACAGATTCAGCAGGTGTGTAAAGTACAGCCCTTACTGACGAGCAATGGAAAAAATAACAGAAGGAGAAGCAAGTTTCTTCATCTTGCTATCGAACTTTCTGAGTGGGTCATACCAGGGGAGAAGGAGGGCTGGCCAGGGCAGGGAGCCAGTCCTCATTGTAATGGCGGCTGCAGGAAACCAATAATAAGGTACTGTTGTTAATAAACCGTTGTGGTCATTTAAGAACGTAATAGAATATATAGTAGTTCATTGCATGTGCATTATTTTTACAATAGTTCCTAAGTTGTGAGATGTAAATACGTAGTAAGTTGTAAATATGTATTAACTACTTAATACTCTTAGGTAGTTCTTTTGGCTTAGGAGCTCCAGGAACCAAGAAAGTCTGGGAACTTTGTCTCTTGCTCTTTTCAAAATGGAAACAGCTTAATTTTTTCAGGTTATTAAAGTTGTAGGTGTTCATTATAAAACAATTAGTCAATACAAATTTTGAGGAAGAAAAATCTTCCGTAATCTCATCACTCAGAGATGATTGATATTACAATTTTTACGGATGGCCTTCACCTCGACTTTGAAAATCATCCCCGTCTACACTCTCATAGATTTCCTTTCTTTTAGCATATTTGTGAAAGTTCCCCTTAACATATTCTACTCTTCTCTTGGCAGAACTGGGAGAAAAAAGGTAGAACTCCCTGTTCCTCCCCTGTCTAAATCCCTCACCAAAATAGCCAGGCATCTGTGGCCAAAGTTGACTTACCGCAAAGAACTCTAAAGGAATGGGTGCAGGTAATTTCTCCTTAAATCTCTCATTAAACTCCTTGCCACCCAACAGCAAACCGAAAACCATCAGCCCGACGCCTAGAGAACACACGTTGAGGTTTCTAACATTCTGCAACACCGCAACTGTACTCTGTAACACAAGGAACACTGGATGTTACATCAAGCAGCGGCCCCTGGATAGACAGACACACTAGGGTGCTAATACACACCAGCCGTCCCATCGCTGCGCATTCCGAGTTAAAAGTTCTCAGACTGAACTCTCTCCCACTAATTAGGAGGCATTTTTACCCCGTCACATAACTTTATAGTTTTAATTATTATTATTATTTTTTTTAGAGAGAGCGAGCATGAATGAGTGAGCAGGGGAAGGGGAGAGGGAGAGAGAGAGAATCCCAAGCAGACTCCGCACTGCATTCGATCTCATGACGCTGAGAGCATGACCTGACCTGAAATTAGGAGTTAGACGTTTAACAGACTGAGCCACACAGGCACCCCTGTAGTGGTAATTGTTACCCAACAGTCTTATATTACAGTGTTCTTTGATTGGGTAATGGCTCAGTGTAGTATTATCCTATTCAGAAAAGTACCCCTTAAGCTGAGTTCTGAGCATGACGAAAGATTAGGGGTTGATATCAGCAAAATAATGCAAAGGTAAATACACAGAAAAGTTTTTTATGGAGGCGAAAGGGGGAGAAAGAAGTCATAGTTAGCAGATGAAAAAGGGACCAGGTACACTTCAAAGGCAAGAGAGTGCTGAAGTTTGGACAAAGCCCAGGAGAGTTAGAAAAGAAAGTCTCCAGGGCACCTGGGTGGCTCAGCCGGTTAAGCATCTGCCTTCGGCTCAGGTCATGATCTCAGGGTCCTGGGATCGAGCCCTGCATCCGGCTCCCTGCTCAGGGGGGAGTTTTTCTCCCTCTGCCCCTCCCCCGTTCGTGTTCTCACACTCGCTCGATCTCTCTCTCTCTCTCCCTCTCGCAAAAATAAATAAAATCTTTAAAAAAGAAAAAGAAAAGAAAGTCTCCTACTTTTATCCTAGGGTTGCAGCCTCAGCACCCCAAATATGGTCAGTACTCATCTGGCCCCTGGGAGAGTGGGCTACACTGAGCCCAGGCTACACACCTTGCCTGTTGATGCCTAGAGCATACTCAGGTGCTTATCTGTTCTGTTTCCTTTGTGACAAGGCACTGAGAGAAATCTCAGTGTAGGAAGCAGGTCATCGGCTACTATGGGAAACGAAGAATTTAGTTATTTAGGACATGTTCCTACAGTTTGATCCCATTCTAATCCATTGAGGACTCAATTTAAATGTCACTTCCCTATAGTGACTTTCTTAGACCCCTAATTGAAAGGTCTCCCTAGTCACCTTTCATAGCCGCCTGTACTTTCCTCCATAGCACGCAATACAGTTTGCAATTAATTATATATTTACGCAATTAATGGTTTACTGTCTTCCCACAGGACTTGGGCTCCAAGAGGCAAGGGCCGTATCTGCTCACTCACTGCTGTGCCCAGCATGTGAAATGCATACAAACACCTGCAAAGACCATCAGTCCTTCTTTCCAGGACTAGCTTTAGCAGCATCTCAGAACTTTGGATATGAAGAATTGAACTGTCATTTGATTTTAGTTATTTCATAACTTCCTCTTTATCCATGGAATATTAAGAAGTAGGTTTTTTGTTTTCCAAATGTATGGGGGTTTTAAAGCTATATTTAGTTATCGATTGCTAATTATACTGCACTGTGTGAGAAAATACTGAATTTTCAGAATCTGTGATCAGTTTCAAAACGATCAGTTCCAACACGATCAGTTCTTACCATTGTTCCCTATGTGCTTGCAAATAATTTACATTTTCTCTGAGTTGGGTGCAACGGTCGACATAGATTTTATTAGATTTGATGGGTAATCGTGTTGGTTAAATCTTTTATAGATTTACTTATTTTTTTTTTTTGCCCGCTTGAGTAAGCAGTTTTAGAGAGAGATGTGTTCTCCCGTGATACCTTTAAATTATGTTAGTTCCCAAAGAGAACACAATTTGGTCTTAAGGAAAAGCATTCTTTTCAGCCAGTTGGGGTGAAGGGGCAGTCACCAAATAAAGGCCTAATCAAAAATTCCTTGTGAGGTATCACCTATTAATAAAATGAGACTTTAAGGTTTAATTCTCTGTGTAGGGTTCTCAGAAAAGTCTTAGAATAATGAGATCTTTTCCATTTTATTTTAATTCTTGGAAAAGTGAGCCTTGAAGGTGACAGAGATACAGAAGAGAAGAGAGGAAAATAAGAAGGAAAAACCAGTAAGTCGGGAAGTAGCTTACTTACATACACCACTGAAAAGATCCCACTGTACCGCTTTGTTTTCACTCCAAACAGGTATTTCAACATAGAGGTGAAGACGTGCACAGCTGCCGCGGTGGTAAACCCCCGGACCAGGGGCTCTGTGAGATATATGGCCACAAATCCAAACCTACAGACACCTAGGCAAAACTAATTTTTTTTAACGACAAAGAAACAAAGAAGTCATGTGATAGACCAGGAAGTGAAAACCAACAGAAAACATACAAAAGTTCTTTCTGGACCACTTTCTAACACTACAGTCTTGCCTCTGCAGCAGTTAAGTAGCTCCCAAGTGAAACACCTGTTATACAGAAGCAGTGGAAGGTTTGGAGTGGCCTGGAGCACCCCCCCCCCACCGGCACTGGGCACACTTATACTTTCCCTGGTCCTCAGAACTGGGGGCATGTTGAGTCAATGTCACCTCCTGTTCCTTCCAAGCAGATAAGAGAGGCCTTCTTTCCATTACTAATCAACCCTGCTTTAAACTCTTCTTGCTTTTGGAATCTCTAAAGGACCCAACTGAAGCTTGCTAGCTCCTAATAAATACCAACTTAAGGGAAGTGTGCAGTGGGACTGGTGTTCTGAGTGCTTTGAGCCCCGAGCTCTGGACCTCTGCTGGCTGGACCCTGCCCACCATGTAGACCAGCCCCGAAGGCTCAATAGATACTTATTAAATGAACAAATGAGAGCCCATTTCTCCACCTGTGACTATTACCTGGATGATTCCTGAAAGTAAGGTCACAGACATGGCAACTTTCACCCTCAAGGCATCTCTCACTTCTGTCCCATTGGTTGCATTCACTCCTCCTGGAATGACTATATCATCTGGTACTAATCGAACAGCCACACCGCCAATCATCAGGCTAATCACAGCAAATGGACCTGAAATAGTGAAGCATTAATTGAGGCAGTCATTTTCTGTGTATCTCCCTGGTTGTTGCCGGGTCTCAAGGAGACCCGGGTGAGGTTGATACAGCATCACTGACATGAAACTGCACTGCTCTTCAGCCTGGCGCCCCTGGGTTCCATGTAAGCTGTGTACATACAGATCGTATTCCCTAAAAATGACCACGATGATATCTTCCATCCCATGGACTCTTCTAGAACCTGCCCATTAAGAGGTAGTCTAATTCCACTCTCCTTGAATCTGGGTGGGCTTGTGACATGCTAGTCGCCAAAACAATGCAGCGAAAGTGATGCTGTGAGGCTTCTGAAGCTCCGTAACAGAAGCTGATGCCACTGCCATCTCAGATGGAACGCTTGTTTGCGCTGGGTGTGAGCAAGCTCAATGAGGACCCCGTGGAGAGAAGGATGGAGGGAGGGGGAGAGAGAGAGAGTAGCTGCTTCAGCTCCTCCTTCGACTCTCAACTGCATGACAGACCCTGAGGCAGAACTGCCCAAGATGAGCGCTTCCCAAATCCTGACCCACAGGAACTGGGCAAGATAATCAAGTAAATATTTTAAGCCGCTACATTTGGGCATATTTGTTACCCAGCACCGGACATCGGAAACATTGTGTGTGTGTTTGCTGGTGGTAGCCTCATGCAGCACCAACGCTGTTATGAAGTCCATGTAAGTCTTATCCTAAATACACTGGGAAAAGTCATGTATAGTTCAGAGCCTCAAATAGGATGAAAATGTGATACATGCATAGTAATTAGGAACATGCAGTAACACTAATAAAATAAAAAGAAAAACCAGATCCAAGCAAATTGTATTATGAACTAAAGTACTTATTCCCCAGATTTCAACAATTGCTCTTTACATGAGAAAATGTTTTTTTTTTTTTTTTTTCCCGTTATGCCAAGATTATAAGAAAGCTATTCGTTCTGGAAATCTGGGGGGAGTCTATTTTTATAAAGCACCTAGAGGGTATGCAGTAACAAAATTACTATGAAACGGATGTTCTGATAACAAACAGGCTAGTTCTTTGGCACACTGCAAAGCTGGGAAATCCAAACAGAACGGCACTAAAATATCAACTCTAAGCTTTTACCTATGGATATGTGTCTGGAGGTTCCAAAAAAACAATACATGATAACAGGGTAAAACGAAGAGTACAGGCCAAACACTGGAGGTACGGCAGCGAGCATTGCAAAGGCTAACCCTGTGGGATTGAAACCGAACAGGAGAACAGAGGGTTATATATACTCATCTCTTGGCACTTTAGGATGAAGCAGTGAAAGCCACATTAATTTAAGCAGCTGGGTCTTAACCTGCCCACCCTTGCATCCCAATCCTACACCCAGGCTGAGACCCTTTTCCCTGTCATCCCCTCTTTGCCAAGGGGTGGACATTTTTCTGTTTTATTCTTTCCCAACCTAAATAAGGGCAGAAAGTCTTACTTGACTGGTGTAGCTATAATCCGTGTTGATGGCCAAATGCTGGCTGTTTCTGTACCAGGGTGTTTCTATGGGTCTGTTGGGGATCCCTTTTCAATAAGGAACTCCCAGTTCCCAGTTCTTACACCTCTTCCAAGTTCTCTCTGCGGGCATATGTTCCTCCCTAGGCAGTCTTCTTGGGCAGGTACCTTTCAAATGAGCCAAGCCTCATTACCTTCCAGAGCACCCACTTACCCAACGGGAAAGCTTGGCACCTTTACAAGAAGCTTTGGAAGTGCAGGCCACGCCCACTGGAGGGCTTTCCATTCTGCCTACATGGGCAGTTTACACCCTTTTACCTGTAGATTTTTTTTTCTTGCAAGAATTAGGCAACAATCCCCCCAAAACTCCAGAGGACATGTGTTCAGTGCTCTTGAGTGGTTCTCTTGCAGTCACTCCTACCTTGACTTTAGGTGGAGGGGAAATGTATAGTGCTCACCTCTCTCTAGAAAATTCTCACTCCAAATTTACTATTATATCCCTGGTCCCCAAATATATCCTGTTGAAGTAATGCACTAAAGAGACGGTTTGGTGTCATTCACTCATAGTTTTGCATAGATGGTCTGGCATCCTCTTCAGAATGTGGAGACAATAAACACCCCTTGTTCTCAGCTCAGAGGGCTCAGCCAAATGTCTGGGACAACTACAAAATTCACTTAATGCATTGTCATGTCATGAAGAAAAAAATTTTAGCCAAAGAAGAGCTGGGGAAGCATCCCTATTCCATATATAATAGTATGGTCATTTTAATGTTGTCTTTTTTTTAAAAAACAAATTTCTATTTTTTATTTTTATTGCAAAGGAACGCATGCCTATAGTTTAAAAAGCCAAGCAGTACTAAAAGGCTCTGAAGAAAAGCGGGCTCTCTTCTGCCTTACCTCCAGGTTCTGCTCCCCAGAGGCACTCACTTCCAACTAGTTCAGCTGTTTTTCTACCATTTATCTCATTTATCTAAATCAACAGTTTTCAACTAAGAGGCTTTTGCTCCCCCCCCGCCCCCCTCGCCCCAGGGACATCTGGCAATGTCAGGAGACATTTTTTGTTATCATGACTGACTGAGGATGGGGGCTGTTCCTGGTATGGTGCAGGGCTGAGAGACCTTGCTCTAAAGAATGTGTTGACATTATTATTCTCAGTTTATCATTTCAGATGTTAACTACTGACTTCCTATTTTTTCAACTTCCACTTAGTTATAATATGTGATTTTTTTTCCTTTCTAAGAAGTTTTGAGATCTTCTCTTTAACCCTGGTATTCGGATATTTATTATGGTGTGCCTCGTTTTATTTTTTATTTCTTCTGCTGGGTACCTGGTGGTTTCTCGCAGTCTGAAAACTCACGTATTTCAATTCTGAAAATATTCTTTGATAGTCTCTTTTCTGTTTAACCTCTTCTTTTTGGAACTGCCAGTAGATATATGACGGAACACCAGGACTGATCCTCTCGTGTTCTCCTCTTGCCTTTCTTATTGTGCACGTATTCATCTTTTTCTTCTACTTCCAGATTTCCTCTATCTTCCAACCCATTTGACTGAATGTTTTATTCCAGCTATCATATTTTTAATTTCTATGAGCTCTTTCTTGTTCTCTGAAGGCTCCTTTTAAAAATCACATCCCAGGACACCTGGGTGGCGCAGTCGATTAAGCACCCGACTCGATTTCGGCTCAGGTCATGATCTCAGGGTCATGAGATGGAGCCCTGCGTGGGGCTCTGTGCTGTGTGAGACTGCTTGAGATTCTCCTCTGTGTCTGCCCCTTCCCCTGCTCAAGCTCTCTCTTGAAATAAATAAAATCTTTAAAATCACATCCTGTTCTTATCTCATGGGTTCAATATGTTTTCATGACTTGCTGAGAATATTACAGGGCAAATATGTTTTATTTTGCCCTCTCCATTATTTATATGCCCAATGAGGTCCTTCTTTCTTTTTGGTTTGTTTTCATCCCTGAAGCTTCATGTGCACTGGCCCCCTTTATTTACTGATGAGCTTTACTGTATGGCAATTGGGGGACCAGCCAGCATCTTGGTTGGGGAACCCCCAGTTGTCACTATCGCTTTTTTTCTCTGGGGGTGGGTCATCGTGTGCCTTGGGCTGAAGGTCTCACAGGCTCTTTGGAGCTGCACAGGGCAAAGAAGAGCCTTTGTTAGTGCAGAGGTCAATGTGTAGACTTCATTCCTCCTGCCACCTTTCAGTGCTTTCACCTGCCATCCACTGAGTGGTGTTGGTGGGGACCTGGGTGTCCATGTACTTGCTATTTATTATACAGACTTTCAACCAATCCTCTCGCTTCTAGCCATCTGCCTGACTCTTACCTTTGACAATCCTTGGGCTGCCAATTTCCCAATGTTCTGCAGGGCAGACACCCAAATACCAGCTTCCTCCACTCTGATAATTCAGTTGTCACTCGTCTATCACTTGCCATTTTTCTTCCTGCTCCATGGTGCCTGCTCTCCCATTTTCTTTGTCCTTGCTAGTTTATACCATTTCCCTCTGCTTTACCATCATTTTAGAGGGATTTTAAATTTAGAGAAAGAAGCATGTATTCAATTAAGTTCAGGAATGCATTAATTCAATGCTTAACAAAGTCTTTTTACTAATAATTTACCAACCACAAGAAATCAACTTACTATCTCTTGGATCTCTGTCTTTGCTACATTTTGGTTTTCCTATTTATCTATCTTCATTGACTAGTGATGGGCAGAAAAATACATTTTCCATACAAATTTGATTGTGCGATGACTTACATCCCTTAATGTTCAACCTACTGGATCATTCCTTCTTCCTTCCTGTAACACCACAGTTTCCTGGTTCTCCTTCCCCCTTTCCAGATGCTTCTTTTTCAGTCTCTTCTGCTGGTTCCTCCTTCTTTATTTGGTCTTCAATGTTGGACAAAGCTTGATCCTGGCTCTCTTCTCTTTCACTCCACATTCTTTTCTTGGGTGGCCCTCCATGGCTTATGTATGTCAAAGACCCCCAAACTGACATCTCTAGCCCACAGCTCTCTTTTTAGCCCATATTTTAAATATAAACATGCAATGTCTGTTTGTCTATCTCACAAGCATTTCAAATTTAACATGTTCAAATTTACCCTTCAAATTCCTCCCTCCTGCAGTCTTTATTACATCTGCAATGGGCACCTCCAACCCTCAGATGTTAGAACCAGAAATCTGAGAGTCATTCTTGACCATCTTTCTTCCTCAATGTCCCCACATCCCACTCATCAGCCCAGAAACCTTAAAGTAATTCTTGACATGCCTTTCTTCCCCATTCTCCCCTCAATCAATCCAACAGCCAATCTGGCTGACCATAAAATACAGCATGTATCTTTATAACTCTTCATTTTTATCACCACCACCCTAGTTCAAGATGGAAGATGGCTAACAGGTCAAAAATAAATCTGTGGAATGGCATTTTAACCCAATTAGGCACAATCCTGAGGATTTCGCTGAAGTATTAGTTTACACGATTTCACTGCAGTACTCCTGTAGCTTTTTTTGTCCCACTTGATTCAATGTCAGTTTCACTTGTTTCCCATTTCAGATGCTGAGCCTCTGTGGGCTCCCCTCCCTGCCCCCACCCCCATCTTTGAACCTGTCTCCTTCTCTGCCCTTGGGGTGTTGGTGCCAAAATGGATGTGAAAAACCATCCTATACCTGGTACAAGGCTTATGTTTAACAGATTTGGTAAATCAGTCACTTGGAAAATTAAAAATGCAACTAATTGATCATTAGGGGAAGTGGGCTTTTTTTCTTGACAAGTTGATCATTTGGTAATTAATTTTGGGGAAACTGGAGAAGGGAATAGATTCTTGGCCAACGGACCTAGAGGCTGTTCAAGCCATTATCACCTTTTCCCTATACTGAGTCCTATCACCTCTAATTGGTCTCCCCACTTTCATTCTGGTACCCCTCCCACCAACCAAATCCACTTCACCCCAACAGCAGTCCTAGTGACCCCTCAGAAAGAAACCCCAAGTGAAAGCACGGTGATGGCTTTCAGTGCACTCAGAGTGGAATCCAAAAAGTGGCCAACAAGGCTCTGCAGATCTATCACTGCCCACCTTGCTGGCCACCGGCCCCTCCTCCCCTACACCCCTAGCAAGCTGCTTTTCTAGTAATTCTTCAAACCAAGTCTTCAAATACTCAATTCTTTTCCTGCTAAGTGTCTTCACACATGCTATCCTTCTGCCTCAAATGCATTTCCTCTCATTCCTTACCTGTCTCCCGCTCATCCTTCAGGGCTCAACTCAAATCTCTCTTAAAGAAGTTTCTGTGACTTACCTACTTAAGTTAGGTTTCCCTATTATTATCTTCTGGTACCCTGAATTTTCCTTCATTGTGTTTAACATCATTTGTAGTTAAAAATGTATATATGCTTCTATTTGCTTCATGATTTTCTGCCTAATTGTTAGATTCATAAGGACAAGGGGAGCTGGGTAAATGCTTGATAAACATGTACGAATAGATGAATAAATCAATGAGCATTTTCTTCAATTCTTATATCACACATAAAAATCACAGAAATGTACAGGAATTCAGCATATCCTGGTCCCTTGTAATTAGAATATGGACTTAAAAGTCAAGAACCTTAACAAGGAGAACTCCGACAACACATTCGTTGAGTGACTGGCTAACTTAGGAAGACGTAAGGCCCTGCCCAGCCAGTTCCTAGAAATATACTGATCTGCGAACTAGTATCATCATATTCTACACCTACTGTCTCTGGGCTTTTTAAGGGTTAAATATTTCTGAAGAATTCCTTTAGACAGGTAAAGGTTACTAGAATATGATAAAGACTATGAATTCACAATCATGATGAAAGTAAACAGAAAAAAGGGCAACAATTGTTTGAAGAGATGGTGGCAAGGGAAACGACACAAAGAAATAAATATACCTACTAACCTTGAGGAAGCTGAAGGACCCCTGTGCTTATACCTGAGACCAAGTCACCCAACACATACTCTTTGAACTTGTATGCTGGTAACCACTTTGTTATGGGCAGGAACATATAAATGATATTTCGTATCTTCTTAGGAGTACATCTGGGAGGACAAAAACAAAACAAAACAAAACAAAAAAACCCAGAGATAAAACGAGGAATACTTCTAAAGAATTCACACCAAGGCATTTTCCCTTCCCCATATCCTGGAGCAATAAGGGAAAATTCACATTCTGTGCTAAGGATGACCTTTCCACTCTGCAGAGATCAGAAACAAGAAGATCTGGGCGCCTGGGTGGCTCAGTTGGTTAAGCGACTGCCTTCCGCTCAGGTCATGATCCTGGAGTCCCGGGCTCGGGTCCCGCATCGGGCTCCCTGCTCGGCGGGGAGTCTGCTTCTCCCTCTGACCCTCCCCCCTCTCGTGTGCTCTCTCTCTCTCTCTCTCATTCTCTCTCTGTCAAATAATAAATAAAATCTTTATAAAAAAATAATAAATAAACAAGGTTTCATTGGGCGCCTGGGTGGCTCAGTTGGTTAAGCGACTGCCTTCGGCTCAGGTCATGATCCTGGAGTCCCGGGATCGGGTCCCACATCGGGTCCCGCATCGGGCTCCCTGCTCGGCGGGGAGGCTGCTTCTCCCTCTGACCCTCCCCCCTCTCATGTACTCGCTCTCTCTCATTCTCTCTCAAATAAATAAATAAAATCTTTAAAAAAAAAAAAAAAGAAACAAGAAGATCTGCTTGTAAACTTTTTTTTTTTTTAAGGGAAACATCTGAATTGGCTCCATAATAATGCTCTACAATTTACCATGAAAAATAAGAAAAATTTAGCTTCAAAATAATTGAGATACCTTGGAAGCTATTATTTTAGCAGATGAAATCCTAATGTACTTTCTGTGTTGGTGTAAAAACCAAATGGGGGAATTATTTACTGATTGAGCAAATTTTTGAATGTGGAACCACTGACTGGCAGGCCCATTTAGTTTCCCCTGTCCTTATGAAATGAAGGAAATTTATACAAGTACTATGAGCTTTATGGATATGTAGTCAATGCTTTAGGGTCTTTGATTAGGTAAACTCAAAACACCATTTGTCACTCATGTGTTACAGCGGATTCCGTGTCTGGTTGTCTTGATTAGGTAGAACATCATGCTGATAAAACCCAGGCCTTGCATTTAATCCCTATAGAGTTCAGTTGATTTTGATACATAGACTATGTTCTGGGCCCTGGCCAGTCCTTTTGCCAGTCCATGCCAATCATCAGAGACATCACTAAATAAAAGCTGGACAGATGGGTTCCATCACCACCACGACAGCCCCAAGTTCTCCGGGTAACATGGAAGCAAGGAAGGAGTTTATTCCATTCAAAAGACAATGCATTCTTGCAGCATGCGTGGTACTTTATATCATGTCTTTAGTGGCCAAAAGTATCTGATCATCAGGTGAAGGAAGATATTAGAAGGAGATTTGGGGCAACTGTGGCAAGAGCCATGAATTTCAGTGAAACAAACTAGATTAGATGCCCATCTCCTTGTTTAGAAAATTAAGACATTAATAATAGCTACACTAATGTGGTACTTACCATGTGCCTTGGACTTTGCATATATTGACAGATTTTAACCCCCAGGAACTCTATGATGTAAGTACTATTATTACCCCCATTTTGTAGAGCAGGAAATGCAAGCACACAGTTGGTAGGTGATTGGGACTAGGCTTAAAACTCAGACAGTCTGACTCCAGTGAATACATTTTAAAACTCTCCTGGTGATCATACCTAGAGCGGAGGGTCCCTGTGAAATTTGCACGAACACAGAACATGGACGTGTCTTCCCAAGGGTCCAGAAGGGAGCAATCAAACCTAGGGAGCTCTCCAGAGACACACATGTCAGGCAACACTGATTATCAGTCCCAGGCCTGCAACATGTGTGTAAGCGTCTCCAAAGTGAGGAGTCCTAGGACACTGAGTGTCCTTGACAGCCTGGGTTGGGACTTAAATTCAGGATGTTGCCAAATGGGTAGAAGTCGGGGTGGAAAAAAAAGATAGAGTGGTTGGAACATTCCTGAGAGACGAAGAGAAGAGGTGGATATTTCAAAGGTGGTGGAGTATGGGAAAGTAGGGTATTTAGATAAACTGTTAAACGGATGCAAGTATAATCAGAATTTAATAAATAGGGTGAAATATATAATGAAGCCTGGGTTCAATCAGATACCTATCCCTGAGTGAACCGTGTGGACAGTTTGCAAATCCTAAGTGCTCACCATTTGTTTTATTTTCCCCACTGCACCAGATTTTCTTGATACATTTGACCTCGCTTCTGTCATAACTGAATGACAGGATAAAGGAAATAGGTTAAAACACAACATACGTGAATGCCTGTTTCAGCTTATCCCCAATGGAATCCGAAATTTTGTCCTTCTTGTGCAGTCTTTCCTGGAGGACCAGGTGACTAAAGATAGGCCTTTCCACATAGTACCTCTGGCTTGCTGCGAGGATTTCATTTTCTTCAGCATGATCCATAGTACTCTCAGATTATGCATCAACAGCAGGAGACAAGCATTTCCTGAGTGTCACTAAAGGAGAAAATAAAGAGCCTATTTCAGATGCCAAAATCTGACAGATGACTCTTCCTAAGCATCTCTTCCTTGCAGGATTGTGAGTTCACTGGAGGACTTCTTCATCTTTGGACATCCCAGAGCACCTACCATATAGTTCAGTATCTAGCAACCACTAATAAATCAAATGAAGTTAAAATTAAAAAAAAAACCCACATGTGACTTATTTCCTCCCAGGGCAATAAGTAGTAATGTGTATGCTTTTAACAACAGCTCGTATTAAATTCAGTGACTAAATTCTGCAGTCAGCTGACTTTCAGTCCATATGAGGGGAATAGTGACTCAGGCTGACTCTGACCATTTACATGTCAAGGAACCAGGAAAAGGGCAAGATCAGTCCTTAAATTGACCCCAAGTTTCTTGAAGGTATATTATCCTCCTCTCCAATTCTGTACTCATATTTGATTATTCCTTAAATTATTCCACGGTTCAGAACTAAGGTTTATATATCTCCATGAGGGAAATTCCTGGTGACTAGTGAGAGGTTACAAGTTGAAAACATCAGTGCAATTTTATTTTATTATTATTTTTTAAAGATTTTATTTATTTATTTGACAGAGAGAGACACAGTGAGAGAGGAAACACAAGCAGGGGGAGTGGGAGAAGGAGAAGCAGGCTTCCCGCTGAGCAGGGAGCCCAATGTGGGGCTCGATCCCAGGACCCTGGGATCATGACCTGAGCCGAAGGCAGACGCTTAACGACTGAGCCACCCAGGCGCCCCTCAGTGCAATTTTATAATACTGTTTTAAAGGTGATGATGATGTCATGTTTGAGACAATTAGGATGGCTGGTTTATAGACATATGTATATGTCTATAAATCATATATATGTATATAAATGCTACATAGTGAATATTACTAATATGAGTAAAAGAAGTGATTAAGGAATAAAATCCCAGTATATCTGTGCACATGAAAATGTGTACAAGGATGTTAACTATGGCTTTATTATATTGAAAAATTGGAAAAGAACCTCAAATGTCTACCTGTACACAATAAAAAGTAAATTTCAGTAGAGCGATATATTATGTTATAAAGTAGTCTTAAAAAGCAAACTAAATCTATTTGTGTCATCATCAATAAATCCCAAAAACTTAATTTTCAACAAAAATGCAAGGTACAGATAGATACTTCAAGGATGCAATAATTTATACAAAGTTTAAAAATGTATAAAGCAATACTGTATGTTGTTTATGAACACATAAATGTAGTGAATGTATAAAACCATGAATGATAAGAGAGAAGGGGAATTAGACTCAGGGGAGATAGAGCTTTAACTTACTGTATCTACAATGTTTTAGTTTATAAAAACAATTGGTGCAAATAGAGCAAAATGTTTAGATCTGATTAAGCCCTGCAGTAAGTGAATGGGTGTTTATTACATGATTCTTTGTATTTGTCTGTATATTTGAACTATATACCTTATAATAAAAATTAAGTACACAAAACTAAAGCCAGTGTTCCCACCTGAAGGAAGGTAACAGCAGAAGAGATGGGGGTTAGCCTGAGCTAACAGGTGTCTATGTGGTGACCTTAGGGATGTGGGGGATTACTGACATTGCCCGATACAATTCCTGCGGGATGAAAAGTTAGATTCTTATCAAACTGAAATTACATTCACACTGAACTCAGGCTCATGTGATCAACCACAAACATCATGCAAAAATAAATGCCTATGTCCAAGGAGGTTAAAAATTCCAGAGTCTAGAATAAAAAGGAAGTCTAACAGTGAAAGCATGGCAAGTACCAATAAGGAGGACATGAGCAGATTAGTCTGGAGAAAGAGGATTTTGCTGCAGAATCTGACAAATAGGGATCATACGTCTTTTGTTTTAGGCTAGCAAGGCTTGTTGGCCATCTCTTGGCTAACTTTTTATGGACACTCTAGGAACTCATCATAATACCCAAGAACAATGGGCTGATGTATGTAAGTGGAGTCTGACATACGGCAAGGCAACCCCTCTGCCTTCTTCCTACCCCAAGTCCTCCAGAACATTACATAACAGTCTTATAGAACCATCCACAATTCAGGCAATGTACCATGCATGCTGCTTTAAGCCCATGCCTACAGTTCTATTCACTCTGATAAGAAATGCTGTTTCCCCCCCCTCACTCTCCTTCCATTCTCCCTACACCCTGATCATTGTATCTTTCAAAAGCCTGGTTTTGTCTTCTGCTTCTCTGAAGTTTTCCCTTACCACTAATCCCCTGCATACTGGGTCTATATTTACTACTTACGTAGTTTCCCATTTTTCTTCCCACTGGTTATAATTATCGGTCTCTTCTAGACTGTGATTCCTGAGGCCATACCATACCCTGAGCTCCAAGGGCCTAGCTCAGTCCCTGTCTCTTAGCCGGCACTCAGTATTTGACGCATGAACGATATCTTTGGATTGGTGCTCATGACTGTTGATTATGTAGGTCATACTTCCTCTCTGCTATTTCGTATTACAGGAGATTAAGCCTTCTTTATTAAAATTTATTATTCATTTTTCTGTATACCTCCTTGGTCTTCTAATGTCCTATTTCAGAAAGGTTATATCTTCCTTCAGAGTCACTCAAAGAGAAAAAGACAAGGTAGATCTGAGGGAGGTCTAATAAGAGTCAGACTTTCTTTTTCTCCCTGTTGCAAAAACCCAGTTTTACCATTGACTTTATGTTCCCCAACATCAATTTGCCCAGATGTCAATGGGATGGATTGTGATGAACATCGTCTAAAGATGTTGTAACATCTACAATCAGTGGGACCAAACCTGGCCACTTGCCACAATGGTCTGGGGAAGGTTTAAGGTACTGATATCAGGGCCTCACTTTGAACCTCCTGAAATAGGATTTCCAGGGGTGGGGCCTGGACAATGGACATTCACTCTGTGTGGGTGTGGGCATGCGCTGCTGTACCCATGTGTGATGGCCTTCTCTAAAGATTTCAGAGCAACAGAATAGGTGTTTACATTGAAACATAGCAGAAGAAACAAAATTTTTTTTTAGATTTTATTTATTTGAGAGAGAGAGAACGTGCAGGATCGGGGAGGGGCAGGAGAGGGGGAGGGGCAGAAGGAGAGGGAGAAGCAGACTCCCAGCTGAGTGTGGAGCCCAATGTAGGGCTTGATCCCAGGACCCCGAGATCATGACCTGAACAGAAGTCAGATGCTTAACCAACTGAGCCACCCAGGTGTCGTGGGAATAAAATATTTCCAAAATATTAGACATTCTTACCCTTATTCTCAAAAGTCCTTTCGCTATCCTCAACAGGATTCCTCATTTATACCCATTACTCTGAAGGTCATTTGCCAACACCCATTTCTCCTCCTCCTAGAACTTCAAAATTCCTTCTACTTTATCAAGCAGGGCAATTACATGTGTTTTAAAAGTTACCTAGGAGACACTGGCTCTTTTTTTTTTAAAGATTTTATTTTATTTATTTATTCATGAGAGACAGAGAGAGAGAGAGAGGCAGAGGGAGAAGCAGGCTCCCCGCTGAGCAGGGAGCCCGATGCGGGACTCGATGCCAGGACCCTGGGATCATGACCTGAGCCGAAGGCAGACGTTTAACCATCTGAGCTACCCAGGCGCCCGAGACACTGGCTCTTATGTACAAGCAGGACCTGACCTTGAGGAGGACAAGGAGAGCTCCTCCCTGTCCACAGCGGGAAGGCAGAGTATGTGGATACAAATGCACTTAGGCTGGTAGATGTGGTGCTGGAAAGATGAGCTGTTTCTCTTTTGTGAATTGTATTGAAAGTGAGAAGGAGGGGTGCCTGGGTGGCTCAATCGGTTAAGCATCAAACTCTTGATTTTGGCTCAGGTCATGGTCTCGGGGCGTTCGGCGTGGAGTCTGCTTGAGATTCTCTCTCCCTTTGCCCCTCCCCACTGCTCTCTCTCTCTCTCAAATAAATAAATAAATAAATAAATCTTAATAGAAAAAAAGAAAGAAAGAAAGTGAGAAGGAGAGACTGTTGGAGGTCTGAGGAAAGAGAAATTAGACCAGAGACTGACAAGGTATTGCCAGGCAGTACGGTGTCTACTTGATGTCTATGACCTTACTTGTAAGTAGAAATGAATAAATACATAAATGTGTTTTCTTCCATAAATAAATAAATAAATAAATAAATAAATAAATAAATAAATAAATAAA